>NC_091210.1:12097885-12464135 GCF_040958095.1 Procambarus clarkii | reverse complement strand
CGATCGGCCGAGCGGACAGCACACTGGACTTGTGGTCCCGGGTTCGATCCCGGGCGCTGGCGAGAAACAATGGGCAGAGTTTCTTTCACCCTATGCCCCTGTTACTTGGCAGTAAAATAGGTACCTGGGTGTTAGCCAGCTGTCACGGGCTGCTTCCTGGGGGTGTAGGCCTGGTCGAGGACCGGGCCGCGGGGACACTAAAGCCCCGAAATCATCTCAAGATAACCTCATCTCAAGATAACCGTGGTACAGCCTGGTTGAGGACCGGGCCGCAGGGACAAAAAAAAAAAAAAAAAAACTGTGGCAGCCTTCTGATGGGGAGCTCCCAAGAGGCAGTAAAGGATATTGGTAGAAAAAGAGAGTAGTAATGGAATTGAAATAAATAGTTTGTGTTTGGGAATTATGGGAAAAAATATGCTGTACAGATTGTGGGAAATAATGAATATTTTTTTAGACATTTCTCTAGTCTAAAGATGTACAAGGTTTATTGCAAAACTTTAAAAGTGTGACTTGAATGAGGAGACATTCAATAAAAGAACACTAATATATACTGAATATACACCACCCACAGATATCGATAAAAAAGTGGCAGGTTTTAGTTTTGTCATACATCCAAGTGTTTGGACTCCCTGGTTCTTGTTTCCAGTTAGTGAGACGTGATACCCATTTGTAAAGGAATTTTTCTAGTATAACTATGTATATTATTGTCATTTTTATATCTGGGCCTGGTTGATGGGATTCTGGGAGTTCTACTCCCAAACCCGGCCCAAGGCCAGGCTTGACTTGGGAGAGCTTGGTCCAACAAGCTGTTGCTTGGAGCGGCCCACTGGCCAACATATCCATCACAGCCCGGTTGGTTCGGCACTCCTTGAAGAAAACTGTCTAGTTTTCTCTTGAAGATGTCCACAGCTGTTCCAGCAATATTTCTTATACTCGATGGGAGAATGTTGAACAACCGTGGACAGTGTTCTCTGATTGTGCTTCCTGGAGAGGGTTCTGATTGATTGTGCTTCCCGATTGACCTGGAGAGGGTTCTGATTGATTGTGCTTCCCGATTGACCTGGAGAGGGTTCTGATTGATTGTGCTTCCCGATTGACCTGGAGAGGGTTTCGGGAGTACCACTCCCCAAGCCTGCCCTGAGGCCAGGCTCGACTAGTGATAACTTGGAGCAGCCTGCAGGCTACGTATCCTCTGCAACTCTGTTGGTTTGTCACTTTCAGGAAGTTGCCTAATTGCTTCTTGAAGTCCACCTTTATTGAGGTAATATCTCTTAAGCTTGGTGGGGGAGTACCGAGCAGTTGTGGACCTCTAAATACTCGAGTGTAGTTATAGGATGAGAGCTATGCTGGCAGTATCCCATCTTCTCATTCTTTATCATGTAAAGCTTTGAAACTAATGATGGTTTTGGCCTCCACCACCACCTCACTTATTCTAACCATCTACCACTCCGTTTGCGAAAGTGAATTTTCTATATCTTCGGCAAGTTTGTTTAATTAGTTTCAATCTATGACCTCTTGGTCTTGAAATTCTGGATCTCGAGAATTCGTCATCATTAATTTTCTCGATTCCCGTTGCTATTTTGTACGTAGTGATTGTCACTTTTTTCTTCTATCTTTGGAATATTTAATGCTTTTAACCTCTCCTCATAACTCATGTCTTTCGGTTCCAGAAGTCATTTAGTTGCATTTCTTTGCACCTTTTCCAGTTTGTTGATGTGCTTCTTAAGAAATGGATACCATATAATTGCTGCATATTCCAAGTTTAGTCTCACAAAGGTTGTGAACCATTTCTTTAGTATTTCACCATCCGTGTATTTATAGGTAATTCTGAAGTTGGAAAACGTAGCATAGGCTTCTCATGCAATGCTCTTCGTGGTCCTCAGGTGACAGTTTTTCCATCTAGAACCAGTTTCTACTGCTATTATTTCTAGTATCTTCGGCAAATGTGATCATATATTTGTGTGTTCCTTTTGGTAGGTCGTTTATGTAGACAATGAACATTACCGGTGCAAGAACTGAACCCTATGGTACTTCACTTGTGACATTTCTCCAGTCCGATACTCTGCCCTCATTTTTCCGTCAAGAGAATTTTTCATCTGTTAGAAGTTGCCCTGTGACTCCTCCAGTTTCCAGAACAACCACTTATGTGGAACTGTGTCAAAAGCCTCTTTTTAGGTCCAGATAAATGAAGTCAACCCAACCATCTTTTTCCTGTAAAATCTGTGGCTCTATCATAGAAACAAAAGTCGATTCATTACACAGGAACTTCCAAATCGAAAACCATACTGTCTGTTATATCGTTTTTCTCCGGGTGTTCTACCCATTTGCTTTTAATTATTTTTTCCAGTATTTTAACTATTACACTTGTCAATGATACAGGTCTATAATTAACCCTTAGACAGTGGCTATGAACTGGTCATACCAGTTCATACAAAAAAAAATTAATAAAACAAATTCCAAAAAATAACTTTTCATTGTAGAATTATTAATTTGCATGCAAAATGTAAGAAACACAAAAATAGTGAATATTTTTTTCACTGGGTGGAGGCACTTTACAAGGCTGCTTCTGGCACTTGTCAACACCTGGTGCTCGACTTTGCTGACACTTCCTGTTTTATCCTCCGATGTTTTATCACTTGTTTTTCTTTATTTACATCCACAGAGCTATTATATCCATATTTGCATCATATGTAAAACCCAGAAAATAATTGTTTCAATCGTCATATGACTGCATTTCCCTAGACACATTCATGACGATAACTGCATGCGTACCATGAAAAAATCCTGGATGGTAGCAGGATTTTTTCTTGGGTAAAGGTAAACTCCATTACATTGACATAAACCTGTTACTGTATATCCATTTTTGCTTCATACATGTAAAACCCAGACAATAATTGTTTCAATCTTCATATGATAACCGCATTACTCTGAATCAACAATTGATGATGTCTACCGCCCAAGGGTTAAGAGGGTCTTCCTGCTGCCACTTTTGTAGATTGGAACATTGTTAGCGTTTTTACCTGCCAGGACTCGTGGACACAGAGATGACTGGAAAATAAATTGAAGTGGAATGCTGAGCTCGGTTGCACATTCTCAGAACCCTAGGTGAGACTCTCTGGGCCAACTGTTTTGTTCCTACTGAGCCTCCTTGAGCATTTTTTCTACTTGTCTCTAGACACCTCAATGTGCTCTGCTGTTTTCCGCAAGTCTTATTGCGTGTGATTCTCGGAAAATATAATTTTAAACAAATGCACCTTGGAACTGTTCGTTTAATGTTTCACACTTGAATCTGCTTCCTATTTTCAACCTCTGAATTTTATCTTCCACCTGCAATATGTTTTTAATAAATTTAAAGAATAGGCCTGGTTCTGTTTTACATTTGTTCGCTATCCCTTTCTCAAAATTCCTTTCTGCCTCTCTTATTGCTGTGTAGCTGTTTCTTGCTTCCTTGTATTGCTGGTATGTTTGAGGGTTTGGCCTCTTTCAATTCTACAATTTTGTGTCTTGATCTATGGCCCTCTTGCAATCTTTGTTGAACCAATCTTGTTTCCTAGTTCAGCATCTATATTTTGGTACAAATTTTTTGTGCCTTTATCATATCTTTCACAAAACATGTTATCTTGGTTATCTTTAGATGATTTCGGGGCTTTTTTTTTTTTTAGGGCCCCCGCGGCCCGGTCCTCGACCAGGCCTTCACCCCCCAGGAAGCAGCCCGTGACAGCTGACTAACACCCAGGTACCTATTTTACTGCTAGGTAACAGGGGGCATAGGATGAAAGAAACTCTGCCCATTGTTTCTCGCCGGCGCCCGGGATCGACCCCGGGACCACAAGTCCAGCATGCTGTCCACTCGGCCGACCGGCTCCCTGTCATACATCCCTGTCCTGTCATATATCTCGTATATTTGCATAACAAGAAGTCTATCCAGTCAAATTGATCAAAGACCCTTTTTAAGTTCCCCATAGTGTCCTCTCCTGAAATGAGGTTTTTCAAGTCTTCATTTTCCTCATTCTCTTCTAGATTATAAGGCATTGCATTCTTTATTTCCAAAAGGACATGGTCACTTTTGCTCAATGGGAGAAGGTACTGAATTTCATTCACCTAGGCTCTAGGAGACGAACTACAGACCCCATGCATGTGAGGCAGAAGCTCTGTCCACGCAGCCACGCCTTAATAAGGAAAGATTCCAGAAGCAACTACTGCTGCTATGCTGGAATTTTCAGCTTCCCCTGACTACTACTGAAGCTCGGAAGAATTAACACTTTCGCGCTCCGTGGAAACTCGCGGTTGACAGGGGGTAGGTGGCCCCTCCATGCGGGTAAGCGCGCGGTGACACCCAAATGTGTATACTCGATCCAGCTTTATCACCTTAATTCTCGTGCTACGTCGCTCGTTTTGGTATCATTGTGTTCGCAATTAAATTCTCTACAGGTGTGTATAAATATAATGTCCAAAAGCCTAGCGTGACTCCCAACAGCAAAGCGTAAAGTCGGCAAAAACGCACAAAATCAGTAACATGTGCATTCTCGTTCCATTTTTTTACCTTAATTCTCGTGCTACGTCGCTCGTTTTGGTATCATTGTGTTCGCAATTAAATTCCCTACAGATGTGTATGAATAAAATGTACAAAAGGCTGGAGTGCCTCCCCGCAGAAAAGCCTAAAGTTACCCGTGAACGAGCACCATTTTGTACATTGCACCCTAATGTTCAACTCGTTCAATTTGATAACATCAAATTTCGTGCTACGTCGCTCATTTTGGTATCAAATTGTTCGCAATAAAAAGGCGATTATTTTAAAACTAGTCCCAGAATAATAGAGCAATAACTGGATTTTTAACAAATATTTTAATTCTGGACGCTCATCATCACAAATTTATTTATATCTTTCCAGTGTTCTGACATAAATATTTGTGTTACATCTTTCATTTTGGTATCAAATTGTTCGTAATAAAAAGGCGCACATTTTAAAACAAGTCCCAAGATAATAGGACAATAAATAGAATTTTAACAAATATTTTAATATTCAGACCATAGACCTATTTATAATATTTCAAGTGTTTGGACATCAAGTTTCATGTTATATCTTTGATTTTGGTATCAAATTGTGTGCAATCTAAAGGCGCTTATTTTAAAACCACTACCAGATTGATCTGATAAAATTTAAATTTTTAAAAAATATTGTAATGAGTGACTCAGTATTGCGTCGTTGGAACACATTCAGTAGAAAAATGAGTGACGAATTATTCAGTCTGTGGAACGCGAAAGTGTTAATGATTCACGCCCGCGTCATGTATATTGTCATCCACACTTTTGTGGAAATATGATTATATTGTGGTGGGACACGTAGTTGTTTCATTGTGGGTAGATGCAGGAAACGGTGGCTGATTGCGGTCTCTACCTCATGCCATGAATATCATAAATAGCATTGTGTTCACCAATATCTGAACATTGTATGTACATACAGTAGTTGCATTGAACAATGCAAAATGCAGTTACCTATTTTATTCATCATTAAGTGGTGCTGTGGCTCCTAGCTACACAACGATACTGCTGAATGCACCAGCCTGTCACTGCCTCAGTACCGAGGCTCTCACAGGCAGTACGGATGCTGACGATTTGTTGTTTTTCAAGATGGTGTCCGTTTACTGAAGTCCTGAGGCACAGGATGGTGAGCCCATGTACCTGCAGGAGTTTTGAATCGTTCCTATACCTAAAAGTGCATCATAGTGCTCTGCAGTGGTTTAAGCAAATCAGTTTCTCACGGTGTCTCCAAGAAAGCATTCTACTCGGCTCGCCTCTGCTGTTCTTGCCTTTTACATTTTAGTCCTCTCAAGTAGATTTGTTCCTATAATGGGTCAATCCATATTGACCACTGTCTACATATATCTAATTACTAATTTCACAGTTACACTGTAAGTGTAACTGTTTGCACTTATTATCTTGAACGTGTATATTTTGTATGTGTAGATTGGTATGAAAAGCAAATATCCCATTATTTTGGAGCATGTTAATCTTTGGTTGCCAAGAAGCATTGTCAGTGTTTACCTATGATGTTTATTTGCTCTACAGGCAACATTAAAACAAAACAAAAAAACAAAGCTACATTCAGTAACTGATTTGGTTTTCATTTGTGAGGTGTTGAATAATCTAATTATCCCATAATACAAATAAAAAGGTTGTAACCTTGACATTTGATCTAAAACTAAGTCAATATTTTTTAAAAGGTTGTAACCTTGACATTTGATCTAAAACTAAGTCAATATTTTTTAAAAGGTTGTGCAGCGGTTTTGCTCTAATGGAATAATTTTTGTTTGTACCCCTTTCCACTGCCTAATAACTTTGATTGCATCAAACTGCTGCTTTCTAATTATTTTTCTAAGTCCAAATGATGAAAATGTTCTTGAAATTGAATGTTTTAGAGTTCTTAAAACTGCTTTCCAGTCCAGTGAATATGGAATTGTATCAGAAATTTGTCTATGTGGCCAGTTAATAGTATGAGAATAAATATGGTAAAAAGGATTCCACTTAAATAAATATATGTAAAAAAGAATAATTTATCTTCTAGATCTGTGATAATTGTAAATGCTATTAGGTAAATTTGTGTTATCAAAATTTAATTATTTTGTAAATTGAATTTTTCTGAGACCATTAACTTTTTTAAGATATGTTTCATGGCCTGTGACAGTTATGCATTTTGTACTTTTGGAGAAGGCTTAGAAAATGTTAAGTGTGTGTTCCTTTGATCTTTGTTGAATGAGGAATACCATATAGTTTTCACATTGTTTCTACCCCTAAAATTTGCAGTGTCTAATATCCGGAGAACGCCTTCGCATATCGGCATGAACTTTCATGACGTGTGTGGGGTTGTGCTAAGAAGACCCCCTGTTGTTGTTGTTGGTAGGTAGCATATTTTTAGAACCAGTTTTGTTAATTATTGGTTGGGGAAGGGGAAATAAATAATAAACATTGCTGTTAAAAAAAAATTTTATACGTGCTGCTAAAAAAATTTTTTATACGTGCCCCGATACTTGGGAATAATTGTAGTAGTTTCAGTTGCAACGTGATACTCTAGGAAATTTGCCAATAACTGCAATTTGTTATTTATACAGTAGTAAGAATTTTTTGCAGATATTTTTATTTATCTTGGATGCTATACTATAAACTATAGATTTATGTAGTTTTATCATTGTGGGTGCGTGTTTAAATTTACAATAATAATTGAAGTGGTTTGCAGTGATTTCACTCTGGCCACTATCTCTAGAATTATCCTTTTTAAGAATGGCATCAGACATTTTAGGGTTTTACTTGGAATAGTAGATGCTATACAGTATTTAGTTTTCAACTTTCTGACCAAATTCTACATACATGGCATCGGTATAGCATTTGTAACAATGGTAATGCCGGCACAGTATGTGATGGTTTCTGTTCTTTCCTCGCTTCTTCTGTTCACCTACTTGACCATAATTATCATTCAGCTGAAAGTTGTTAATACACAGGCTGTGAACATTATAATTTTTTGTATGGCAAAAATGGGGCAGACTGATGAAATGGCATGAATAAGAGTTGATAGGAAAACGGCAAGCATCAGGAATGTACTGTATGTGAAATTAAGGATATAGCACAGTGTGGGGCAGAAGTGGAGATAGAAGAGGAAGGTTTGTAATTATCAGGGGAAGCGCCAAGCCATTACGACTATATATATCACTTGGAAAAAGTCAGGATAATAATTTGGGATGGGATGGGGGAAAGGAATGGTGCCCAACCACTTGGACAGTCGGGGATTGAACACCGACTGTGGAGATGAACAAGTGCCCAATAGTTTCCAGGTGAACAGGAGAATCACTTAAGTGTTTTGGTCAGGGATAAGGGTTTAATTGACCTAGACATTTTTTAAATAAAAATGTTCACACACGAAGTGAGGAACAAGTGGGCCAGGTTGATAATGGAATAGGTGGAAATAAAAGCAATATGATAGGTGGTAAAGAGTTGAATTAACTGTCAGTTGTCAGGGGGGCTGATGGCTGAGTGGACAGCGCTTCGGATTCATAGTCCTGAGATTCCGGGTTCGATCCCCGGTGAAGGTGGAAACAAATGGGCAGAGTTTCTTTCACCCAGATGCCCCCTTTTCACCTATCGGTAAATAGGTACCTGGTAGTTAGACAGCTACTACGGGCAGCTTCCTGGGGGTGTGTAACAAAAAGGAAGCCTGGTCGAGGACCGGGCTGCGGGGACGCTAAGCCCCGAAATCACCTCGAGATAACCTCAATATGTAGCAACCAGAGCGACAGTGAATAAAAAAAAATGGTCTCGGAACTGGGGGATACCTCTTGTTTGGCTGCAAGTAAATGAAATACAGTACTGTACAGTATATCTTGTTGAAATTTTCTCTGAACTTAATTCATTCAATTTTTGTTTTAATTTGTTCCTTTTTCTGCATTGAGTTTTATTTCTAGTAACTTGTTTAAGTTGCTGGTTAGTTTCCAAGATATATGATGCTTTTCTTGAAGCTATTGTATTTCATTTTAGAGGGAAAGTGCGTCTTAATAAGAGAAAGATGTATTGCTAGTTGAGATTATGTACTTTGATAGTGCAAGCTTTTTGATACCAGAGGCTTTTCATATTTACTTTTGGCTAATATTGTTTGCATATAGGATTTGCTGAGGAAAGAGTTCAACTTTTCCCTACAGTGAAGTCTGTGATTCACTGTTAAATGATTAAGCATTAAAGCATAATTTATTGCCTAGTTTGTACAACATAATAATAAAAATTATAATTATAAGGACAAATGTACTGTACTCTGGTTATATTACATGGCACTTGTTACTTTGCATAGATGTGAAAGGGTCAAGAGTTACTAGATTGTTTCATGTGCTGTCCACAGTCAATAATGTACAGTAGAACCTCAGTACTCTTAACAGCTTTTCCTCCACATTCTAACAATTCGGTGCTTGAAAGCTGTTTTCATGTTCGGTAGTCAACAGTTTGCTCGACGCTCAAACTTAACACGCGTCCCAGACGAGTCAATTTCCCACTAGCTGTCTTATAGTGCACAACACAATTAGGCTCCTCTAAACTTTCTTGTGTTTTCTTGGTCAACATGACAGCTAAGAAAGTTAGTGATAAGATGCAAGCAAAAAGAAAATTAGTATCACGATCGAGATGAAAAAATAACTCGTAGCAAAATATGAAAACTGGTGCCTGGGTGTCTGCTCTTGCTACCGAGTTTGGTATGACAAAATCTAGTTTTAAAATCTAATAAAAGAACTGTGTGCAAAACAGGGGAATGTGCAAAGTTTTCTTGAAAGATATCGCCGACAAAGCTGTGATAATGGTAGGGGGGGGGGGGACTCCCTTGCCAAAGAATAACATTGTCATCCTATGCCTCACCTTTAAGTGCAGGTAAAGTGTATACAGTATTTGCATTTAGTTCATTGATTTATTTATTGTATCGATATATATATTTTTGTGGTCTGGAATGGATTATTCCAGTTTACATTATTCCTTATGCGAAAAAATTGTTCAGTACTCGAACAGATCGACACTCACCCGGCCTTCAGGAACCAATTAAGTTTGAGTACCGAGTTTCCGCTGTACAGTATTTGTAACATGGTGTTGTGTTCTTTAAGGTGTATTCACATACTGATGACCAAACAACACATCAGAAAGTGAAGAAACGACGATGTCATTTCTCTACTTTGATGTGTGGTTTTGGTCATTATATCTTCAGCCACGTTCTTGTGACTCGTCGCATTCTCATACTGTTAATTGGCAACATTAGTTTTATGACATGTTCTACTTAGCTTAGGTATGTAGGTACTGATATTTAAGATGAAATTTCAAGGCAGAATAAACATTTTTAATTTTGATCAGCTTTGACATAAAATTAAAGTTTAAACATTGACAAATCTGAGCAACCAAAGGTCAGCCACCTCTGAAAATTGAATGTTTTGGCTTCTTATGCAAGTCTTGTTAATATACCAAATTCCAAAATCTGCAATTCTAAGTGTTTTGACTGGTCTGACTTTGACCTCAATACTGAAATTTTTCATGAAACATTTATATAAGTGAAGCAATAATCATTGATTTAAAGATAATCCAAGATTAACTGTCTACAGCTACATTCTGCTATGACAGTTATTAAATACATGGCATAAACAATAGGTCAAAGCCAAATAAATGTTATTAAAGTAAATGTGATTATATTTACATTTATGTAATTTATTTTTACTTGCAAATTGGGCTTGCGAGTATTTTATATTTAAGCTGGTAATGAAATTGGGCTCGCGAGTATTTTATATTTAAGCTGATAATGAAATTAGGCTTGCAAGTATGTTATGCACAGTATTTAAAAAATAATGCAAGCTCTAATTTAACACAAGATGTGGAAAGTGTAGATTCGCCTGCATCTGTCGAGCTCATTCGTCATCTAGTTTCCATCTTTGCATTTCTTTTTCTTCTTTCCAAAGGATGGCTTTGTGTTTTCTTAGAACTCAATGAATGTCTTTTTTGCAGAATACGGCAGTTTTCACTGGACACTGCTGGACAACTTAATTGATGCAGGACTCTTGAAGAATGGGACCATTGGTTGGACCTAAAGCTGCACTTGTCAAACTTCCTCTCCAAACCTTTGCAAATGTGAAGCTGTGGTAGAGAAAGCTCATGACGAAGATCCAGTTTTGGAATGGTCTTCTAAGTTATGATGAAGATAACTATAGATTTTCTAATATATTCTTTATTGTAGCTGTGATTGGTCTTTGCCAAATGTCACATTCCAGAAACCCCATAGCATTTTGTATGCCTCTAGTCCTTTCCTAGGAGTTTTGAAATGAGGAATTGGAAGAAAGAGCTGCCAATTGATGACTTCTATAAAATTTTGACAGTGCATTGCTAAATTTGTTAAATCAAGCAAGCAATATAGTACGGCACAAAGAATTTGATTAAAACTCGAGGCATTGCCCCACAGCCGAAGGAACCTGCATTCGTTTTGACTGGTCGTAAATATTACATATTCTAAATGTGATTAGGCATTGAAGACTGAAATGGGAGAGAAAATGTTTGCCGTGTAGGTACCCGAATGGCCGCCTGGTTATGGAAGGTGCTTTGACTTCATTGCAATTGGTTTTAATTCAGAGTAAGTTGCATGCAAAGCTAGTATCTGGCTCTTGGACAAGTGCAAACGAACAAAGTACAAAGGACAAGTACAAAACTTCATTTGTTAGGGAAACTCTTAAGGGCATTGGGAAAATCTAAGAATAATGCCTAACGTAAGAGCTGTATAGGAGAGCATTGAAAGAAACTGGTGTGATGGCAAAGTTGATCATTCGGGTCAGGGTATTTTCTCATGATTTCTTTCAATTTGAACTTGATTTTTTTTTTATTCATCGCACATTATACATGGCAGGATAAAAGTTTATTTGAATTAATTTATATTTGTTAGCTTAAGCGCCAATTATATTGGGTTTTAACTAGTGCACTAAATTTAATTTGAGATTATTAAATTTAACGTATAAATTGGGCATTATATTTAGATATTGCAACCTGGTGGAACACCTCCAGAAGTACTGTACTCTCCTTGCTAGAGTTGATTTCTTAGTCCATACTAATATATTTATACTAATATATAATATATATAATATCAAATGAGTTCTATTCCTGTAATGATTAACCCTTTCACTGTGATGTCGATGTTTGGGCCTGGTAGCTACACCAATTTGGCAGTGATAAAGGAAATGTCATTTGAGGAGGTAGATCTAAATCTACAAGGAATAATTAGCTCCCATTCAAAACTTTTGCCGCCATTATGACGCCTTGGAGCCGGTCGGCCGAGCGGACAGCACGCTGGACTTGCGATCCTGTGGTCCTGGGTTCGATCCCGGGCGCCGGTGAGAAACAATGGGCAGAGTTTCTTTCACCCTATGCCCCTGTTACCTAGCAGTAAAATAGGTACCTGGGTGTTAGTCAGCTGTCACGGGCTCCTTCCTGGGGGTGGAGGCCTGATCGAGGACCGGGCCGCGGGGACACTAAAGCCCCGAAATCATCTCAAGATAACCTCCTTCATTACTCCTCATAGAAGACACAGGATAAATACAGCACTAATTTGTCATACTTTGCTGCCAATATCAGATCAGTATGAACATTACATTGATGGCAGACAGAAAAACTGCAATAGGATATCAACAATGGTTTCGATGGGCCCCAAAAAATGTTCATCAGGATAAATGGTAGTTACTTTGGTATAGAAGAAGTTACTACCCCTAAAAGGAGTTGAGTGCAAGATTAAAGTAGAGTCTTCAGGGAACAGAAAGATCTTGTCAAAGATCTATAAAAATTCTGACTTAATAGAGCAAATGTAGCAGCAGCCAGGACAATTATTAGTTAGATTGAGATGCCACATGATACTTGGAGTACTTGTGCTCTATTGTATAAAATACTAGTTCTGTGCTCGCATTGCTTTTGAAAGCAGGAAGATATAGTGTTTATAATATAAAGTTACTATGGCCACCATAAATTTTTTTAAAATTACTGCTTGGAATGGAAACAAGATAAATTACACAGTGGAGTCACAACAGTATGTATAGAAAGATGTATGGAAAAATCTTTGGAGCTGGACACTGGGATAGAACCAGTCTTGAGCGTCAACATCAAAGGCTTAAGACTTTTCAACACTACTTTCACTTTCAACACTCGAAAGGAGCATAACTGGATGGCCTCACAGTGTTCAAGAGAGAAATCTTCAAACCCCTGCAAAGAATACCTGATCAACCAGGCTATGATTGAGATGTCAGGCTGCAAGCAGCTGCGTCCATCAGCCTGGTTGATCAGACGACCAACCAGGAGGCGTGGTCTGGTTGATCAGACAACCAACCAGGTGTGGTCGGAGATCGTGGCCATTTTGGGCCCGATCCCTGGAAGCTGCACAAGGTAGCCACAGGGTAGGTAGGTAGCCCTGCCAATTTTTATATTACTGTTTCCCCGGCATTAAAGATGCATCCGAATTTTACAAGGATATTTTGAGGGGAAATGTATTGACACCAATACATTTTTCCACATACACTATTGATTTGACACCAATACATTGGTGTCAAATCAATGACACCAATTTCATGAGTATGTACTGTATCTTGCAGCACCAAATATTCTCCTTTTGACGACTGAAATAAGTGTTGGTAGAGAAGCTTCATGCCAGCTACCATCTTCACGTGCTCTCCTTGCTGTTTATTTTGTCTTGTAAAGAATCTTCAAATTTGCTAATCAAGAATTTTAACGACTTATAATGGTCCAGGACGGACTGAAACATCATTTCTTCATCTTCTGTTGTGTTGTTTGGTCGTCATAAATTTGAAATATAAATTTTATAATATAAATTTTATAAATATAAATATACAATTTCAAATTGTATAATTTTGCCTGTTGTCACTTGTTTGTTCTGTACACACTTGAGGTGGAAGGTCTTGGATATAGTGTGCAAATATTGACAGTTATCCAAGAAGGAAATTAGGATACTCAGGCTAACCTATTTAGTCTCTCGCATATTTCATCTACAGATCATCATAGTAGTAGTAGGCATCCTTCAGTCTCGGGAGACTATGGAGTTGCGTCCTAGTTGTCGATCCTAGTGCAGCGTCTGGTGTGATTGATGAGGCCAATCCGAGAGTGGCAGTCCATCCCACACTGAGCACAAACGAAATCCGATTCTGGTCTGTCTTCCTGGCTACTGGCTTTCCTTCTCTGTCTCTTTGCCTCAGATCATCATAATATTCTTTAAAATATGCTGTTTTTGTCACTAATATTACAACCCATCCTCTTGTTTAGTTAGTATTTTTTGTAACTGTGTGTGGACCATTGACATAACGGACAATTAGTGGAATTTAGTGCTATTCACTTTATAGCTTCAAACAAAACCTAATTATTCCTAGGCCTAGTATAGTACATAATATATTAGGCCTCAGATAGCATGTATTAGGCCTAGGATGGTTAGGGTTAGATTGTTTCATCAGGAATGTAAATACAAAACCTTTTCCGGTTTGTCCACATTCAATAGTACCAAATCCTAATTGTCCGTTACGTCAATATGTGTGATGATCAACATTGTTACTATAAGTACTATCTAGACAGGAGTATGGGTTATAATATTAATGCTTAGTTACACCTGCATTATTTTGGTATTCTTGCCTCGTCATTCATATTTTACTTCCCTACTGCATCTGAATACATTACTGTACTTGTAAAAAAATTGTATTTCTTATGGCTTAAACATTCTGCATACAGTATATTGCAGTGTTTGTATGTTTGGGGCTTAATCCTTGAAATTCACATACCATCCTGTGATGTATGAGCCATGGAAACATTTGCAATCTTTGAAACTCTCACAGGTTCCTAATCAGTTTTTTACGGCCTCCAGTAAACATCTGCCATCCTCAAACGTGAAATGATTTTTGGGACATTCTTGTTCTCAGGGCATGGTTTTTATCATTGCTGGAAGAGGGAGGGAGCCGGTCGGCCGAGCGGACAGCACGCTGGACTTGTGATCCTGTGGTCCTGGGGTCGATCCCGGGCGCCAGCGAGAAACAATGGGCAGTTTCTGTCACCGTATGCCTAGCAGTAAAATAGGTACCTGGGTGTTAGTCAGCTGTCACGGGCTGCTTCCTGGGGGTCGAGGCCTGGTCGAGGACCGGGCCGCGGGGACACTAATAAAGCCCCGAAATCATCTCACGATAACCTTAAGAAGACATAAACCTTGGGTTGAAGACCAATTTTTGTGAGTGCATACAGACTATGGGTGATGTAACCCACCTTTGCACAATGCCAGGGTTACTCGAGGTCAGTGGGTGTTAGTCTGGTATGAATAAATGAAATATTTTTAGTAAAAGCTATAGATTTTAGCTGTATTTTGACTCGTGATTTAAAGAATTAATATTGACATACGGTATGTTGTATTTTATGAGTAATAAACTGTACACTGCAGTGTTCTTCAAACTTTTCTCATGGCCCAAATAAGAATATTTTTTCTGCAACTCATACAAAAAATATTTTCAAGGTCTATAACCCCAAAATAAATTAGGAAATAGTTTTAATCTAAAATGAAATAATCATTATTAATTCGATTGTGAAATTTGATTAATCATTAATTTATATTGTTTTAATTAGATATATGCAGTAATACGAGTTTTTGTGTTTTTATATTAATTAGCAGCTACCTGGAGAATAATCCGCCACGACGTTGTTTCAAGAACACTGGAGTAATTAGCACCATGCGTAACCACTTGCTGACTCCTGTTAAGACCAAGTGCGGACACCTGACCTTTAAGCCCAAGCACTAATGCCTGCAATACTGTAAATTACCTGAATTTACCCGAAGGTCACCATCTCTCCAGTGGCCTCTACGGGGACAGGAGGCCAGTGGGTTGTCCTAAGTATACCCATCATGAAGCCTAATTGGTCAGTGGAAAAATTGGATTGACTTGTGAACTTTTAATTGACTGCTTGAGATTAAAGCCGAAACGGTCTACAGTTAAACTCCTCACACTGAAGACGTGTACTGTTGGATTAAATGGAAACTGTTATTTATTACAGTAATGTATAACTTTTGTTAGTCTGGTGACTTACATAATTGTCATGTGACAATTTTGAAGTGTCATCGACAATATTTGGAAGACAGGACACCATGAGTAGCTCTCATCCTGTAACTACATTTAGGTAATATAGGCAAGGTTGTTCTCTTCTGGGGCTTGTGAGGTTACAGGTAAGTCGTACGCTAACAGCCTCTGGGGTTACAAGGTCAGTCATACACTAGCACCCTCTGGGGGCTACAGGTTAGTCCTACGCTAACACCATCTGGGGGCTACAGGTCAATCATATGCTAACAGCCCATATCAGGGTATTATTTCCAAGTTGTATAACAATGGCTTTCTAACCCTTTTTCATGCCAGGCAGAACTACTGAATGCTAAAAATAGGAAATATTGTAGTATAAACTCCATATGGTGTCTCGGGGGTTTTTCTTTGCAAATCACATTCAGACTTAATACTTTAGCATTCCAATGACACACTTTAGCGTCATCCGTACTCCGATGGTAAACATCTTCTTTGTAATTTATCTGCCAAAAAAGTATGAAAGATGTTTTATTTTGTTTTCCTGTCATATAGATCAATAATGTTTGCACATTTCTAGCTTTTCCATTTTTATTTGTTGAAAAATGAGGAATGTTGAACTATGCATAATTTGAATATTCAACACTGCTGCACATAATTGATATTAAAACTCAAACTATATGGCATTTATGCTCCATTTGCAATCATTGATACCAAATTAGTAGTTATAACTCAAAACTAACAGCAAACGAGTAAAAAAAAAAAGTACAGACATTGAGAAAATCAGTAGGGAGCCGGTCGGTGGAGCGGACAGCACGCGGGACTTGTGATCCCGTGGTTCTGGGTTCGATCCCAGGCGCCGGCGAGAAACAATGGGCAGAGTTTCTTTCACCCTATGCCCCTGTTACCTAGCAGTAAAATAGGTACAGTACCTGGGTGTTAGTCAGCTGTCACTGGCTGCTTCCTGGGGGTGGAGGCCTGGTCGAGGACCGGGCCGCGGGGACACTAAAAAAAAAAAAAAAAAAAAAAAAAAAAAAAAAAAAAAAAAGCCCCGAAATCATCTCAAGATAACCTCAAGATGAGGACTCGAACCTGTGCCCTGGGAATTCCCAAGCATTCTGGGCATTGTACCTACAGTATATTGATTTTCTCATTGTGGCCTGGTCACAGACCGGGCTGCTGGGACCTTGACCCCCGGAATCACCGCAAGGCTGATACATCACATTAATGTGCTTTCTTTATTCAGTACAGACGTTTTTGGCATCCCTTAAGTGGGATCCTGCGATGACCGGAATGTTAACGGGCAGGACATTAAATTATTAGGATCAATTGGTACCTCTGGATATCCAGATAGTTAAATAAGACAATTTTTGTCCAGACACAAGCAAAAAAAATACTTGTAATGGGGTTCAATGGAAATAGTGTCAAATACTTCATATATACTGTATCTATTTTTGTATAATGGAGGTTTCACTATTCCTGGCATGTAACAATTGTATCCTGATCATCCTGGTGCATATAATTTTTTTTTTTTTTTACAATTTGTTGAAATATAGAGAGATGC
Source organism: Procambarus clarkii (assembly GCF_040958095.1). Classification (NCBI taxonomy): domain Eukaryota; kingdom Metazoa; phylum Arthropoda; class Malacostraca; order Decapoda; family Cambaridae; genus Procambarus; species Procambarus clarkii. Next base: position 12,446,981 of record NC_091210.1, on the reverse strand, counting down.
CTAAATACCATTAAAAAGTGCATTTCAAAGTTATAAAATATTTTGACTTTGTATTTATCTGAATCACATGCCTGGATTATCCTGTCACCTTGTTCCAAACCTTGTCGTTTGTCGTATTTTTCACTTGTGTACAATAATATCATGCCATTTGGGTTTATTGAGTCAATTTTTAAAGTTGTGGGCATCGCCTCGATGTACTGTAATTTCTGGTTCATTACCATGGCAGCCAGATTTGGTGCTTACAGTTCAATGTTGGCACCAAAATCTCTTGAGTATAGTTTGTCTATACTGTATTCAGATAATTGAAGGCAGGAAACTATAGTAATTCTTTTAATACAGCATTTGCAGCTTACGATTTATTTCTCTCCATGGAACGCCAGTTTCCTATAGTAGCAAAGCTTGTTGTGCTTTGACCAACTGGAAAGCAGAAGAATGTGCTTATGAAGTTCCTCTTTTGCCTAAAGGTGGCACGTTTCACTCTGTGATAAGTTCTATATCACTGGCCTGTCTTCTTTGGTTTCACATACTGTTGGGAAATTGAGCAGAGCTGTCGACCTTTACTGTATAGTATGAATGACCTTGTTATGATGCAGTAAAATGACTAAATACTACCAGGAATTTTTCTTGTGTAGTCTTGAAATCCGTCCCTACAGTATTTCCAAATGTTGATTAAGATATATCTTGAGGGTTAATGCTTTAACTATATCTCTAGAGGAGTCTGTATGTATTTATACTGTGTATTGTTACCAGATATTTATAAAATAATGTAGTTTTGTTTTATAATGACTTATCACTTGACTTATAAGGTCTCCATTCCACAATGTCTCGGAAGCTAAGGAGCTGTCTGTAACACCAGCTACCAATTGTCAGTCTTGTGATAATTGCCTGTTGACGAGAGCTACATTGGCATCGGGGCCAACTAGAACCACTCTGCTCATTACTGGACAACTTGTGACACTTGGTTCTTCTTTTAGCATGTAGCTGAAAGAAAGAGCATTGTTTACGGTGCTAAACTAACAAGGCTAGAGTGGAGTGATAAGCCTGAAAGAAAGAGCATTGTTTACGGTGCTAAACTAACAAGGCTAGAGTGGAGTGATAAGCCTGAAAGAAAGAGCATTGTTTACGGTGCTAAACTAACAAGACTAGAGTGGAGTGATAAGCCTGAAAGAAAGAGCATTGTTTACGGTGCTAAACTAACAAGGCTAGAGTGGAGTGATAAGCCTGAAAGAAAGAGCATTGTTTACGGTGCTAAACTAACAAGGCTAGAGTGGAGTGATAAGCTGTATTTGTGTTGTGACTGGAAAGCATTTAAGGTTTGGTTGGATGGCCTGAATGACAGCAATTTCAGTGTAGCAGTATTATTGTCAGGCATATTCACTGTAAAAAATAACAGAAGCCCATTTGAATCTTGGAGTAGAAAAGGCTTCACCGAAGAGGATATAAATGTTAGTTCTTTTCTAGTGCTAGACTATCAATGTACTGTACTACAGTTCTTCCTGACCTTTAACACTTTGGCGTACCCCGCGCGCCACCCCTCAACTGTGCTATATGGGTCCCAGGGTGTCGGGGGAGCGCGCGTAAATTCTGAAAAGTGTATACTCTTTTCAACTTTGTCACCTTAATTCTCGTCCTACGAGATTAAATTTGGTATCATTGTGTTCGCAATAGAATTCTCTACAGCACTAAATGCATATAAACTCCAAAAGCCCGGCTAATTACCCGCAGCAAACAGAGAAAGTGCCAACGAGTTACCCGGGAGCGCGCAAACGGGATAAAATGTTTTCACTATTTTCACTCTGGTCACCTCAATTTTCGTCCTAGGTCTTTCATTTTGGTCTCAATGGGTTCGCAATAGAATTCTCTAGAGGAACATTGGCATATAAAATAAAAAACCTGGTCACGCTCCAACCGCTGACGAGTTGAAGACGGGCCACGCGTTAGCCGTGAGCGAGCGCTCAGACGCCTTCCAGCTACACTCCCAATTCCCGCCCTTTTCAAGCCTTTCTTTTGCAATTTTCTTCCTGGAAGGGCCTTGTTCATGATCACTATCCATCGTGGAGTAAGCGTAGATAGTTTCTAAAGCCACAGTAAGAAATATAGCCACGGAAAATAGCCGAAATGTTCACACGTTTGAGATGCGAGGGGAGGTGACATTGGTCACAACAGTGGAGCGAAAACAATGGGCCGACGGCGTGTGCCGAGCTGCCTGTGGGCCACGAGGTGCAACAAGGAAAATGGGAAGACATCGACGCGCATTTTAAAACCAGTCCCAAAAAAATCTGATAAAAACCTGATTTTTGGCGATTATTTAAAGTGGATGACGCAATGCTGCGTCATCCCCGGCATTACCGACAGTAAACGGATGACGCAATGCTGCGTCATGCCCGGGCAAAAGTGTTAAGCAAGATGGGCTGGACAGACAGGTAACTAATTAGTCATGGAGGTAGGTGGATGGCTCGTATGTCATCTTCCTGTTCCTCAACTCTTAACTCGTACAAATGTTTAACACCATTTGTAGGATGATGTAACATCATGAGCCTTAAATCGTTGCAAAAGCCATTGTATTTACTTGTTAATGCAATAATTTGTTGTATGAGCAAGCACCACTGCCTGTGCCACCTCTTGCCTTTCTACTTCATTACCAACCCTCTATAACCCCTTTCCCAGCTAAGGTGATCACGAACCTGTTCCAATCGTATCTGATGCTGTGGGTTACCGAGGATATGTCGGAGCTGCTTCTAGACAAGATTATCCTCCTCGAGGCACCACTGCTACAGACAAGCCACACATACACACAACCTACCCATATACCAGACATCCATATATGCTCATCCAGACACCCGTAGATGCTCACTCCCACACCCAGACACCCGTATATGCTCACTCCTACACCCAGGTGCTGACATTCTGATACTCACACCCATAGTCTAATTACTCCCACATCCACTTTTGGAACTCGTTCCTACTATCAACGCCCTCACACAGTTTCTCACACCTGCATACCAGTACCTATACTCAAACCACACCCATGTTCACACACACACAGGTGTTCAATCTTACACATAGACAATAGGAAAGATTCGTATTTAAATACAATTATTCTTTATCAGGGTTTTAAGGATAACCACTTTTTTTGGACACGACTGGTCCCGGTCCGTGTGTGTCCGGAAAGCACGTGGTTGTTTGTATATACATATATATATTTATACTTGGTACGCACTCTTTTTGATGGTTACTTTGTGACCTTAATGGTGTACTATTTTTGTGTACATCCTATGTCGACTCATAATCAGTAACCCATTTTGTTGTAAACTAGGCCTTTTATATGACTGCATATTAAAACTATTGTGATTAAATTCCAATTTTGATATCTGAATAACTTTAAGCAAATTATTTCATTTGAAATCTTTATTTTGCAGGTTGCAATGGCAGCTGGTCAAGTACTCTTCCAAAGGTTTTACTATGCAAAGTCGATGGTTAGGTACCCCATGGAGACTACTGCTATGGCATGCATTGCTCTGGCCTCCAAGATTGAAGAGGCACCTCGCAAGATAAGGGATGTCATCAATGTCTTCAATCATGTTAGACAAGTAAAGAATGGAAAGTAAGTAGCTTATTTACATTGTTTTGTATTTGCAAATTGTAGCAAAGTTTCAAGGCTTTAGTGTAAACGTTCAGTGATTGAAAGTGAATGTTGTTCGGTGCTTTTAGAGTAAAGTTATTATGGACCGTGTGTGGAGTTGAATGCTCGAAGCTTTGCCAGTACTGGAAATAAGTCATGGAAGCCGCTTGACTTATTTCATGTAATAGTAATGCAGTTAGAGAATGATGGGAAGATATGATGTAATTCTAGTCATCTACTAACAATGCTGTGATTACAGGACCATTCAACCTGTGATTCTAGACAGCAACTACATAGCCCTCAAGAATCAGATCATCAAAGCCGAGCGCCGACTTTTAAAAGAACTGGGATTCTGCTGTCACGTCAAGCACCCTCACAAGGTAAGAGACTGGTTTAAAACTGTGTATGTGCACTCCCAACCTATGCATTTCATCCTCTATGAATTCAACTTTTTTCTCTTTGATAAAACATGCAAATGTGGGAGAATATTGTCTTATTAATTGCTCTTGAGCAGCAAAATCATTTCACCACCTTGGAGGTGAAGTTGTATGTATAGCTTGGGTGAAGCAGTTATTGTAATATATCGTTGTTGATTATTGTGTGCCTTAAGGACTATACCGGTAATTAACAGTAAATGTGCATCACTAATACATGAAGTGCATAAGCGCACAATACAGTATGTGAGTGTGTGTACACACACTCTTATTACATGTATACAGTATTTATAGTCATGGCATGACATTAGGAAGAGGATAAGACAATACAGGCCAACTTGTACATAAAAGTTTGAGCACAGGTAGGCACAAATTGATGATCTGATACTAGATAACTTATGTGAAGCACACAACCAAATACAGTGTATATTAAATATGAGATACTTTTAATAAGCAATGAGAAGACTAGCTAAATGACCAGTTTCCACAGCAAAACAAATTATTTACTTTTTTTCATTCTTGCCATTTTACTAACACTAAAGGGGATCTAACTTCATTAATTCTGGCCTTATGTTTAAAATATTAATAAATTTTATTTAGTTTTATTCCACTACTTCCTGTCCATGTAGGAAGTACATGGAAATTACACATGGAAGTACACATACATTGCAGAGAAATCTTTTACGGTTCCAATCAATCAGATGATCATGATGCATAGAGTTACTAAATGTTTGAAGTATGAGACAACTTTGCTATGTTGTTCATAAATTGATGGGTTTGTGCTTTGATTACGAAATGGTCTTTTTTTGGTTTAAGGTGTTATCAATGAAATGTTGTGGATATTGTAGACTGGCGCCAATTCCATAAATTACTCAATTTGGTGAATACACTGAGAACTACTAACACTTAGTTGCAAGAAACATGGACTCTATAACTGATAGTTTAACATTTAAGTGGTAATTATAATGATATTGCTATAGGAACATGCATTAGTCAGCTTCTTATACACATATAAGACATATGTGTATAATTAGTGTGTATATATAAGACATATGTGTATAATTAATACACATATTAAGCTTTAACATTCTTCCTACTCTATAGACCTTGTATCTAAAATTGGTGGTTGTTTTAGATTCAGCTACTTTGAACAAAAGTTCCAAGTAGCAATCTATACCACAGCCCGTGCTACTTGGAACTTTTGTTCCAAGTAGCACAGGTTATGGTATAGATTCCTGTTCATTTCAAGAGTGACCTTAATAGATTGGATTAAATCGTTTATTCTAGACTAGAAATCGGCTAATACTTCAGAGATAAGCTAAATGCAAACAATAAAATAACTATATTATTTACCATTCAAGGGGTTTATTAATATACTTAAATGTTCAAGAAATCCACGAACAAATTTCTAAATACTGGAGATAATGGATTACTTGTTATTCTAACTTTTGGCATAAAATTTCCCATTGACAGTGAAAGTATTATCCTTAGTGCATAAAAGTGCAGTACAGCATAAACAGGTGTAAGTTTCAGGGAATGGTCAGACAGTGGGCCGTGGGAATGTCGATCCTGAGCTAATCCAAGGTATGGAGGCCCATTGCTAACATTGTACTCGTCTGTACTGGAAAATATTAAGAGGGGCTGATCCCAAGTATGCACACAGAAATAACATCACTTGAGACCAGGCTGTGTATATTACCCCCCATTGAAAAGCAGAGGTGCAATAGGTACTCTGAGAGAAAATGCTTATTCACATCAGAAGCCTGAAAGACTTGAACATGCTTCCACTACACACTAGGGGCATAACTGACCGACCCCTCACAGTGTTCAAGAGAACTCGATAAACACCTTCAAAGGATCCCTGGTCAACCGGGCTGTGGTTCATTCATCAGGCTGCGAGCAGCTGCATCCGACAGCCTGGTTGAACAGATCATCAACCAGGAGGCCTGGTCAGAGACCTGGCTGTGGAAATCTTGACCCCTGAAATCAATGCAAGGTAACCCCACGCCTTCAGAGCAATTTGGACTAGAGTCGAGTCCTGACTAGGGAGAATGGGCTAGGAACCAATCCTTCACTGCCTCTTGTCACCCAGTAGTAATTGGGTACTTGGTTTTTACCAATTGGCAGATTGTGTTCCATTGTGTAGCTTACCATGAGCTATGGGAAGGGAAAGCTCTCAGCCTGCTAACAGAAGTCAGAAGTTGTCTGCTCCTGTACCCACCTGTGTAGAAAGATCAAATGAGAATAGAACCAGTGAAGAGCAAGGGTGCCATAGGCACAATAAGAGAACACTATAAACATCAGAGGTACACGGTTGTTCTACATCCTCCCAGCGAGCATAAGAAATATTGCCGAAACAACCGTGGACATCTTCAAGAGAAAAGTAGATCATTTTCTCAAAGGAGTGCCGGACCAACCGGGCTGTGGTGGATATGTGGACCTACGGGGTGCTGCAAGCAACAGCCTGATGGACCACATCAGAGGTACACGGTTGTTCAACATCCTCCCAGCGAGCATAAGAAATATTGCCGAAACAACCGTGGACATCTTCAAGAGAAAAGTAGATCATTTTCTCAAAGGAGTGCCGGACCAACCGGGCTGTGGTGGATATGTGGACCTACGGGGTGCTGCAAGCAACAGCCTGATGGACCAAACACACTCAAGTCAAGCCTGGCCTCGGGCCGGGCTTGGGGAATAGAACTACTCCCAGAACCCCATCAACCAGGTATCAACCAGATATGGATAGTGAATCATATTGTGCAAGAGAGTTGGGGGGTATGGTTGGTAAGGACTAAGAACCAATATGAAGTAATTGAGAATAAAGGGGCAAGCCAATATGACTGTTACACTTGGAAGGGATATGAGAATGGAGTGAAGGAACATCAGTTTATTTAAAACTTAAGTAGGACAAATGAGAAACCTGTTTTTGTAACTTGAGTGTCCATAATGGTAACGTGTGTATTGTCCTTGAATTATATCCAGGCAGTAGTGCGTCCATGCTTGGATTATGCCATTGAATTCAGGTCACCATATTTCAGTTTTATATTACAGAATGCATATATTTTCTCAAGATTTCACAAAGCATGGCAAAGTTAAACCTTAATATATTGAGTATCTTAAGACAGGGTTAGGTAAACCAGTTGTTTACATGAAAAGTACAGTAATATATATATAATATTACATGTATATTGTGAAGGTTATACCAGCTGTAGTGGATATAACCTCCATTCATAGCTACAAAAGCAAGTGTACAATTCTAGAAATACCAGTTAAATAGCTGAGGCAGGGCTCTAGAGCTGAATCTTGCATGAATCTCACCTTTAGACACAAATGGGTAAGCACTCAATACAGTATCCTTTGCTCACTCTCTCCACCCTGTTCTTATCCAGGGATATGCAAGCCTGAGAGAGTTGTTGCTATATTCTTAATCAAGTGAAGTGTCTTATGGTGTACTATATTATGTGCTATGAATGTGAAAAGAAAATGTATATACATTATACTGTTTACGCCCGGCACTGATTTTTATAGGGCTTGTCCGCATTCGAGTTGCCCAATCTTTCGAAATATCTGAATTTCTTACTAGGAATGTCCCAAAAGTAATAAATTGAACATATTGTGTACCATAACCCTGTTACTCCTGCTGTTTACAAAAAGCAGTGAACACATTCATTTGGATTACTGAGCATTTAGTGTATTTGGTAGGACAAAACTCATTAAGGATGAGAAAATGAATCTTGCAAATATTTTTTGGTGTTAACTCCTAGGTTACAGGGATAGTAATTTTGGTGGGCAGGATACAGCAGTCAGGTTATGACGTGTTACATCATACCAAAGTCATCAAGACTTTGAAGCTCAAAGTACTGAAAACTTATATTTTCTCGAGTTGGATTATATCAGGGGGAGTAACTTGTAAAAACCATGTTTTAGTTTTAACAAAATGTAAGTACCGTAGGTACTTTTGTGCAAGTAGTAGTCAAGTATTATAACTTTTTCTGTACAATCCTTCCTATGTAACATGTAAATTATTAGTCACATTGTACATATAAGCACTTGCACATTTGGGAAGTGACACTAAAATTGGGGTTTTAAGAATGACCGAGTCTCTAGACCAATACAGAGCCAGAGTCGGTCGACTTAGCGGACAGCACGCTGGACTTGTAATCCTGTGGTCCCAGGTTCAATCCCGGGTGCCGGCGAGAAACAATGGGCAGAGTTTCTTTCACCCTATGCCCCTGTTACCTAGCAGTAAAATAGTTACCTGGGTGTTAGTCAGCTGTCACGGGCTGCTTTCTGGGGGTGGAGGCCTGGTCGAGGACCGGGCTGCGGGGACACTAAAGCCCCGAAATCATCTCAAGATAACCTACAGTACTATCAGAATTTTTAATTAGAGAGAAAACAAAAACCTGCAGTCTAAAACTAAAAACTTTTAATATCAAAAATATTTGCAATTTTATTTGTATTTTTTAATGTTGGTTTTCATACTACTGTATTACTTTTATTAATCCGTGATAATCTGAAGATTTCTGCATTAGTAAATTTAAAATATTACTACTTGTTTATGCTCATTAATTTTTTCTTTATTTATTTTTAATGATTGAATTTCCATGACACAATTTCTTCTTGTAGATCATTATCATGTACCTGCGTCTGCTGGAGGTGGATGAGAACCGGCGGCTGGCCCAGTCTTCATGGTGAGTGTCTTGTATTGCAGTATTACTGGCAGCTCCATCTTTCTCACCACTCCCTGCCTTATACACCTCTCTCTCTTTGCTCTCACTTCCCCGTGCTAAATCTCTCAATGTTTCTAGCTTGTATCCTTTTGTTTCTAGCTTTTGTTCTTATTACCAAGATTAAAAAAAAGTTCCTATTTCAAATTTTTGCTTCAAATTTTCATTTTTATAAGCATTAAACCACGACTCGGCTAATACCTGCCCAGTTAGCGTTTTTGTTATGTAGTAAGATATGTGAAAGTAGTGGTACTTATTTGGTGTTAATTTTGAGTGACTTAGACCATTAGGGTTTTCTTATGTAATATCTTCTGACATGCTTGATGGAGCTACCAGTATCCCTTGTATTTTTTCCTTAATTTGTTTTCCAGTGGTTCGTGGTGTACATAAGGTGAAGATAGTGCAATTGTTGGTTGAGTAAATAGAATGTTGAATAAATAGGTAAGAGTAAGTTGTAAAGCACACGAGTTTTGTTAAGGAAGGACAATTTTGTAATACTGAATGACCACGCTGCTCGGTGATGATATTCACCGCCCGAATCTAATCATTATTATAATAATAGAACGATTTATAATTATGATGCCCGGGTATTTCTGTAAACCCGAGTGTGTTTTGAATTTGTCAATTTTGCCGTAGAGTACTATCTTCACCTAAGGGTTACTCTACCTTGTGCTTGACTTCACCTGAACCTGGTGTTCATGCCATGCATGGCAACCACAGAAGAACTAATAGATTTTTGCCAGATAAGGAGTCACAATTGGCTCCGCACATGTTGAAAGATATATTATAGAATTGCCTCTTCTTATGACAGCTATGGCACATGAATAAAATATTGGTTTGTGTATATATATAAAGAGTTGCAATATTATTGCTCTAGTTTTTCACTGCATCATTCACTAGATTTTAATAAACAAACCTTTAAAGGGGAGGTAAATGTGTTGTCCCGAGTCGAGACAATTATTATAATTTTCTTTCACACTTGGTCGTGCTGTTATTATTCAGACATGTTAATTTGGCTTTAGTTTAGGATCTTGAGAAAGTAGTTATATGAATCACACCTCAATCATTCAGATTGTGTTCCTAAGGTTTTCATTATTTTTTAGAAAAGATATCAATTGGATTAGTGTCATTTTTGTGACAAGTAAGGCTGAGAGTTGATGGCTCACTTTATAATACCAGGCACAAGAAATATAATGGTTACATTAAAGTCTTCCTCTTTAAAGATTTATGATGCAGTGGTTTTTTTGTTATTGTGTTTTTTATGAGGTACATACATTTTTCTTTTTTGAATGTGATTAAGTGATTTGTGTATGGGTGTTAATTTCAAGTTCATGTAGTTGTTTACTGAAAGGCTAATATCTAGGTTAAAGACATTTTATTTCAGGAATAATCAACGATTCTTAATTTGTTGGTCAAATTGCATACAAGTGAAATTGTATGATTACCAGATGAGGTGCTAATTACTCAAAAAGATGTATTGATTGCACAATATTAATGTAAGGTTTTGTTCCATCTCAGAGGAAGGTGGGGCAAGGTAAGTAGTGTTGGTGAGGCCAGCACTGCCCCTGCGCCCTCCATCATCACCACCACCACCACCACCACAACAACCTTGACCTTCAGCTCCACCACCACCACCACCTTCCCCTCTGCTAGCGTGGCTGGCATGTGACGCGTAGTCTGGCTGGGCCCCTGTCACTCTGGGCTCCCCTTCGGTCGTGTGTGGTGGCGCCGTGGGTGGTGTCTGCCAGGGTACCTCTGACAGGCAGAGTTGACTCCCCAGCAACTCCCTCTTAGGCTCTGCAGAAAGTGCCTACCTGGCCTCCAGCTACCACACACAGCGGCTCATTGACTTTTTGTGTAGCTCCAGCCATTACTTGTGAATGTAATATTTCAGTAGTAAAGTCATAGTCATGAAGTGATAACTATTAGCATCAAGGTGTTAAACAATCACTGACAAACGTATATTTTTCTCAGTACTTTAAAAGAAGGTGCTTTCAAATACTAATTAAAAACTGAAGGAATTGTCAAAACATTTAAAAAGCGTCAATTTGTTTTAGGTAATAGTATCCTCTGGCTGATAATTTTGCAGGGATTGCATGCAGATGGCTCTTGGACAAGAAATATTTCCCCAGAAGTGAAAAGTGCGTAATGTTGCTTTGCCTCTAAATAGTATGTCACTGGAGCTATATCAGAATATGGAAACTTGCATAACTTGAAATTTTCTTGGTAGTGGAAGTGGTGACAGTGGCTGTGCCAGCAGGACTGGTGAAGAGGAGGACTCTAGTGGTGCAGCGATGGGTTGGGGTGGAATTCCATGCACTAAACTCTCTTTGCAGGTGTTGAAATTCCACAGAATCAAAGGAGAGTGGAGCCAGCCAGCCTTGTGATCGTAACATGCAGCAGTAAAGCAAGGAGTGGGAAAAAGGAAATGGTGATGTGGAATGGAGATGTGAAGGGTCAGGTTGGACAGGTGGAGGATGGGCGGCCAGCACTGGGCTTCATCGCGTCTTCAGGGTCTTTTGTTCTCACTGTTTTCTGGTTTGTATTTCCTCTTCAAGGAAATGGCCATGGAAGATGTACTTAGAGGAAGGGTAAAGTGTTGTAGTGAAGTCTTCATGTGACTATAATTTGAGCAGCCTCACTGCATAGTTTCACTGTGCCTGGTAGCCATCAACTACTCGTGCCTCTAGGAGGCGACATATCCCCCCCAGCATGTTGTCTTTCTTCAACAGGAACTACATGAATGATGCCCTACGGACCGATGTGTTTGTTCGCTACAATCCTGAAACGATTGCCTGTGCCTGTATCTGGCTTGCTGCTAGGTTATTGAAGGTGTCCTTGCCTGAGCAACCTCCTTGGTACTTGGTGTTAAGAGTATCTCAAGAGGGCATTGAAGATGTAGCAGCTTCTATACTTAGACTCTATACTAGGAAAAAGGCAAGTATATATATTTATATGTATAATACAATATTTGGATTTATGCATTTTTGTCAATTTATTATCCAATATTGATTAGAATATTGGCCACCTGTCTCTGTGAATACTTTATAAAAGTTAGATTTTAAAGATTTTAGTTATTATCCAAAGGAGATATGGGCAGTTTTAACTGTTGATATTGCATTTAATATACACAACTTCCTTTTCTGTATATCTAATGTATTGAAATTGAGCACAGTCATAAGCTGTGATGGGTTAAAGGAATAATTGAAATGTTTATTACAGGTTAAACTAGAAGTCTTGGAAACCAAAGTTGAAGAGATCCGCAGGGAGCAACAAGAGGCAAGGTTACGCAGCAAAGCTGTGGCATCATTGACAACTCCGCTGACAAACACACACTTCAGTCCTGTATCCCATAATAATTCTCCAAACAAAACTTCGTCACCAGGGCGTAAACGTTCTTCTTCTCCAGACAGGTAAATCTTAGGAATGATTCCTCTACCCCTTTTTCTTAATTCATATCCCCAACCATAATTTTACATCTTTATTCAGTCATTTATTCACATTTAAATCTGTGGAGCCCTATAACTTAATGCAGTATTCTTCCTAAGACCATGTAGTGCCTATGTCATGTTTGTGATAAGTTGACTGTACAATATTATTTCTTAGTAATTTATATTTACCAAGCCATTTGCAGTGCAATAGCATTAAAACGGTGCAAATTTATACAATAGTCTATATGGATCAAGGTTTTAAAGCCAAGTACATTGTTGCAATGCAGCGTGCACAATATTTTGGGATAATCATAACTGACACACCAATGGAGCTTGGTAGACCCTAAGACCTAGAGGGACCTTATGGTCGGGGGAACCACACTTGCTAGTGTCCTGCAGGATTCCATATTAATTAAAGTCACTAATCACACAACATTTCTAAGGCTTTTTATTGTTTCTAACATTATTAAAACATTACTTCTCCTCTTTTTATATAAGATGGGATAGCTTAAAAAGGTTTATCTAGCCAATAGCATAACATTATCTAGCTTGCCAATCAGTGGCGATGGGAAAGAGCTCTAGCTCTAGGCCCTGCCACCTAGCCATTTATACCTGGCGCACTACTTTTATCTCTCAACGTTGATCGTATTTTTGTTTTGACGTTGAGGATGGAAGTGACTTTCCACTTGTTGACCATCCATGCATGGAATGACACTTCCTTACATCTGTCCAGTTTTCATTGATGTCCTTTTGCCCTGCCTCCTCTCAAGTTAAGGGCACCTAACTATTTTTATGGAAAATACATCATCATCAGAATAAATACAGGTCATTAGAAAATAAGATCAAAAATTATATAATTGACAGTTATGGTTGGTATATGGGGCTGCATTTTTGGTGGGAAAATTCAAATCTCAAAATGCAGTTTTGTTTCTAATACTCCTCCATTAGTTATCCAATTTTTATGAAATATTAGCATTACACAAATCATAGGCAACTATGTTTATAAATATTTGGAAATTTTTTATTTTATTATGCAATATATATATTTTTTATAATTTTAAAAAAGATTAATACACTAGGAAATCACAATAGCATGATATATATTTATGAAATGATTGGAGCCAGATGGGGGATCAGACCAGTGTCGTGTCTTGCCCAGAGATGCACGTCTTAACCCATTGGATCACGATATACTAAAAGTAATTTAACCTGGGATCTGCCCAAATCCACCTGGAGTCTTTGAGGCAACGAACTTACGACCAATCCAAGTTTTTACAAATGACGTGGGTAATTTGTAAGAGCTTGGATTGGCTACCAAGCTAGCTCTGTGCCTCAAGACTTCTAGTAGACTCGGGCAGATCCCATCTTAAATTACTTAATATCGTGGGTTGAATGGGTGAAGGTGCGTGTGGGGGTGACGCACCATGATGTTGGTTCGGTCTCCATTCTGCTTCGGTGATTTTTGTCAAAGTGCTTAATGATTTTTGTTTAATAGTTTTTTAATATAGAACTTTTTCTGTTGCTTTCAATAATACAAAAGAAATTACCTTGCCATAATATATATTTAATAGTAATTATTCGTGTGTTTTAAAAGGCAGAATTTGAAAGAAATACAGTATGAACTAAAAGTATGTTCAAGAGTATGAATAGTTTGGTGCCCCTAAATAGTGTGCCCTTGTCCTCATTGTCTATTTCTCTTAATATTGTATTGTCGTGATCATGTCCTTTTCCTTATCTTTTTTTCTTCTCTGTGAGGTTGAGTTTCCTTTGTGTCCTCATAGCTGAACACACTGTTATGGTACCAATTTAGGTGCGAACCTTGATACTTATGTTTCTTTTTGTGCTTCACGAGGTGTGGGTTTCATGCCGGTGCTGCATATTCCAGTAATGAACTCGTATAGGCAGTGTATTTAGGCATAAAAATAGGCAAGGAAGCATGGGCCTCATTGTTTAGAATCTTAAATGCTTTTCTAATGCAGGCGATGAGTCACAATAACGTGGTTAAAGTATGTTGACCAGACACACACTAGAAGGTGAAGGGACGATGACGTTTCGGTCCGTCCTGGACCATTCTCAAGTCGATTGTGAGAATAGTTGCCAGCTTCCCATATACCACTTAATGTTGACATGAATGCCTGTGAGTGCTGGGATTATATTAACTCCCAGGTCTTTTTCTATTATTATTTCTTGTAATCATATTTTCCTTGTAGTGTGGTTACTTATAGATCTCTCATCTCCTGTATACATCTTCATTACTTTACACTTGTTTGGATTCAATTCCAGCAGTCATCTGTCCTCTTGTGTGCAGTTTAACCAACTCTGTCTTGGTCTTCATGTAGCACCTGATAATCCTACTCGGTTCTTACTCATCCATTAACTTTGCATCATCTGCAAACTTGGACATGTATGCCATACATGCTCCCAGCCTGATGTGTACTCCCTTGGCCATGGCCTTTGTTTCCTATTTGTTTTTCTGTCGTGGGTAATTTGTTTTTTTGTGAGGAAATGTCAAAAGCTTTCTGGCAGTTCAGGAAGAGGCAATCAACTCTTCCTCCAGTCTCCTGTCCTTATTTTGGGGACAGTTAAAGAATTTAATGAAGTTTATTTGCCATTATTTTTCCTTTCTGAACCTGTTGTGCCTCTATATAGGGTGCTTGAGAGTGATACTGGTCTATAGGTCAGTACTTCATATTTATCCCATTGAATATTAGAACCTCATTCTCCTGTTCCAGATGTTCATAAACTCCCTTCTCTCCAGTGTTATGTTATTGATCTAGATTATTGGCAAGAAAAAATCTCTGTAGCTAACTTGTGTAACAGTGGTAATATGTTCTATTCTACTGCTTTTTGTCACATTCCGTTTTCAAGGTATCTTTTTACCTATTTTTGCCATCCATCAACCCTGGGCCAGTCAGTCTTGAGGTCTATGCACAGATATTAAAATAAAATCCTTGCATGCCAGTCTGACTCTGGTTTATAAACACGTAGTAACCACTTGTTGAGTTCTTTACACAATTTCATTCTCCAGGAGTCTTCTGGTTCCTGCTGTCTGATGACACATTTTTCTGCTGTACTGTTGTGTTTTCCCTGTGTATGAGTGCCAAGGGAACTGTATGTTGCTTTTGCTGCAATGTCACATTTAAACTGGTGCTCCACTGCCTTTCTGGCTGTCTTTAATTCCTCCCTATTGGCCTCTGTACCTCTGGCCATGCTTTACCCATGCCCTTTATTTTTTCCCTTTTCCCTTTCCTTGTTACTTTGTTGAACCATGAGTTTGCATATTTTTTTATTTTTTTCATCCTTTTTTATTTTTTTCATCCACTTCTCTCCTAAGAAGTATGAACTGTTCGTTGGTTCTACTTATTTTCGTGTTACGAATTCCATCATCTTATTTGCTGACTTTCCTTCTATTTCAGTCTCCCATTGAACATCTTGCAGGTAAGCCCTCCTCTGGTCCCGACTTCTATATTCTCTTGTTCTTGATCTGGTTTCACGATGCAAGACTCCCTCTTTCAATTCTAAAATTTAACCCTTAAAGTGCGGCTATCATAAAATTTGCCACCCACCCTGTGAGCAATCAAATAGATTATTATTGTACTTGTTTTCTATTGTGAAAGGGTAGATCTGTATTTAAAAGTATGAAAAATGAACACAAAGTCGTATACCTGTCCTCATTTTGGCTTGGGTGGTGATGAACATTACTATTGGCATTTGGTTGTGATGGTAGCTAAGACCAAACGAAAATTATTTTTGCTTATTTATCATGTGAAATATTTTCAGGAATGAAGAAGCTATGCAAACAAAATTTATACTATGTAATGTTAATATAAGTCTTTGATAATTGCTGTAATCATTATAAGATGGATATCAGGAGCTGAAGTCTGACTCCCATGACTGTTGGTGGGCACCATTGGATTATTGGAACCATATAATTCTTCAGACAATAGTAGGCATCCATTAGTCTCGGGAGACTATGGAGTTGTGCTCTGGGTGTCGGTCTGGAGCGGCCTCTCCAGGGTGCAAAGTCAGGGTAGGTTGATACGTAGAAGACAATACATAAATACTATGGTGATGACAGCATTGCACTAAGCAACATACTAAGAACTATTATTTTTCTTTGTGACCCTGAATGGTCTTCTTTCCTCTCTTCCCTCGTGAATTTTCTCAACGCTCTACGTTAAGATTTAACCCTCTGCTGTCGAGGTGATGACTTGCCTTTCCTTCAAAGATGGTTTCAACTTACAATTGATGCAGTGTCGTCCTGGGCCACCAATCACATTGCTTCAAGTTCTCTACAATTAGGACTTGTGCCATGACTTTTATTAGGAAGCAGATTGTTTTTCATCCCATTTTGTCGCTCTATGGTACTCCTCTTCTGCATTAAGATCCTGCTAAACCTTTGGGGGTTTAGCATTGACACTGTTGTCTTGGTTGCCTCATATCTCTTACCTCCGAGTTAAATGTTCCAAGGCCTTAACTTATTTAGTTCTGTTTCGTACTTTCTGGGGAGCTGATAGATGCACGCTCCTCTATTTTCATTCCTCTCTCGTGTTGTCTAAACTCGATTATGGCTGTACTGCTTACTCATCTACCTCTCCTTGAACTCTTCGTTGTCATGATGCTCTGTACCATACGGGGTTACGCCTCAACTATGGAGCCTTTCCATCCCCGTCTCTGAACTTGTCTGTTGAAACCTCTGGCCTGTCTCTACAGTTCGTCGGGAAGGTTATTGGCTTCACTACTTTGCGCGGTCCCTATGAAATCTTCACTCTCGCTTCGTGGAGGGTCCCACTTTTAAAGTTTTGCTAAACCTTGACCCACATGGGAAAGGCTTCTACCCTTCCTCTACAGTTCTGATACTCCTTTTCTTCACACTCCATTGCTGTCTTTTCAGATGGGTCTAAGTCTGCCGATAGTGTAGGCTACTCGGTTGTCCTGCCTTACACACCAATGTGTGTTGCCTGTCCCCAGAGACTAGCATCTTCACAGAAGAACTTTATGCAATTTTGTATGGCCGTCATCAACTTTTCTCATTGTCGAGATTCCTTTGTCGTTGTAGTTGATTCTAGCAGGGTGCTAGAATCAACCATGGGTCTGGGGTCATTTAATCCTATGTGATCTAAATTCAACATTGGCTATTTTTTATATCTAGTAGATTTAAGACAGTAGAGTTTTGTTGGGTTCCCAGACATGTTGGCATCATCTTAGTGCCAGGATAGTCATTTAAGGATACTATCCACACTTGTCCTATTTCCCAGAAAGGCATTCATTAGTCAAATTTCTACCCAGTCATTTATTTTTCAATCTGTGCCCGTTGGTAGGGTCGTTGTTCTTCAGTTACCGGTTACAATCTGCGGGCTCTTAAGGGTAGTGTGTTCCCATGGCTTTTTCCTCCCACCGTAACCAGCGGTGGGAAACACCTGTCGACTTTACATATTGGCTTAATGGAGCACTGCCCTGCTCCTTATTGTCCAAACTGTATTGTCCCTCTTACGGTCACATTTCTCCTTATTGAATGTCTTGATTTTCAGGATGTTCATGTGTCTTGCTTAAAGCCTGTCCCTCGTGGTCATTTGTTCCTAGGTAGAATTCATGGTGAATCCAATGACTTTGATATCGCTCGCCTTGTACATTTTTGTTCTTGCATTGGCATTCGTAGTAATATTTAGGGTCTTTTGAATATTCTGTGCCTTTGATGGTGCTTCATCGTCTCCCCGGCTTGGTGCCTTTTTTTTTTTTGATAGATATTATGTGGCCATGTAAATAACTTTCCCGATTGTTTACATGCAGTTGGACCATATTTGGTTGTACAACTGATAGTTGATAACACTATCAGTAGGAAAGGTCAAATAAGGTTTAAATGATGGGCTTGTTGGCAGGACTTTATTCCAATTATGTACTGTGGATGATCTGTGTTTATGTACCATGTGTTTTGCAAAGTTATTAGAATACAGTAATA
Organism: Procambarus clarkii; assembly: GCF_040958095.1. Classification (NCBI taxonomy): domain Eukaryota; kingdom Metazoa; phylum Arthropoda; class Malacostraca; order Decapoda; family Cambaridae; genus Procambarus; species Procambarus clarkii. The sequence continues at coordinate 12,428,808 of NC_091210.1, read as the reverse complement.
AAATTGCCATTCTGTTTTTCCAGAAATTCGGGAAGAAAACGAAGCGGAAGTAGTGGTAGCCGATCTAGAAGCCGGAGCCGTAGCCACTCGAGATCATCACACCGTCGCTCTCGCAAAAAGCAGCGCCGTGGCGATTCCCGATCCTCTCGTTCCCATTCCAGATCTCGATCAAGGTCCCGAACTCGATCACGGTCCCACTCCCGAGATAAACACAGAGGTAACAAAAAATATTCTCGGACTCCATCGCCAACCGTGACTCCGCCTCCACGTTTTACGAAGAACAAGTGAGTTTTACCCCATTTCTCGCTCTCTAATCATGGGTTTGACTAGACTTGGATTGACAATAATGGGAATTTGTGTGTTGATAGTTTACTTTTCATAAATTATTTGCTTTAAATTTTCAGAAAATTCATAAATGCTTTAATGGCTGGTGGTATGTGTCTAACAAAAATACATAAAATCTTTATAATGCCTAGTATTCTAAAAAAATTTAATTTTCTTTTGCAGAGACAAGGGGCTGATTGTTAGATCAAGATCCCGTTCTCACTCAAGGTCACCCCAGAGAAACTATGAAAAGTATGATAGATATGAGAAGTACGAAAAAGCGGAACGTTACTCCAAGGGTGGTGATAGATATGAAAAGAACGATAGATATGTGAGAGACGACAAAATGAACAAATACGAAAACAAAGAAAAGGTCGACAAGTATGCTAATAAGTATGGCAACAAGTTTGATAGATACGATGTTGATAAGAAGAAGTATGAGAGAGACGATAAAAAATATTATGACAATGGCTTTGGAAAGCCTCACAAAGCCAAGAAAAATGGACGCCACAGATCTAGGTCCCGAGATAGGCGGCGATAGTCTCTACAGAGTTGTGTGAACGTGGAGCAGCTCATGTTGGAGGTCAATAGAGAATGACTTCTCTTAAACGCCCAGGGATATTCAGATTACCTGAAACTTCACAAATTGAATTTTTGCATAACCCATACAAGTTTCTGTGTGTTATATTTTGAAGCCATACACAGTTTTGATGTACAAGAGACTTTATAAATGTATATATGTATATAGAGAAATATATATATGTTCAGTTCTGTACCAATCAGTTGGAATGAGCACCCTCCTACACCTGTATGAAAAAAATGACCTTAAAATCTAACTCTCCGTGACAAAAATTGGTATATTATTGAGCCAATAGAGGAGTAGTAGTAGTAGTCTGGAGGTGTTGATGTTTGCTCATATTGAGCAGCTGCAGGCAGTTGTATTGTAGGGAGATAGATGGTCAGTATAGCATATAAATTTGCCATTACTTGTATGCTGTAGATGAGGTCCTGTAGGTTCATCTCCATTTCCACTTTGTAATTGGATGTATTCAGTTACCTTAAGAGCTTTCTGAAAGTTGTAAGGTGGGACTAATAATTCCAAATGGTGTTTACCACGTGTATAGGAATTGTGCTCCTTGGCGTATTTCATTTGCAATAGTAATCTTGATAATCATTCCTAGATAAAATTAATGTTTCTTGAAAATAATTAAGGCAGTGACCTTTAGATCTAATTCGGTAAAATAGATTGAAATGGGTCTCTTCATATAGGAATTTTTGTTGCCAAGTAATTCAGCTGTGCACTACACTGTTGTGGAATATTTTGTTTGTGTAAGTGGTTGTTGAACGCAGTTTGTAATTTTATCACTAGGCAGAAAAACTTTCAGTGTATACAAATGACACAATTTACCCTACAACTTCGTGCAATTTAAATAAACTGATTGGAAGAGGATTGTTGGACTAAGACATACTCTGTTTCAAGGTTACTGCTCGTGAACTAAACTGAAACTAAACTAAACAAGCCAATTCCACTTTAATTTTCTCTAGGTTACATTTGCAAAACGTTTATCAATGGATGTAGTGTGGTTAAAGTTGGCCGTCAGGTGTGGGTTGTGAGGAAGTCTTTAAAAGTAACCTTGGAACAGATTGTGTGTTTTTCTACATTTTATATTTTAAGTAATTAAGGTGATAAATAAAAAAAATAGGTTACCAAAAATTTTAGAGTATGAAATATGTATTTTCTGATACTTGCTGAAATAAGTTTAACTTGGTTAAATAAACTGTGATGTGTATATATTATTAAAACTTTGCTAAGTACCACATAAATTTGTCTTAAAAAACATGTATATTCACACTCATGTAGTTGGAATATAAATTATTTTTTATAAACCATCTTTATTTACCATGTTAATAAAAGCAGAAATGTTTAGGTACACGAGTCAAACTGCAAAGATAATTGACCAGTGCCAGTAACTGTATTTAACATTGTTTCCTGTAAAATATCCATCCATTTTTTGGGTTTCACCTCGATGCTCTCAGGCTGGCGAGATTTGCATCAGGGCCTCTCCTCTTTGTTGACCAGACCACACACTAGAAGTTGAAGGGACGACGACGTTTCGGTCCGTCCTGGACCATTCTCAAAGTCAATTCTCTCCTCTCCTCTTTGTTGTTGGGAACATACCAAGGAAACTCGAGTTAGGTCTTTCAATTCAGCTGGGCTGTATGGGTCTCGAACCTTGGACCTCACGCGTGAGAGACCGATGCTTTATCAACCGCCACATTGTTTATTTCCACGGAAGTGTGGATGTTTGTTTATTGATTTAGGGCTGTTCAGGTCAGTGGACTGCCTGCATTTTGAGGACGGGCAGGTCTCGAAAGAAGATAAGTGTCGGTTGGGGGACGCATCCCAACAAAGGAGAATGTGGTTCTTGTGCCAGCATAGAATGTTTATGTAGCAGGGCTACTTCTCTGGAATCCATATGCAGGCGATGAGTCACAATAACGTGGCTGAAGTATGTTGACCAGACCACACTAGAAGTTGAAGGGACGACGACGTTTCGGTCCGTCCTGGACCATTCTCAAGTCGATTGTGTCGTTTAGTCGAAACGTCGTCGTCCCTTCAACTTCTAGTGTGTGGTCTGGTCAACTTCTCTGGAAAGTGGGGACCATTATTGGGATGATGTAACCCTTCCTGTGCCATCAGCTCTCCACACCTCGCTGCCTTTGGTGGTTTCCTATGGGGTCCAAGGTCTAACTTTAGTACACATTGATACCGAGCTCTACTCCACCTCGGACTTGTGTAACGTGGAGCAGACCTTGCACACAACTTTGGTTCCCCCTCTCCTAGGGTGAGAGTTGTTGCCTGTGGGCTCCTGATAACTGTAGGAACATTACTGTTATCAAGGTTAAAAATGTTCACTACACGGTCGACGTTCTTAATACTTTAAGAAATCGACTCAATTTTGCGAGATGCCACCAATGTGTGTATCAGTTTTTGTGGATAAAATATTCGTCAAAATGCAACGTGCTATAAGAACAGGTTGGTGGGGTAACTCGCGACGGGCCGACAGCCTTCCGAGGAAGGTTTGTGCACGTCCGGGCAGGCGCACAAGGGAGGAAGAGGTCTTTGCACTGGCATAGGAGAATGTATGATGCAGTAGGACCGCCCTGTTGAAAGAAGGTTTAGCAATGCTTTGGACAACACATTTTCCTCCAGTGTGCACCCAGTCACCCTCGCTGCCCTGCTTGGCGATATTCTGAGACCCAGCTTCCTTGTATTAGAAATCAAATAGTATCTGCTGGGATAGTAGGATGTCGTAATCACACTTGAACACTCATCATTATCTTGTACACTCCTATGTTCATGATTTGTTGGGTCACCAACAGTGTCAAATATTTGTCTTCCCAATTTTGATGAACCTGTCATCCTTTATGATTTCACATGCATATTCAGTTTGGCAGACTCGAATGTTGCCTTCTGTTCCAACCGGTTTGGCAAGGAATGATCCACTACGTGGATCTTTCTTTGATTTGGCTGCCCTCTCGAATAGTTTGGTCTATAGTTGCGGAATGCTGTATCCACAACCACTTGGGCTAGACGGTAGATTGACGGTCTCTCTTCATACAGGTCGGGGTTCAATCCCCGACCGTCCAAGTGGTTGGGCACCATTCCTTCCCCCCCCCGTCCCATCCCAAATCCTTATCCTGATCCCTTCCCAGTGTTGTATAGTCGTAATGGCTTGGCGCTTTCTCCCTGATAATTCCACATTATGTATCTAATATTCAAACCTTTTGCCATTAAGTTGCTGTTATAAGTGATAAAATACAAAATTGAATTTGGTCTAGATGTCTTAGTCAGGAAGGGGCCGTTCCCTGTTGCAACATGGGGGCAGGAGAACGGTGCATCCATGTCCATGAATATTTAAATGTTCATTCTTGCAGACGCGAAAATGGACGTCACCAATGCACGATACATGAATACAACACTCGCTAGTATTAGTCAAACATTTGTCTCTCCTCCTCCACTGTCACATATGAGTATACATAACATCTCCCTAACCTTGGAATAGGACAATAGCTCACTACTAAACAATTCTAACAAGCATTACCAAAGACGGGAGACATCTCCCGTCACGCAGGGTGCAGTCGCACCTCCACAGATCTCCAGTATCACCTCTTGATACTGGTAATAGCTCAAAAGGGCCACCACTTACGGGCTATACATGCCCGTACCACCTTTTGGGTGGCTTAATCTTCACCAATCAATCATTACCAAACCCCCACACACTAGAAATTGAAGAGACGACGGCGTTTCGGTCCGTGCTGGACCATTACCAAGTCGAACGTTCAGCCATGTTATTGTGACTTCATCACCACGTGAATCTATAAAAGGATGGAGGACCATTCCAGCAGATTAAGGGAGGGGAGGGAGGGTGTTCCTAAGACAATGACTTGCCTCAAGTGCTTGTTGTGTGAATATTAAGGTAACAATTTTGGCCTAGCTAATTTTAATCTTGTGTAACAATTTTCTCAGTTAATTTTTAACATTGCAATTATGTTGTAATCTTTATTAGCAGATAATTACCATCTTGTCTAAATTATCTGTAATTAAATGTACCTCTCAAGTGAGCTAATTAAAATATATTGCAAGATTTAAATTAAGGCGGAAAAAAACGTGACTACCTAACATATAGTTCTTGCGCCTTGGCTAGTTCATGGAACACGCCAGGGGTGGCGGCTGCCTGTCTTGGAGGGTCAGGGGTGGTGGCTGCCTGTTTTGGAGGGTCAGGGGTGGTGGCTGCCTGTCTTGGAGGGTCAGGGTTGGCGGCTGCCTGTCTTGGAGGGTCAGGGGTGGTGGCTGCCTGTCTTGGAGGGTCAGGGGTGGTGGCTGCCTGTCTTGGAGGGTCAGGGGTGGTGGCTGCCTGTCTTGGAGGGTCAGGGGTGGTGGCTGCCTGTCTTGGAGGGTCAGGGGTTGTGGCTGCCTGTCTTGGAGGGCCAGGGGTGGTGGCTGCCTGTCTTGGAGGGCCAGGGGTGGTGGCTGCCCTGTCTTGGAGGGGGTCAGGGGTGCTGGCTGCCTGTCTTGGAGGGCCAGGGGTGGTGGCTGCCTGCCTTGGAGGGCCAGGGGTGGTGGCTACCTGCAGCTGGAGCAGCAGCACCAACAATACTAGGAAGTGCAGCCCGATAGGATTAGGCGAAGGAGCGGCAAGAGCCCCATCTGTCACACCATCACTGCGCACCACCACGAAGCCCTCAAATGCCACCAATGGACGAGTACCATCACACAACAGAGTCCCTCTCCATACCCTATTCTATACGATCATCACAAAGTATATACCAAGATCTAACAATGTGTTCAGCTGTCATCCCCCATCTCACAGGGTGTTTAGTCAAGGAACCAGGGAAAAACAGGAGGAAATCATGTTTTAGTACACACTACTAAAGTACAAAGTAGTACGTACTACCAGTCCGTACTAGATATGTATGGAAATTCTCACACCCCGTAGGGAAGTGGAAAGCAGTGGAGAACGAGGTCGTCGAAGTCAATTCCGTCGACAATTTTAAGAGGTAATTAGAAAGGGGGACGTGAAAAGTGGTTCCTGGCCCTCGTCTTTAGTGCCTGGTAGGTGGACCAGCGCGGGTCCCATTGTCCAAGCCACTTGGGACGGGACCTGTGGCTGCCCTGAGTGGCCGTCTCTGGTCGATAGTGGTAGCACAGGTACTGACTCCCGCCCCTCCCCCATCAGATATTACGGTAATGACTCTCGCAGCTCTGGCTCACTACGGTGTCTCCAGGGGTCATGTCTCACTACGGTGTCTCCAGGGGTCACGTCTCACTATGTTGTCTCCAGGGGTCATGTCTCACTACGGTGTGTCCAGGGGTCATGTCTCACTATGTTATCTCCAGGGGTCATGTCTCACTACGGTGTCTCCAGGGGTCATGTCTCACTACGGTGTCTCCAGGGGTCATGTCTCACTATGGTGTCTCCAGGGGTCATGTCTCACTACGGTGTCTCCAGGGGTCATGTCTCACTACGGTGTCTCCAGGGGTCATGTCTCACTACGGTGTCTCCAGGGGGTCATGTCTCACTACGGTGTGTCCAGGGGTCATGTCTCACTACGGTGTCTCCAGGGGTCATGTCTCACTACGGTGTCTCCAGGGGTCATGTCTCACTATGGTGTCTCCAGGGGTCATGTCTCACTACGGTGTCTCCAGGGGTCATGTCTCACTACGGTGTCTCCAGGGGTCATGTCTCACTACGGTGTCTCCAGGGGTCATGTCTCACTATGGTGTCTCCAGGGGTCATGTCTCACTACGGTGTCTCCAGGGGTCATGTCTCACTACGGTGTCTCCAGGGGTCATGTCTCACTATGGTGTCTCCAGGGGTCATGTCTCACTACGGTGTCTCCAGGGGTCATGTCTCACTACGGTGTCTCCAGGGGTCATGTCTCACTACGGTGTCTCCAGGGGTCATGTCTCACTACGGTGTCTCCAGGGGTCATGTCTCACTATGGTGTCTCCAGGGGTCATGTCTCACTATGGTGTCATGTCTCACTACGGTGTCTCCAGGGGTCATGTCTCACTACGGTGTCTCCAGGGGTCATGTCTCACTACGGTGTCTCCAGGGGTCATGTCTCACTACGGTGTCTCCAGGGGTCATGTCTCACTACAGTGTCTCCAGGGGTCATGTCTCACTACGGTGTCTCCAGGGGTCATGTCTCACTACGGTGTCTCCAGGGGAGGGTCATATCTCACTACGGTGTCTCCAGAGCAGGGTCATGTCCCAGATCCTTGTCCTCATGTCCCTTTCAGGTGCTATATATATAGCCTACGTTTGAAACAATCCTGCAATTTCATAATCCTTTTATATTACCTGGTAGTTTCTTGCATATATCTACAACCTTATTCCCGAACTTATAATAATCAATTTTTTTTCTGACTAAACTTATAAATTTGTGTACAAATTTCGTGTTCTATTGAATTATCAAAATCGTTGTCACATTACCTTAGGTTAACCGGTTTTTCCCACACTGATGGTGCTAAATTATAGGTGTTAAACCTATACAATCGCTGGGCAGCTCTTAGGCCTTCAATGGTTACTACAACCATTGAAATTGAAATTGAAATAAGTTTATTGAGGTAAAATACGCACAAAGGTATGAGGTAACTCAATCTAGTCTCACCCTGTTACTACAACCATTATAGTAGTGACATGAGTCAGTAACCAGTGAGACATGAGCCTCAATGGTTACTTCAACTGGTCGCCAAATTATCAAATCCACCAGAAACATTCTCAATCAGAAAACTCTTAGAGTAATGCTAGTGGGTTTCCCGCCCCCTCAGTTTTAGAAAACGGCGCCTCCCCATTGGTCACCCACGTTGATATAATCCGTTATCTCTCTTCTGATTCGAGGAAATAAACCACCATTTCTCCCTCTGCACAAGTCCTCATATTAATGGCGGAAAATCCTCCCGTTTACCTGCTTGCTTGTTTAAGTTAGCTTTATAAAGAAGGAGCCAGTGATAGACAAATTTGTATAGAAAGTAGAGTAGCCTAGCTTATTAATTTCTGGTTAAAATTACCACCAGTAGGATTTCCGGTCAAAAATGACTATAAAATTCCCGTAGTCGGGGACAGGAAGCCTTCTCCAAGTCACAGCCCCGTTCCTGTGCCAGATAAGTCCACTACGGGTTCACCATAGCCCGTGCTACTTGCAACCTTTTGATCCGAGTTGCTGAATCTAAAACAACATTAACAGCCTTCTCCAAGTTGCAACAGTTTCTTAACTCCCGGCTACCTATTTATCGCAAGGTGAAAAAAAGATACATTAAGTATAAGGAAACATGCCCAACCATATCAGTCCTTCCCGGGAGTCGAACTCTGGATCTGTGGTTGTAAGTGGAGAACGAAGCCAACATATTACATTGAGTCAGAGAAACACTAGTAATTGACACCTTGGTATTCCATGAGGTAACATTACTTTTACCAAAACTTTCCTCCCGGGCAAATGTAATTTTACTAAGAGCTCTCTTCAAAGTTTTGTAGTAATAGCGACATACTTTTGGTATTATACTGTACACTGAGCCAGCCACTTTCCAGAATAACCCAACTGTCAACACCGTTATAAATCGATGACAACAAACAACTTTCTTGCCATTTCACCTCAACAACAAAAACTTTGAGCATTAGACATAGTGTGACGTCAAACACGTAATCAAGCCAAGCGGACCAGTCCACAGGATCGACCCCACACCAGCACACAGGATTGATCACACCAGTACACACAACGACGACTCCTGTGGAATGTGGGTGTAGAAGCGGGTGTATATTGGGGCAGTGTTTCGTGTCGTGGAGCCAGTGTTGTGCTGGACGCCGTGCGGGGAGGGTGTATACTAGTGACGCTCTCCAGCACATACACGACGACTCCTGTGGAATGTGGGTGTAGAAGCGGGTGTATATTGGGGCAGTGTTTCGTGTCGTGGAGCCAGTGTTGTGCTGGACGTCGTGCGGGGAGGGTGTATACTAGTGACGCTCTCCAGCACATACACGACGACTCCTGTGGAATGTGGGTGTAGAAGCGGGTGTATATTGGGGCAGTGTTTCGTGTCGTGGAGCCAGTGTTGCGCTGGACGCCGTGCGGGGAGGGTATATACTAGTGACGCTCTCCAGCACATACAGACATACACGACGACTCCTGTGGAATGTGGGTGTAGAAGCGGGTGTATATTAGAGCAGTGTTTCGTGTCGTGGAGCCAGTGTCGCGCTGGACGCCGTGTGGGGAGGACGTCTGCCGGTGGCGCTCTCCACCACACACACATACAAGCCCGTTGTAATACCCGCGTTGACGACCGTTGTGGTGATGAATATTCCTGTTGGATAACGACGTGCAGATGAGGCACTGGATCCAGCAGAAAGGGGTATGAGTTTCTGAACCACTATGAGACACTCATTACTCACCTCATATGTGAGTACTGAGTGCATAAGTGCACTAAGCACTAGCAAGAATGCATTAGTAAACACAATTTAAGATAATTTAGACATAATTAAGACAATTTTAAGATTTATAACACAATTAGAGTGAATGAAAGGTTTCCAGCACGCAAGTTTAGTGAAAGTAATTTAGAGGCATTGCGAGTTACAAAGAAAAATCGTTGATACAATACGTGAAAAAGCTGACGGAATTAGCTTCATGTCAGCCCTGGTGGATTCCTGTGTACTGGCGCGGGTGTCAGCTAGCGTGGGAGTGTGTCAGTGCCAGAGCTGACATAGGAGTCAGGAAGCGTGGGCGTGTGTCAGTACCAGAGCTGACATGACAAGAGTCAGTATTGGAAGGAATTTGACGTAATTCTGAGGACGAGGCTACCTTGTAATAATGACAATGACTGGCCAGGGTTGAAATCACTTTTTGAGTCATGACATCAGTGGTAGTGGGGGTCCAAGACATCAGTGGTGGTGGGGGTGAAGACATCATTAGTGTACAGCTTTATGACCCCTCATCACATGACTTCGTAACACCCCCTCCCACCACCATAGCTTTACGATACCCCTTCCCATCACCATAGCTTTACAACACACCCCTCCCATCACCATAGCTCTACGATACCCCTTCCCATCACCATAGCTTTACAACACACCCCTCCCATCACCATAGCTTTACAATACACCCCTCCCATCACCATAGCTTTACAACACACCCCTCCCATCACCATAGCTTTACAACACACCCCTCCCATCACCATAGCTTTACAACACACCCCTCCCATCACCATAGCTTTACAACACACCCCTCCCATCACCATAGCTTTACAACACACCCCTCCCATCACCATAGCTTTACAACACACCCCTCCCATCACCATAGCTTTACAACACACCCCTCCCATCACCATAGCTTTACAACACCCCCCTCCCATCACCATAGCTTTACAACACCCCCCTCCCATCACCATAGCTTTACAACACCCCCCTCCCATCACCATAGCTTTACAACACCCCCCTCCCACCACCATAGCTTTACGACACCCCCCTCCCACCACCATGGCTTAACCACAGCTTCAACAATCGTTGCAATAATTTTTTTTTTTAAAGCCTTAAGTCAATATTGTTATATCCACACTATCACGCGGACTCACCCATTCCTCCCCCGCCCCATTCCTACCCCTATCCTCTCCGTTATCCCCCATTCCATCCTCACCCATCACCCCAACTCCACCCCATGTAGGACTGGCTCTCCAGCGTTCACTGGGGGTCGAACCATTGTCTCTACATATGTTCATACTGTCTCGCCCAGAGATGTAACTCGCGTTCTGGGAGATGTTTAGAAGCCAGCGAGAAGGTTTTTCTGAAGACTTTGCGTGTCTGAAAGCGACGTGTCAATAATCATGACGTCATGTGTCGACAAGAAGTTGTGTCAATAATCATGACGTCACGTGTCGACAAACAGAAGCGTGACTATGGCCATGACGTCACGTGTCAACAAACAGAAGCGTGACTATGGCCATGACGTCACGTGTCAACAAACAGAAGCGTGACTATGGCCATGACGTCACGTGTCAACAAACAGAAGCGTGACTATGGCCATGACGTCACGTGTCAACAAACAGAAGCGTGACTATGACCGTGACGTCACGTGTCAACAAACAGAAGCGTGACTATGGCCAGGACGTCACGTGTCAACAAACAGAAGCGTGACTATGGCCAGGACGTCACGTGTCAACAAACAGAAGCGTGACTATGGCCATGACGTCACGTGTCAACAAACAGAAGCGTGACTATGGCCAGGACGTCACATGTCAACAAACAGAAGCGTGACTATGGCCATGACGTCACATGTCAACAAACAGAAGCGTGCATATTGTCTCCTCTGTAACCGGGTCAATGTTATTGACCCGGAGGAGTCAATATAACTAGTTATTATTATAATATGCGAGAGAATTTAGGTAGGTGAGTAGTTGCCAGATGTGTAACTACACGTGTGTGTGTGTGTGTGTGTGCTGCTGTGTACGTAACACTGTGTCTTTGGCTGTGTGTGTGGTTGCAACAGTGTATATAACTGTGTATTTGCCTATTTGTACTTGCAACGTTGAGAATTAGCTCTTGGACACCGGTCAGCTAATGCAATGACTCCTGATCAATTATCCCATCATATCAACTTTTAAGTAATGATAGTTTCTACAACCTGCTCGTGTTCATTGTGTACATTTCTTATTTTTCTTACCTTTTTCAGTTACCTCGTAAGTATTTTATATGTCTTTAATGTGTCCTCTCTCTTTACTCTTCTAGCAAGGGGTAAAGCCCCATCTCTCGTAACCTGAGACGAGCCTCGTTGTAATCATCGGTGCTTCTTCAAGTATCCTTCTGTGCTTTTCCTCAGAAAGCCATTTTTCCTCTCTCTCTCTCTCTCTCTCTCTCTCTCTCTCTCTCTCTCTCTCTCTCTCTCTCTCTCTCTCTCTCTCTCTCTCTCTCTCTCTCTCTCTCTCTCTCTTTTTCCTTTCTTCTCCCTGGTATTCCATGGAAATATTGCGTCAGAGATCATGTTGTCCACTATTACAATAATTTCTGACTATAAACTGTTATTTCATATGATTTGTATGTGACTCCATCAGCATTGGTAGTCCATATCTTGCCGTTTCTAGTGATGTGTGTGTGTGTGTGTGTGTGTGTGAATTTGTGTAGCCTTTCGTTAAAGCCGTGTGTGTAAATGTGCATGCGGCCATGTGTGTGGGTAACTATGGATATGACTGCAGCTGTATGTATCTGTTGTGTGTGTGTGTAGTTGTACACACACACACACCAGTCCACGAGCCTTGCCGTGCGCTCATAACCATGTGTTCGTGCCGAAATATTTAATTTATTCCTTGTGGATGATTACAGTAGTTTTGTCGGCGCCAAATTGCATGCGCTTACATCTTGGCGCTTCTTTTGTCTTGCTTTATGCCGTGTTCATGACAAAATGTTCCTTAAAATATTCCCTCAAAGATTATAGTTTCCAGATTCTCAGATGTTTTCGACCGAATTTTAATTAAATAATGTATTCGCTTAGTTGTGCTTGCGGGGGTTGAGCTTCGGCTCTTTGGTCCCGCCTCTGGATCGTCAATTAACTGGTGTACAGGTTCCCGAGCCTATTGGGCTCTATCATGTCTTCATTTGAAACTGTGTATGGAGTCAGCCTCCACCACATCACAGCCTAATGCATTCCATTTGTTAACTACTGACACTGAAAAAAATATTTCTTATGTCTGTGTGGCTCATTTCGGTACTCCGTTTCCACCTGTGTCCTCTTATTCGTGTACCACCCGTGTTAAATACCACAAATGAAATGCGAATACCACAGCCTTGTCTACTGTGTCAATTTCAATGAGAATTTGTATGTGGTGATCATTTCTCCCCGAACTCTTCTGTCTTCCAGCGATGTGAGGTGCAATTTACTCAGCATTTCCTCGTAACTCATGCCTCTTAGTTCTGGGACTAGCCTAGTGGCATACCTCTGAACTTTCTCCAGCTTCGTCTTGTGCTTGACACGGTACGGGCTCCATGCTGGGGCCGCATACTCCAGGATTGGTCTTACATATGTGGTGTACAAGGTTCTGAAGGATTCCTTACACAAGTTTCTGAAGGCAGTTCTGGTGTTAGCCAGCCTCGCATATGCTGATGTTATTCTTGTAATGTGGGCTTCAGGAGACAGGTTTGGTGAGATATCAACTCCTAGATCTTTCTCTGTAAGTTTTGTGGAGGATTTAAACTTCCATTCGGTACCCTGTGTCTGGCCTCCTGTTCTCTTCGCCTAGTTTAATTACCTTACATTTACTTAGGTTGAACATCAGTAACCATTTATTGGATCATTCCTTCAGTTTGTCTAGGTCATCCTGAAGCCTCTTACTATCATCCTCGGTCTTAATCCTCATCATCATTTTTGCTCGTCGTCAACTTTACCCAACCACTTGGGCTGGACGGTAGAGCGACGGTCTCGCTTCGTGCAGGTCGGCGTTCAATCCCCGACCGTCCAAGTGGTTGGGTACCATTTCCTCCCTCCCTCCCTCAGCTCCTCAAGGCACCTCAAGGCTCTGGTCAAAGAGATCAGCGTCTCGCTCAGTAAATGATCACAAGGACAAACCCGTCAAATTTTGTTGACATTTCTGGGACAGACTTAAACATCTGTATGTTTGAAGAGGACCAATCAGCGGACATCATAACGGAAATAGACCAATCAGCGGCGACACTGTGGACCAAGACCAATCACTGCACGACATGGAAAATCACTGTTCGCTGTAGTAGACTGTGTCAGAGTATCCCTCAACCAGTGAGTTTACTTTATGTCTTGTGGGGTTTGGCCATCGTGGCCTTGAGTGATCAACGTCACCCAGTCTGGTCTCTGATGCATCGATTATCATTACCTGTGTGTGTGTGTGTGTGTGTGTATGTGTGTGTGTGTGTGTGTGTGTGTGTGTGTGTGTGTGTGTGTGTGTGTGTGTGTGTGTGTGTGTGTCTGTGTGTGTGTCTGTGTGTGTGTGTGGAGGGAGTATTTTTTTGAGATATATACAAGAGTTGTTACATTCTTGTAGAGCCACTAGTACGCGTAGCGTTTCGGGCAGGTCCCTGGAATACGATCCCCGCCGCGAAGAATCGTTGTTACAACCAAGTACACATTTTACTGTTGAGTTAAACAGAGGCTACAGTTAAGGATTTGCGCCCAGTAAATCCTCCCCGGCCAGGATACGAACCCATGACAAAGCGCTCGCGGAACGCCAGACGAGTGTCTTACCACTACACCACGGAGACTTAGCTTATACTTGGAGTTTATACTCCATGCTACCTACGGTATACCTGTGTGCATGTGTGGAAGGAGTTAGTTTACATTCAAGCTCAGTAGGGTTGGGAATCTGTGTACACCAAATGATTGAATCCTGGACGGCGGAATCAAGTAGTTCACCTATTTGAAACAAGTAATTCACTGCACGCGGCTGAAAACTAGGCACATAATTGGTGATCCCGGGCGAGATAGTAGTAGTTGGGTATGTTTCCTTTCACCTGATGTCACTGTTCACCTAGCAGTAAATAGGTGCATGGGAGTTTGACAGCTGTTGTGGGGTTGTATCCTGGGGAGGATCAGTAGTTCCTCCTTGGAAGAGGGTTCGATTCCCGGCCGAGGCAGAAACAAAAGGGTTGAGTTCCTTTCAACTGATGCACCTGTTCACCTAGCAGTAAATAGGTACCTGGGAGTTAGTCAGCTGCTCCGGGTTGTACCCCGGTGTGTGTGTGCGCATGCGCGTTTGCTATTTGTGCCTGCAGAATCGAGTTATTAGCTCTTGGACCCCGCCTTTCTAACCAATCTACTTTTCCTCTATTATGTCTACTACATATATTTCTCTAACACACACATGTTAATTGACGGTTAAGAGGCGGGTCCACAGAGCCAGAGCTCAACCCCCGCAAGCACAACTAGATGAGTAAATAGGAAAGAGATGCTTGGGTTGACTGTGTCTATTTGGACCTGAAAAAAAGGCCCACACAAGAGGCAGTTCTGGAAACTGGAACATGCTGGAAGGGTGACAGGGAGACTTGTGACATGGATGAAATTTTGTTCTGACAGACAGATGAGGGCGGTAATCAGAGACAATGTATCTGACTGGAGGAGTGTTACTAGCGGAGTACCACAGGGCTCAGTTCTTGCACCAGTAATGTTCATGTCTACATAAACCATCTACCAGAAGGTATACAGAATTATGTGTACAAGTTTGCGGATGATGCTAAGATTCTAGGGAAGATAGGAGATGCAGACGATTGTAATGCCCTTCAAATTGATCTAGATAAAATAAGTGCTTGGATCGATAATTTATTTAGATAATTAAAATGCATATTAAAATGTTTTCAATACAAATGATAAAAATCCAGTGGCAAATGGAATTCAGTGTGAATAAATACCATGTCATGAAATATGGAATCAGAGAAAATAGACCACACACAACTAACAAATTATGTGGAAATGAATTACAGCGATTTGGCGGGTCGTATTCCGGAGAACATAGGATTAAGGACTTGCCCGAAACGCTATGCGTGCTCGTGGCTGTACAACAATGTAATGTGTCGTGTGTGTGTGTGTGTCTGTGTCTGTGTGTGTGTGTGTCTGTGTGTGTGTGTGTCTGTGTGTGTGTGTGTCTGTGTCTGTGTGTGTGTGTGTCTGTGTCTGTGTCTGTGTGTGTCTGTGTGTGTGTGCGTGTGCGTGTGCCTGTTAGAGAAAAAATATATAGTGCATATGATGAAAGGGCAAAAATGAGTCGGGAGTCGGTGCATTAGACAATCGACGGTTGGCAGGGTCCAAGCACTAACAGCTCGATCCTGCAGGCATCAATAGTAAATACAGGCTTCCAGCCGCCTCATGTCGACACAACCAATTATTTATAAGAGTTATCCCAAGAATCGCCGCGTGACGCGTGCTCTACGGTGAGGGCGAGAGGCCGCGTTTTCTGTGAGTTCATGTTAGAAATTGAATGCGTTAATTTTTGCCTGACAAACCCTATGTATATATTTATTCACAGGCCTGTGCGTGTATATACACAGAGGCTTGTGTATATATTTATATAGACGAGGGTTATATTTTATGCTTTAGGTCTATCCAAGGTGGAACTACTGACCCTTCCCACAGCAGTTGCCTAAATCCCAGGTACCTATATTTACTTCTAGATGAACAGGCGTATTAGGTGAAAAGAAACGTACTCAACTATTTCTAACACCCGAGAAATGATCCCGGAATACACGATTGCGAGTGGAGAACGAATCCAACTGTAGTAGGAGTAGAAAGTAATAGTGGCTTTAGACATTGTATGTACTAGCTCTCTCTATAAATCCATCACTCTTTGTAAAATCTCTTGTATGTATGTACCTTACTTAAATAAACATTTATTTATTTATATTTATTTATAAAGCTGCGCGTGCTAGTGGCTTTACAAGAATGTAATTACTATGCTATGTATCCTCACAATCCCTATGTACCTTCTTGTATATATATAAATATATAAATAAAGTGGAGTGAGCAAGTATGGTGCACACTGATAATAATATTTATTTTTATTATTTTTATTATTATTATTATTATTATTATTATTATTATTATTATTATTATTATTATTATTATTTAATTAGCGGCGCAGGATCTTGAATCTTTTAAGTCATAAACACGAAACGTCTGTTTTTGTACGGAGGTACATGGGTCTCGATCAAGAGGTCCCTGGTTCACTTCTCTATAGGTAAGTCAGAAACGTTTGGGCAGCGTTTCCTTTCACCCGATGCGTCTGTTCACCTAACAGTAAATAGGAATCTGGGTGTTAGCAGCTGTTATATTTTAAATGCAACCCCATAAGCTACCAAACTCCCGGTTACCTGCTTATTACTAGGTGAACAGGGACATTAGGTGAAAGGAAACTGATCCAACCATTTCTGTACCAACCGGGAATCGAACCCTGGTTACCGATTATGAGTCGAGAACTAAGCCAACAGTTTAGCAAGATTATTTGACATGGTTTGGAGGACCTCGATAAAGTTAACAGGCTTCCTGTCCCCGACTGTGTGGAGACAACTTTAAAGGGGAGAATTACCCGAGAGACGGAAAACGGCTAATATAATGCCAGTATATAAGAAAGGAGGAAGACTGAAGCCATTTGCACGGGTTATTCATGCCCATGCCACCTCTTAGGTAGCTTAATCTGCATCACTTTGATACCATTTGTCTCCAAGTATCAGTAGGGATTCATCAGACGTCAATCAAACTTACACGAAGGGAAGGGAACTATCAGAAGGAAAGCGCCAAGCCATTACTACTATATAGCACTGGGAAGGGGTCAGGATAAGGATTAGGGATGGGACGGGAGGGAAGGAATGGTGCCTAACCACTTGTGGACGGTCTCGGGGGATTGAACGCCGACCTGCATGAAGCGAGACCGTCGCTCTACCGTCCAGCCCAAGTGGTTGGACTCAAACAGGAGTGACCTTGAAGACTCGTGACCTTCATAGCGGTATGTGAGGCAAGTCATAGAATATGCAGCAAGTGTATTGAGTCCCTTAAGGTGAAGGGGTCATAGTAGAACACGGGAAGGTGCGCAGGCTTGCCACAACACTGCTCCCACACCTGTAGGGACACGTGTGGGGAGGCAGCTGTTGGAAGCAGCTGTGGGGGCAGTGGGCAAATAACATGTATAGCTAAACGGTTCAGGTTTAACAAAGGAAAATAAAATACATGTTTGTAATACATTCAGAACAGATTTACTCCTTTATAACCATTTGTTTTATCTAGCAATTACTGAACATAATTTTATATACATTTTAAAGCAGATAACTTTCTTGTCAGAAAATGATCCTCTTGAATATTGTGTTTATCACAGTCTCGAGCGAATGAGATGTGGATACTCGGGATGTCTTAAGACTGGGAACACGTATATATATATATATATATATATATATATATATATATATATATATATATATATATATATACAAGAGTTGTTACATTCTTGTAGAGCCACTAGTACGCGTAGCATTTCGGGCAGGTCCCTGGAATACGATCCCCGCCGCGAAGAATCCTTGTTACAACCAAGTACACATTTTACTGTTGAGTTAAACAGAGGCTACAGTTAAGGATTTGCGCCCAGTAAATCCTCCCCGGCCAGGATACGAACCCATGACAAAGCGCTCGCGGAACGCCAGGCGAGTGTCTTACCACTGCACCACGGAGACCAACCAATTGGTTGGTCACCTATCCTTCACTCCGTCCTCGTATCCCAGCTCCTTGTCATCGTATCCCAGCTCCTTGTCCTCATATCCCAGCTCCTTGTCCTCATATCCCAGCTCCTTGTCATCGTATCCCAGCTCCTTGTCCTCGTATCCCAGCTCCTTGTCCTCG
Source organism: Procambarus clarkii (assembly GCF_040958095.1). NCBI lineage: Eukaryota > Metazoa > Arthropoda > Malacostraca > Decapoda > Cambaridae > Procambarus > Procambarus clarkii. Next base: position 12,410,595 of record NC_091210.1, on the reverse strand, counting down.
TATCCCAGCTCCTTGTCCTCGTATTCCAGCTCCTTGTCCTCATATCTCAGTTCCTTGTCATCGAATCCCAGCTCCTTGTCATCGTATCCCAGCTCCTTGTCCTCGTATCCCAGCTCCTTGTCCTCGTATCCCAGCTCCTTGTCCTCGTATTCCAGCTCCTTGTCCTCATATCCCAGTTCCTTGTCATCGTATCCCAGCTCCTTGTCCTCTTATCCCAGCTCCTTGTCCTCTTATCCCAGCTCCTTGTCATCGTATCCCGGCTCCTTCCAAGTGCCAAATAGTCTTACTGGCTTAGGGTTTTCTCCTAATAATTACGTTACTGTGGGTTTATGTTATATCATGTCACACAGCTGGAGCGTAGCGTGATACAACTGGTCTGGTGGCTCATTACCACAACAAGGCAATTAACATTTAGGGAGTCGCTAAAAATACTAACATGCGCGAGGCGGCTCACACCGCTTGATATATTACACGTGTGGAGACTCCTATCCGTTCTTGCACTTGCTTTCAGTCAATATTGGCTTATTTAATCAGTGCATATGTGACATACTAATTGATTGTGAATATTTTAGTTTACCTTGAAAAGCTTCATAGAAAACACCGACCTCACCTAACCTTCTTAGTATGTTAAGATAAGCATCTTATTGCTTCTTATTTACAATTATTACTTAACATATCAACGGTATAGGTTAAGTAATAATTGTAATTAGGAAGCAATAAGATGCTTATCTTAACATACTAGGAAGGTTAGGTGAGGTCGGTGTTTTCTATGAAGCTTTTCAAGGTAAACTAAAATATTCACAATCAATTAGTATGTCACATATGCACTTATTAAATAAGCCAATATTGACTATAAGCAAGCAACCCGTTTTCGCACTTGTGGGGCTCCGAACTTGTGACCCCTTCTCCGTCGACTATGTGGGTGTGGGTCAGCGTGTTATCTCAAACGCTAATATTGAAGCAGCCCCATAGCCTGGGACTTCCATAGGGTACTAATGCGACCAGTCTGTGGCCAATGATACCGTACAACCTGCCCCTGTATGGTGTGACCCTAAGTCTGTGGTAACTTGCCCTCCAGGCGCCAGATTCACAAAGCAGTTACGAACCTGAACATCTTTTCTCAATCTTTGGCGGCTTTGTTTACAATTATTAAACGGTTAATGAGCTCCGAAACCCTAGGAGGCTGTTTATAACAATAACGACAGTTGATTGGCAAGTTTTCATGCTTGTAAACTGTTTAATAAATGTAACCAAAGCCGTCAAAGATTCAGGAAAGATGTACACGTTCGTAAGTACTTGCGTAACTGCTTCGTGAATCTGGCCCCAGGTGATGAATCAGGGAAGCCCGTGTCCCTACATCTTTGTTTATATTAAACATTTCGAACTCCTGGGCACAACGAAGCAGTTTAAATCAATAACCTTGGGTTGTGAAATTTCGAAGTTCTTAAACTGTTTAATACAATACACAATACAATACAATTTTATACAATACAATTTTATTTAGGTAAGGTACATACATACATACAATATTTACAAGGATTGTTTGACTTATAGGTATAGCTAGTACATACAATGCCTAAAGCCACTATTACGCAAAGCGTTTCGGGCATAAATATAAACAAAGCCCCCATGATTGAAAAACGATGGAGACAGGTTTCGTAAGTGGTTGGGCAAGTTCTTGATGAATCTTGGCGTTCCAGTTTACCATAGGTTCTTAATCCTTCGCATCCGCCTTCACACAGCTGACGGTGCCAAGACTGAGAGGCGAGGTAGTTAACTGTGGAGTGCCAGGCCCGTAGACTGTATATTTACTTTTAATTTTTCTTATTAGATTTCCATTGTTTTCTATTATTATTAGTCGGTGTCACTGTAATTCACCGCACTTTTGTATTGAACTCCAACGTGTCGAATCGCCTTAGTTTATCAATAATATACAATAACAGTTAATCATCTATAAAATCATTAAGCGAGTAGTTCAATAGACCGTAATTCTGACATTACATTATTCAGTGTCGTCACCCTGTGTACCGTATCCAGCTATGTACTGGGGCCAAATACTCTTATTGCATGATGCCAATGTTGACACACGCAAAGATACCTTGCTGACAATAGTGGGTTTGCAGGGTGTAATACTGAGAGGAAGGCGGACCTCAGTGCTGAGACTAGCCCCAACCCTCTGGTACAGCTTCCTGTGAACCCATGGCCAGCAGCACCTGAGGACGGCAACGTCCGCTAGAAAAGTAGGAAGTGCTACGTCCTTCGTAGATCAGTTACTTCTTATCTGGAGCATGATATCTGGACTTATCTGATACTCTGGAAAGTTACTTCTCTGATATTCTCGAAAGTCTGCCAAACCGTCAATCTTGACGGTTTGGCTTTACCGTCATATGTTGGTCCTCGATCCTTGGAGTGCCACTCCAGATACGTCAGTTGGTATATTAAGGGTTATTGAGGCTGTGTATTAGTAAGGAAATTGATATGGTGTTAATAATGTCAATTTGTTAGTGTTTTCCAGTAGGTGTTGATGGCTGGAATGTTGGTTCTGTCATGGAAACTTAAGCGTGTGGTGTCGTCCTGCCAGTGAGTGTTGTATATGCAGCTGAGAGCTCAGTTTTTGTATTCTGTAATTGTAATTTGTTTTTGCTCCAAGTTTTGCTTGCAAGTGGCTCGTAAGTTCATAGGAGACGGATGAGTGTTTGTATGAGAGAATTGTGGTGCAAAGTTAAAGAAAAAGGAATGCTGGCCTTATATATATATATATTGACGGTGGCGTCGTCAATGCTCTAGCGACGTCACCACTGCTAATTCTTTCATTGGCCAGTAACCCCATCACGTCCGGTGATTGGCTATGGTATCTCCCATCTCCAACTTTAAAAGTTACCAAAATGGTTCACCAGGGACCTCCTATGGAGGGGGGGGGAGGAAAGGACTCATCTAAATGGGATCTAAAGGGGAATAGGGTTAGGCCGGAGGAGGAATGGCACTCACCATTGACCTGTTAGGAAAATCTCCGTGAATGTTGCCGATTAATTATTGACATGTTATCTTGCAGGAGCGTGGATCGTGCAGAACACCATGAACACCCGTCAACTCAAGCTTATTGCTGACCGTCAATCGGACAAGCGGATTGACCGTCAACACGAACGTCGTCAACATGAACCTCAACAGGATCGTCAACACGAACGTCGTCAACATGAACCTCAACAGGATCGTCAACACGAACGCCTCAAGGATCGCCAGCACGAACGGCTACAGGACCATCCACACGACCGTCAACAAGAGCTTCAGCATGAACGTCATCCCGAGCACCGTAAGGATCGTCAGCTCGAACGTGAACGGGATCATCAGCGGGAGCGTGAACCCGACCTTCAGTATGAGCATCAAAAGGACCGTCAACAGGAACGGCCGCACGAGCGCCAACAGGAACGGCCGCACGAGCGCCAACAGGAACGCCCGCATGAGCGTCAACAGGAACGCTCGCATGAGCGTCAGCAGGAACGCTTGCCAGAGCGTCAACAGGAACGGCCGCACGAGCGCCAACAGGAACGCCCGCATGAGCGTCAACAGGAACGCTCGCATGAGCGTCAACAGGAACGCTCGCATGAGCGCCAACAGGAACGGTTGCCAGAGCGCCAACAGGAACGGTTGCCAGAGCGCCAACAGGAACGGTTGCCAGAGCGCCAACAGGAACGCTTGCCAGAGCGCCAACAGGAACGGTTGCCAGAGCGCCAACAGGAACGCTTGCCAGAGCGCCAACAGGAACGGTTGCCAGAGCGCCAACAGGAACGCTTGCCAGAGCGCCAACAGGAACGCTTGCCAGAGCGCCAACAGGAACGGTTGCCAGAGCGCCAACAGGAACGCTTGCCAGAGCGCCAACAGGAACGCCTGGAGGAGGCAGCAACAGCACCACAGGTGTTGAAGGCGTCGGGGGCGCCGGTGGTGGTAATAACAGGCGGACACCGCGTCCTCCGGCGGTCGGCGTCGTCCCTGGCGGCGTCCCTGGCCTGCGGGGGGGTGGCGTCGGTGGCAGGGGGGCGCGGAGGGGCCAGAAATAGCGCCAAAATCGTGAAAGTGAGCGCGAGTTACCTGGATAGCAAAAGAAGGTCGCGGGCCCGCCAGACCTTCCCGCTGCCCGGGCGCGCGCCGCTGACAGTGACGTCACAGGCTGATGGCGGGCGGGTGGCGGCGGGCAGCGTCAGTGCCGCCGTGAGCGCCGCCGAGCTGGCCGCCGCCACCGACCCTGGCGGCAGGGCTCACAAGTACAGCAGGAGCGTCACCAGTCTGGCGTCAGTGGCGCGGGGAGCGGAGCCGGAGGGACACCATAAGTCCCATCAGAGGCGGCGCCACTCCCGCCACTCAGAAAAGAGCCACAAGTACGTGGCGGGTGGCACCCTGCCGCGCCAACGCCACCCCGCCGCCCACGGCCGCCCACTGTGGCGCCCCGTGCTTCCAGCCCCGCCGCCTGACCCCGTCAAGCCCAATATGTCGGGGAAAACTCCTTGTTGCTGCTGCTGCCCGGCCATCAGGGCCGCCTCGCCCGCCTCTCTCATCCTCCTCCCGCTCCATCTTCTTCTCCTGGCCGTCCTCGTCGGCTACCTGGTCCTCGGGGCCTTCATCTTCTCAAAGGTCAGTCCATACTCGCCTCTAGACTGCTTTACATATGATTCTCCAAGTCACACAACCTCAGTGTTGTGTGACTTGGAGAATGATCTCTCGCTTGGCGTCATGGCGTGTTGATGGCGGCGGCTGGTCGCTTGTTTCTCTTGTCACAATCGACTTGAGAATGGTCCAGGACGGACCGAAACGTCGTCGTCCCTTCAACTTCTAGTGTGTGGTCTGGTCAACACGCTTGTTTCTCTTGTTAAAGGTTGACGTTTTCTGTGGTGGACACGTTCTCTGTGGTGGACACGTTCTCTGTGGTGGACACGTTCTCTGTGGTGGACAACGTTCTCTGTGGTGGACACGTTCTCTGTGGTGGACAACGTTCTCTGTGGTGGTCAACGTTCTCTGTGGTTGACAACGTTCTCTGTGGTGGACAACGTTCTCTGTGATGGACAACGTTCTCTGTGGTTGACAACGTTCTCTGTGATGGACAACGTTCTCTGTGATGGACAACGTTCTCTGTGGTTGACAACGTTCTCTGTGATGGACAACGTTCTCTGTGGTTGACAACGTTCTCTGTGGTTGACAGATGTGGATCTGGCTTATTTTTTTCTGGAATTTGACAGTGAATGCAATTTGTATTATCTGTCCAATATTTATAGCCGTGTGTTGCTAGTTTGGTGTCTCAGTCTGGTCATTGTTATATATCTATTTCTCTGATTTTGTGTTTGGTGTGTTTGTAAACTTCGGGAGTTCTATAGTATGTGGAGTGTTACATTTTCCTATATCGCTGCGAAGTTTTGAGTGATGCAGGATTTTAAGGTCCCTTTTTTGTGCTTTAAGAGCAGTTGGGTTGTGTGTGTTCCGCTGTGTCGTGAATTATTTTCATTCATTCACTTACAACTTCAATGTGGGATATTTCGCGTATATCTTTATTTTGTATTTCTTTTGGGTAAACTTAGATATGAATTTTGGGGCGAAATTGAAAAACTATTGCTTGAAAAGTTATTGGCAGCCTTTGTTCTTACGATATTATCTTTCTCAATCGCCTTTAATGCTTGATATTGAGCCCTACTGCTGATGCTGCGTCTGATCTCTGATAGCCAACCATCTCTGAGGCATCCTCAGGCATCTTTCTCTCGGTTGTGCCCAATGTTCGATCTATTTTGGTATTCCCTAACGACATCATTCCAGCCAGGCATACCTCTTCTATTTTTTTAAGAGGGATACTATTTTAGCCTTTCCTACCCTAACTTGCACTGACATAACACACGCTAACAAGTAATTCTGATGCGAATTACTCTTTTCGTTGATTTTAACGTACTGTATATATATAACATTGGGGTTTTCTCTAAGACATAGCAATATTAATTTGTATACTAATTTCAAGTATAATTTGGCGTAGGTTAGTAGTCAATAGAACCTAGATAATTAGGTTCTGTTGCCAATTATTTGAATTTGAAGTACGTGGGTGAAGCATTTACAGAGTTGCGATTCGAACAGAGGTCGTCAGCGAAGCACTTTTCGAAAAACGTTCGAACGTCATCAGCTGTGATTCATGTGTAAACAACGGTCTTTCACTCATAAGCAGCTGGTTTGGTACTCGCCTAGTTGTGCTTGCGGGGGTCGAGCTCTGGCTCTTTGGTCCCGCCTCTCAACCATCAATCAACTGATGTACAGATTTCTGAGCCTACTGGACTTTATCATATCTACATTTGAAACTGTGTATGGAGTCAGCCTCCACCACATCACTTTGCCTTTGTTGCCCAGCTCGTCCTCCAAACAAAGGCCCCAAAGTCCATTCCATCACCCGGCAACCCCCTGTTTATGAATGGAAAACGGTTTGCACACGACTCACAACTGATGACGTTCGAACACTTCCGGAACAAATGCTTCACTGACGAATATTATTCGAACCACAACGCTGTTGTGGTGAACCACAATCCTTCACCCAATTACTAGAAATACAAATAATCGCAAACATAACCTAAAGTTTTAAAATGAGTAGCGTTGCTCTTATGAGTAAAAATGGACTCTAAAAGGTGATTTATATCACGAATTCAATAGTTTGTTAAACAGTGTTGTATTTTTGCTAATAAGTTAAGAGTTCTCTGTGAAGCTGTTAAGTATAAAGTTGTCTTATATACTTCTAAGTGTAAGTAAGGTGTTCCAATATGGCTGTGGGGCATCGCGCGCGCGCGCGCGGGAGCACATCGCGTGCATAGGAGAATATCGCGTGCAGAGAGAGAGAGATAGGTTATGCTTACTGGGGTAGACGGGAGGAGGGGGAGGAGGGCTATCGACCATGGAAGACTAGACCTGAACACACACTGCTTGGCAGCCACTAGGTGGGCGGCCTCGTCTGCCACCCACCCTGCCACCTGCCTGCTACCTGCCACTCTTCCAACTGCCACACCCGCGGCCTTTGACTTTGTTGCCATCCAATAAGAACAAAAACCTAATCCAAGATTAATAAGCTGTAACTCTCCTCCGCCTGACTCATGTCAGTAAATGTCCACTGACTTCATCACGAGACTCGTGTCTGGGTTGTTACTTAGCTGCTCTTCCACATGACGACCCTCTGTTCCACCAGTCATCACCGGTGGTCGGGTCGTGTCTTCTCCACATAGATCACGTTCCTCTCACAGATGCCAGGAGGCACCTGAAGGCCCTTGACAGGTGGCAGGGATCACTTGTGGCGCCATACCTGCCTATTTCTCCTCGCGGTTGAAGATTGACCCTGAAAAGTTTTCTTGTATGACTTGAACCGCTTTGCTTTCTGATGATGCTTCAGATTCAATTCCAGACGAGCGGTAAATATTACATTGCCACTAAACCCCCATAGAGATCAACGATTGGGCACCCGCACGTTTATCATTTGTCCATAAACATGGCCGCTGGCGTCCCGTTTTCCCGCCTCCAGAACCTTCCCTCTTCTAGGGCAGCTCTCCGGTTACTTGCGTCTCCATCAGCTTATCCAAAAAGACCCCGTCCTACTTGGCTGGCTTTGTTTCCAGCAGGTCGGGTATCGATATGCAACCCGTTCTCGCACTTGCTTACAGTCAATATTGACTTATTTAATAAGTGCATATGTGATTTACTAATTGATTGTGAATATTTTAGTTTACCTTGAAAAGCTTCATAGAAAACACCGACCTCACTTAACCTTCTTAGTGTGTTAAGATAAACATCTTATTGCTTCTTAATTACAATTATCGGGTCGGTGTTTTTTATGAAGCTTTTCAAGGTAAACTAAAATATTTACAATTAATTAGTATGTCACATATGCACTTATTAAATAAGCCAATATTGACTGTAAGCAAGTGCGAGAATGGGTTGCGATATGCCGGTTAAGAATGTGTTATAGTCTTGTAGTGTGATGTTGATAGCATGGCGTGTTTACCGGTGTTAAGAGCGTAGGTGTTACAGGTGGAGGGGCCTGATGGGCTGAGAGGGTCGGCCGTGTTAGTGAGCCGGACCACAGTCACTCTACCAGGGACCCCGAAGGACCCGGACATGGCCGCCGCCCGCCTCGAGGTAGTAGAGCGCCTCCTCAACTCTTCCCTCAACATCGTCCTCTACAGGAGCCCAGAGCTCTTCATCGCCGCCATCTCCACCTCGCCCAGACTGCGGGGCGCGCTCTTTACTTTACAGGTTAGTCCTCTATCCTGGTCAGCTGGGTAGGTAGTCAGAGGGCCTGACGGCTGAGTGAACACCGCTCGGGATTCATAGTCCTAAGGTTCCGGGTTCCATCCCCCGGTGGAGGCGGAAGCAAATGGACAGTTTCTTCCACCCTAATGCCTCGTTCATCTAGCAGTAAATAGGTACCTGGGAGTTAGACAGCTGCTACCGGCTGCTTCCTGGGGGTGTGTAACAAAAAGGAGGCCTGGTTGAGAACCGGGCCGCGGGGATGCTAAGCCCCGAAATCATCTCAAGATAACCTCCACCTTGCATGTCAGTTTATATCATCGTTGTCAGCCCAACTTGCAAGTTTTTTTTTTTTTTGAGATATATACAAGAGTTGTTACATTCTTGTAGAGCCACTAGTACGCGTAGCGTTTCGGGCAGGTCCTTAATCCTATGGTCCCTGGAATACGATCCCCTGCCGCGAAGAATCGTTGTTACAACCAAGTACACATTTTACTGTTGCGTTAAACAGAGGCTACAGTTAAGGAATTGCGCCCAGTAAATCCTCCCCGGCCAGGATACGAACCCCTGACATAGCGCTCGCGGAACGCCAGGCGAGTGTCTTACCACTACACCACGGAGACTGCAAGGTTGAAAGTATATCTGTTGACCAGACCACATACTAGAAGGTGAAGGGACGACGACATTTCGGTCCGTCCTGGACCATTCTCAAGTCGATTGTGAGACTTGAGAATGGTCCAGGACGGACCGAAAAGTCGTCGTCCCTTCACTTTCTAGTGTGTGGTCTGGTCAACATTCTTCAGCCACGTTATTGTGACTCATCGCCTGTATATATCCGTGAAGTTATCAGTTCGTGTCGATAGAACAGCCAAATGAATCGATACAAAAGTTCAGTTGAGGGGGCCTCGTAGCCTGGTGGATAGCGCGCAGGACTCGTAATTCTGTGGCGCGGGTTCGATTCCCGCACGAGGCAGAAACAAATGGGCAAAGTTTCTTTCACCCTGAATGCCCCTGTTACCTAGCAGTAAATAGGTACCTGGGTGTTAGTCAGCTGTCACGGGCTGCTTCCTGGGGGTGGAGGCCTGGTCGAGGACCGGGCCGCGGGGACACTAAAGCCCCGAAATCATCTCAAGATAACCTCAAGATAACCCATTATGTGTGTCTGTAACTACCTGTTCCTGGGACGTATGATAAATGACCTTTGATATATGATAATGATATACTTTGTGTCAGTAATTACTGTGTTAGTGAAGATGCAGCTGCAGTCTTTTGTGTATGTTAAGACAAGGATTAAGATTATGACAATGATTAAGACAAAGATTAAGATTAAGATAATAATTAAGATTAAGACAAAGATTAAGATAATAATTAAGATTAAGACAAAGATTAAGATAATAATTAAGATTAAGACAAAGATTAAGACAATAATTAAGACATGGTGGTAAGTGTGGTGTCCCCGACAGAAGGAGGGAGGGTGGCGGCTGCCCACAGACAGAGAGCTCAACATGCTCAGTCGTTCAGTGATGACGGAGTGGCAACAGCAGCTTCACGACATTACTGCTCGGTACTACACCTTGGTCACCCGTCACGCCCACGGCTTCCAGGTAAGTCACCCGTCACGCCCACGGCTTCCAGGTGGGTCACCCGTCACGCCCACGGGTCCCAGGTGGGTCACCCGTCACGCCCACGGCTTCCAGGTGGGTCACCCGTCACGCCCACGGGTCCCAGGTGGGTCACCCGTCACGCCCACGGGTCCCAGGTAAGTCACCCGTCACGCCCACGGGTCCCAGGTGGGTCACCCGTCACGCCCACGGCTTCCAGGTGGGTCACCCGTCACGCCCACGGGTCCCAGGTGGGTCACCCGTCACGCCCTCGGGTCCCAGGTTGGTCACCCGTCACGCCCACGGGTCCCAGGTAAGTCACCCGTCACGCCCACGGCTTCCAGGTAAGTCACCCGTCACGCCCACGGCTTCCAGGTGGGTCACCCGTCACGCCCACGGGTCCCAGGTAAGTCACCCGTCACACCCACGGCTTCCAGGTGGGTCACCCGTCACACCCACGGCTTCCAGGTAAGTCACCCGTCACGCCCACGGGTCCTAGGTAAGTCACCCGTCACGACCACGGGTCCCAGGTAAGTCACCCGTCACGCCCACGGGTCCTAGGTAAGTCACCCGTCACGCCCACGGGTCCCAGGTGGGTCACCCGTCACGCCCACGGGTCCCAGGTAAGTCACCCGTCACGCCCACGGGTCCTAGGTAAGTCACCCGTCACACCCACGGCTTCCAGGTGGGTCACCCGTCACACCCACGGCTTCCAGGTAAGTCACCCGTCACACCCACGGCTTCCAGGTAAGTCACCCGTCACGCCCACGGGTCCTAGGTAAGTCACCCGTCACGACCACGGGTCCCAGGTAAGTCACCCGTCACGCCCACGGGTCCTAGGTAAGTCACCCGTCACGCCCACGGGTCCCAGGTGGGTCACCCGTCACGCCCACGGGTCCCAGGTAAGTCACCCGTCACGCCCACGGGTCCTAGGTAAGTCACCCGTCACGCCCACGGGTCCCAGGTGGGTCACGCCCACGGGTCCCAGGTGGGTCACGCCCACGGGTCCCAGGTGGGTCACGCCCACGGGTCCCAGGTATTGTGAGCCAGGTTGTCTCTGGTGATATGTTGCCCTAAATTTGAATAATATAAATTTATATCTTGTTTAAAATATTACCCTAAAATAAATTTCCTAATTGCAAATGTTAATTTGAACACTTTACAAAAATGCTGCAATTGAGTAGTGACTATGTCAGGTTATATGAAAGATATATAATTAATTTATACGATATAACTAAGTATATTTCTTATTTATTTATTTATTTATATATATACAAGAAGGTACATTGGGTTTGTGAGAATACATTGGATAGTACAGTATTTACATTCTTGTAAAGCCACTAGTACGCGCAGCGTTTCGGGCAGGTCCTTAATCTAGCAGATAATTTTAAGTAGGTAATTTCAATCAGAATTAATAAGTGATAAAGATACATTACAAGAGAAAAATGAGATGAGAGAGATAAGTAGGTATATTAAAGCACATTGTTATATTAAAGCTCTGATTAATTACATTGACAGCTTGATTAGTAATTTAAACAAGGTTAATAGACACCATACAGCAGATTGACAGCACATATAAGACAGCAATGATCACAATGGTAAAGATGTTCAGATTGGGTACATAAAGATTGGGAGACTGGGTAGCAAAAGATACAGATAAACAAGATTTATAAACACCATACAACAGATTGGCAGCACATATAAGAAAACAGTAATGATCACAATGGTAAAGAAGTTCAAATTGGGAACATAAAGGTTGGGAGATTGGGTAGCAATTCATACAGTGCAATTTTAAGGCAAAAAGTGAAAAACTATGAAGATGAAATTAGGTACTTTTTAGTATTGATTTTGAATGATGTAAAAGTTGGACAGCTTTTCAATTCAGTAGGGAGTGAGTTCCATAAACTGGGTCCCTTTATTTGCATAGAGTGTTTACACAGATTAAGTTTAACTCTGGGGATATCAAAGAGATATTTATTTCTGGTGTGGTGATAATGGGTCCTATTACATCTGTCCAAGAAGAGTTTCAGACAAGGATTTGCATTTAAGAACAGGGTTTTGTAAATGTAGTTGACACAAGAGAATTTGTGGAGTGAGATTATGTTTAGCATGTTTAGGGAGTTAAACAAGGGGGCTGTGTGTTGTCTGAAAGCAGAATTTGATATTATTCTGATAGCAGATTTTTGCTGGGTGATGATGGACTTGAGGTGGTTTGCAGTGGTTGAACCCCATGCACAGATACCATAGTTGAGATAGGGATAGATTAGTGCATAATATAGAGAGATGAGAGCAGAGTTAGGAACATAATATCTGATTTTGGAGAGAATACCAACTGTTTTAGAGACTTTCTTAGTTATGTGTTGTATGTAGGTACTGAAGTTGAGTCTCTTGTCTAGGAATATGCCAAGAAACTTTCCATCATTTTTATTGCTAATGTTTACATTGTCAATCTGAAGCTGAATTGCATTTGTAGATTTGCTTCCAAATAGGATGTAGTAGGTCTTTTCTATGTTAAGTGTTAGTTTGTTGGTTGACATCCATAAGTGGACTTTTTTTAGTTCATTATTAACAACACCATTTAGTGGCGCAAAGCGGAGCTGCCACGGAAAAATCGCCACCTCGGCGAAATCGTCATTTTTCGCAAAACTCAAAATCAAAACCAGCCATAGAATCGTTTTCAAAATGCTACCATTAGAATTACCGCACCTCTGGACGTTTCTTTCTGTTAACTCTTTCTTTGCTAATTTTCAAAATTAAGCCTTTTACACATATATTTACCGAGATACAGCCAATTCAAATATCAAACATATCATCATGTTTTATCAACATATTATTAAGCAAAATGAGTTGATGAGCAAGTAATAATAATTATAATGAGCCTAATAATAAATGGATATTAAAAAATTATGAATTTCTTTCTTTGTCATTTATGTAGATACTTTTTTATATCTTCAAGCCTATAACAGCCTACAATCACTGTGTAGAAAATTTCTCTGTCTACAATGTCATCAGGATGTTGGATATCCACTAGAGTGAATCCTGCTTCAACCAGGATGTTGGATATTCAAAAGAGAGTCCTGACAGAATCGGGATGTTGGATATCCACTGGAGAGAGTCCTGGTTGAATCTGGATATTCGATATCCACTGGAGAGAGTCCTGCCTGAATCAGGTTGTTGGACGTCCACTAAAGAGAGTTCTGCCTGAAACAGGATGTTGGATGTCCACTGAAGAGAGTCCTGCCAGAATCAGGATGTTGGATATCCACTGGAGAGAGAGTCCTGGTTGAATATGGATGTTGGATATCAACTGGAGAGAGTTCTGCCTCAATCAGGATGCTGAATCTCCACTGGAATTAAAGAGTCCTGCCAGAATCAGGATGTTTAATGTTCACTGGAGAGAGTCCTGCCTGAATCAGGATGTTGGATGTCCAGTGGAGAGAGTCCTGCCTGAATAAGGATGTTGCATGTCCACTAGAGAGATTCCTGCCTGGATCATGATGCCAGATGTCCACTATGAGGAATTTGCCCTAATTATTTTAATCATATTGGATATCTCAGGATGATAGACATCCTACATTATAATGAGGATGTAAAATACCCGCGGAGGAATCCGGCGGCTGTAACAAGTAAATAGGAGTCCCACTGAGGCACAACATACCAGAATTATATCAAAGGAAAGCAGATATCCATAGATGCGATGCCTTCTACAATATTCAGAGTGCAGGATATCAACAGCTCTCAGATATGCTTTCATTGTCGTCAGGATCAAGGATATCCAAAAGAATGCTCATAAACAAGGAATAATTGAGTGAATAACTCTTGTTTAAATAAATATATATATATAGCGGTTCAGTATGATGCATCACACAGCTAGCCGGTCATTTTTCGGCAAAAACCTTTTGTTTTCTTTTGATTTTTAATTACCTAATTTCCTATAAAAACAGAAAATAGTCAATGATTAAATCAAGTAATAAAAAACTGACCAAAAGATAGAAACAAGCATGATGCCTCGGGACATGACGGCCACACAGCTCAGCGGTCAGTTAAATCAGTAAATAATTGTCAAAAGATGGCGCAAAGCGGAGCTGCCACGGAAAAATCGCCACCTCGGCGAAATCGTCATTTTTCGCAAAACTCAAAATCAAAACCAGCCATAGAATCGTTTTCAAAATGCTACCATTAGAATTACCGCACCTCTGGACGTTTCTTTCTGTTAACTCTTTCTTTGCTAATTTCCAATATTAAGCCTTTTACACATATATTTACCGAGATACAGCCAGTTCAAATATCAAACATATCATCATGTTTTATCAACATATTATTAAGCAAAATGAGTTGATGAGCATGTAATAATAATTATAATGAACCTAATAATAAATGGATATTAAAAAATTATGAATTTCTTTCTTCGTCATTTATGTAGATACTTTTTTATATCTTCAAGCCTATAACAGCCTATTCCTCATAGTGGACATCTAGCATCTTGATCCAGGCAGGACTCTCTCTAGTGGATATCCTACATCCTGTTTCAGGCAGGACTTTGTCCAGTGGACATTAAACATCATGATTCTGGCAGGACTCTCTCCACTGGACATCCAACATCCTTATTCAACCAGGATTCTCTCCAGTGGATATCCAACATTCTGATTCAGGCAGGAATCTCTCCAGTGGACATTAAACATACTGATTCAACCAGGACTCTCTCTAGTGGATATCCTACATCCTGATTCTGGCAGGACTTTCTCCAGTGGGTATCGAATATCCTGATTCGACCAGGACTCTCTCCAGTGGATATCCACCATCCTGATTCAGGCAGGACTTTCTCCAGTGGATATCGAATATCCTGATTCAACCAAGATTCTCTCCAGTGGATAGCCAACATTCTGATTCAGGCAGGAATCTCTCTAGTGGACATCGAACATCCTGATTTAGGCGGGACTCTCCAGTGGAGATTCAACATCCTGATTGAGGCAGGACTCTCTCCAGTGGATATCCAACATCCTGATTCAACCAGGACTTTCTACAGTGATATTCAACATCCTGATTCAGGCCGGACTCTCTCCAGTGGATATCGAATATCCTAATTCAACCAGAATTCTATCCAGTGGATATCCAACATTTTGATTCTGTCAGGACTTTCTTCAGTGGATATTGAACATCCTGATTCAGGCAGGACTCACTCTAGTGGATATCCAACATCCTGATGACATTGTAGACAGAGAAATTTTCTACACAGTGATTGTAGGCTGTTATAGGCTTGAAGATATAAAAAAGTGTCTACATAAATGATAAAGAAATAAATTCATAATTTTTTAATATCCATTTATTATTAGGCTCATTATAATTATTATTACTTGCTCATCAACTCATTTTTCTTAATAATATGTTGAGAAAACATGATGATATGTTTGATATTTGAATTGGCTGTATCTCGGTAAATATATGTGTAAAAGGCTTAATATTGGAAATTAGCAAAGAAAGAGTTAACAGAAAGAAACGTCCAGAGGTGCGGTAATTCTAATGGTACCATTTTGAAAACGATTCTATGGCTGGTTTTGATTTTGAGTTTTGCGAAAAATGACGATTTCGCCGAGGTGGCGATTTTTCCGTGGCAGCTCCGCTTTGCGCCATCTTTTGACAATTATTTACTGATTTAACTGACCGCTGAGCTGTGTGGCCGTCATGTCCCGAGGCATCATGCTTCTTTCTATCTTTTGGTCAGTTTTTTGTTACTTGATTTGATCATTTATTTATTTATTTATTTATTTATTTATTATTTATTTATTGGTAACAGTTATGCTCTGGCTTGGCCGCAGGTCATGAAAAACTGCACTTGGATCATTAATTGGTCACAATTATGTGCTTTGTTCATGCTTAGTGGTATAGTGGTTATTCAGCCCGTCCTCCAAACAAAGACCCAAAAGTGATTCCATGCACCCGCCAAACCCCCTGTTTATGAATGAAAAGCGGTTTACACACGACTCAACTGCTGACGTTCGAACATATCTGGAACAAGTGCTTCACTGACGAATTTTGTTCGAATCACAACGCTATAAATGCTTCACCCACGTACTACAAATACAAATAATCGCCAACAGAACCTAAACACCTAACCTAACCTATCCTATACCTATATATACACAATATGCTAATATATTATAATATTAATTTATACTTGCGAAAATTCCCGTTTTGAATGAACAGCATGTTAAAATTTATGAATGCGTCTGTGGGGTCGACCGCTGAATGTAATGGACTTGAGTCGAGGACGGGTTGGGTTATTACACTCGTTTTCCCTCGTGAGAGAACCCTACCTGGGTTCGAGTCCAGGCAGGACGACTGGGCACAGATGCACTCTGAGCACGGAGAAGTAGCTGGGGGACCTGGATGTAAATAGATTAGCAGATGATGATGTGGGGAAAGATGGAGAGGGTGTGAGAAGGTGTTGACATTACAGGTGGGTTTGACCAGACCACACACTAGAAGATGAAGGGACGACGACGTTTCGGTCCGTCCTAGACCATTCTCAAGTCGATTCTTGGTCGGTTCAGGGCGGACCGAAACGTCGTCGTCCCTTCATCTTCTAGTGTGTGGTCTGGTCAAACCCACCTGTAATGTCAACACCTTCTCACACCCTCTCCATCTTTCCCCACATCATCATCTGCTAATCTATTTACATCCAGGTCCCCCAGCTACTTCTCCGTGCTCAGAGTGCATCTGTGCCCAGTCGTCCTACCCGGACTCGAACCCAGGTAGGGTTTGAGTGTGGTCTGGTCAAACTACTTCAGCCACATTATTGTGACTCGTCGCCTGCATTACAGGTTGGGTCTGAAGAGCGGGCGGAGGTGTGGGAGAGTGAGGAGCCGCCGCCCCTGCTCCCCTGGAGCCTGTGGCCCTCCCTCCTTCACGTCTTCTGCCTGGTCACCACCATCGGCACCAGCGTGCAGGCCCACTCGCCGGCGGGGAGGGCCTCGGCTCTCGTCTACACTCTGGTGGGCGTGGTCCTGTATGTGGGGGTTGTGGTCGTGTGGGCAGCCAGGCTCGGCGCGACCTACGCTCTCCTCGTCAACATGTGTACAAAGAATAAGGTTATTTAATGCAGTTTTTCGCCTCTGTGTACAGTAATGTCTATGTAATGTCTTCTAATGTAATGTCTTCTATGTAATGCCTTTTATCTTCTATTCAGCAGGCAATGTCTCTTAACTAGATATAAGTAAATAACCCGGTTGATTAATCACTAACTTAATTTACGTTTGATTGTTGTCCTGGATTTTTTTTTAAATTTTGCCTCGAGGGGAAGTTAATTGTGCAGTAAAGTGGTCACTATTTTATTGTTGTTGTAAAATTGGTATAATTTACTGCCCCGGCAAGTGTGGGCTCAGAGAGATATTGTTTCATATTTAGCTTTTTCTTTTTAATGTAATCATTCGTATTCATTTCTACATCACAACATTTATCAGTCTTCCAGTTTACCTAGCTCGCATGGTTGTATTGTCAGTAACTGTAATAAGTGTCCTGGTCTTACACTACAAAGACACTTTGTGGGGAAGAAAACCTCGTCGAGAGTTTTGTTCACGATCTTGTGAAAAACGGATATGATCTAGAACTGACAACTATTGCTAGAGTTCAACTAATATTGGTAAACAAGCTTGCTGGTAACTGGGTGTTAAGTAAGTTGATTCAAATTCAAATGTTTATTCAGGTAAAGTACATACATACAAGGGGTGATACAAGATAGCTTGATAGCTTGAGACATTGCAGTCAAGCCTTGTAAGAGACTCCATTTTCCTTCCATCCTGCATAAGGGAACAACAGTTCTTCCAGAGGGGCCCAACTGGTGACTGATCACTCAACATTCCAGTCCCAGAAGGAGAAACGTTAAGTGAAACATTCATAAGAATTTATAATTATGGGGTAGGTACCCAGGGCTTCGGGGTACCACCTATCATGGCAGCCAAAAGGGAATGAGAGCAAGATAGCATTGACAAAGTACTGTACTTTGTCCCCAGTGGTGCTTACCCGTTTCCATCAGGAAAGACCACCGATTTGTACAGTTTAACCACCCGTGGGTGCTGACATCCTCCCCACACACAACAGTCTCGCTGATCTAACCCATCAACACAGTCCAGCCCTGTGTTGATGTTGATCAACATCTTGTTGATGTTGATCAACTCTGTTGAGCACCCTTCTACAGGTGATCTGATAATCCAAATGTGACTCCTGCGTTACTGGCCATGTTTATTGATTTCACAAATTAAACCAATATATTTTAAATGTTTGTTTACATTAGGTGAGGATAATAGGTAAAACCTGCATAACAAATGTCTTCCACCCAAAATGTTAATATACAACTATGGAATACCCGTGTGAAATTCCAGCTTAAAGTATCAAATGATAAATTGTTATCTATTAAATGAATCATTAATTATTAACTGTGGGAAAACTTGTTATTTTACTGTGCATGGAAGAATGAGCCATCAGTTTGACAGACTGTCCTCTCACCTCAGATCTCCTCATCAGGAGGGAAGCTGCGAGCATCTCCGTACCACAGCATGGGGGGACCGCCCCAGGAACCTGCACCCCCTCCCCAGACGACACCAGTCAGACTCGTCCTCCTCACTACAGTCATTATGGTGTAAGTCACTTGCTCTCTTACCCTTGTTCTACGCTTCTGCGGCCAAGTTTAGGGAACCCCGGTGGAGCCAGTCAGCTGAGTGGACAGCACGCTGGTCTTGTGATCCTGTGGTCCCAGGTTCGATCCCCGGCGCCGGCGAGAAACAATGGGCAGAGTTTCTTTCACCCTATTCCCCTGTTACCTAGCAGTAAAATAGGTACCTGGGTGTTAATTAGCTGTCACGGGCTGCTTCCTGGGGGTGGAGGCCTGGTCGAGGACCGGGCTGCAGGGACACTAAAGCCCCAAAATCATCTCAAGATAACCATCTCAAGATAACCCCTTATTTTAAGAAGTTTTCATTATGGTAGGTATGCAAGTTGCTTTGATTATGTCAGTATAGGAGCACTGCCTCGCGTGGCTAATGTTAGTATTAAAATATTCTCCTCAAGGAAGTCATGGCTTTTCCTGCACAGAATACTCAGAATATCACTCTGGCACTTTATACATACACATTATGTGTGTGAGGTGTTATACAATACTGTATACACATATACAGGTTGAAAATAGTTTAGAAAAACTAAAACCCACAATGTTGAAAACTGTTAATATATGAGAGATTTTAGTCATGGGAAATAGTGGGAGGCAAGAAATTAATATTTAGGCCCTGATACATAGAAAGTAATATAAAACAGACACCACAAGAGTGAACTTCTTAACACACATTAAAGAGGACATGCCAACAAGGAGAGAACAGACCAGCCAGATTAAACCTTATCTTCACCTCGGGATTTGATTTAAAGCCCAAGTAAGAAACATGAGAAAATAGAACACAAAATTACACACAAATCACAATAACGTGATGCATCAAATGAACAAATCCACAAGGGCCGTGAAGAGGATTCGAACCTGCGTCCAAGAGCATCTCTTGGACGCAGGTTCGAATCTTCGTCACGGCTCTTGTGGATTTGTTCAGAACACAAAATACAACTCGGCACCTAGGAACACTGTACTGGTCTTTGCATGCATAGTTCAAATATAATTAAACAAAGAGAGAAGGACAGAAGGCTGGTATACAGGAGAGAGGGAGCATGCCTGAATAAGGGAATTTTGGGAATGAACTTCTTTGTTTCAATATACAGTACAATACTTAAATAGAATTTATACAACAAAAATTTAAATAGAATACAGGATACAAAACTCAATCAGATCCCCTCATGGAAGGTACATGACATGTGAAGGATCTACGAATAATGTCAGATGACCTAACACTCACCAAACATAACAAAGGATACATATCACCAGCTGGGAAAATGAAAGGGTGGATTATGAGAACCTTCAAATCCAGGGTTCATAGTGCTCCTGCTTTTCAAACATTGCTCAGTACTCGCTTCCCTTTTTAGGGTAAGAGTGATTTCCAAAAATGAAGAGAAAATGGGGGAACATATACAGCATGCATGGACTTTGTAAAGTACTGTATCTAAATTATCTCAAATCACTCAAGATGTATGCTCTGGATAGGGAAGGGAATTGTCAGGGAAAAGTGAAAGCGCCAAACCATTACGGCTATACTGTATAGGACTGGGAAGGGGTCAGAATAAGGATTTGAGATGGGATGGGCCGGGGAAGGAATGGTGCCCAACCACTTGGACAGTTGGGGGATTGAACACTGACCTGCATGAAGCGAGACCATCGTTCTACTGTTCAGCCCAAGTGGTTGGACCCTGGGAAGGGAACGAGAGAGGGATCACATATGTACATGAAAGATGTTGGAAGGTCGGGTCCCCAATATGCACAACCAAATAACCTACTGGAGCAAAAGATATGGTAAGACATGCTAAATAGACCAGTAAAGCGTACAGTAGAGATCCCATAAAAACAATGAGAACACTGTTCCACAGCTCATAGACCTCCTCCAATCAAAAATATATACTGTATACCAAATATTGCTGGCACACAAGTGGAGGTGTTCAAAAGACAATTAGACAGGTTCCTGCAGGAGTTCCTGGACCAACTAGGTTGTAATAGATATGTAGGGCTGCGGGCCGCTTCAAGCATTGATTTTAGTTCATTACTTGTACATTTATCATTATTTCTATTGGCAATTGAATGTGTTGATACCTGGTTGATGGGGTCCTGGGAGTTCTTCTACTCCCCAAGCCCGGCCCGAGGCCAGGCTTGACTTGTGAGAGTTTGGTCCACCAGGCTGTTGCTTGGAGCGGCCCGCAGGTCCACATACCCACCACAGCCCAGTTGGTCCGGCACTCCTTAGAGGAAACAATCTAGTTTCCTCTTGAAGATGTCCACAGTTGTACCAGCAATATTTCTTATGCTCGCTGGGAGGACGTTGAACAACCACGGACCTCTGATGTTTATACAGTGTTACCTGTGTGTTTATACAGTGTTACCTGTGTGTTTATACAGTATACCTGTGTGTTTATACAGTACACCTGTGTGTTTATACAGTATACCTGTGTGTTTATACAGTACACCTGTGTGTCAGGTATGTGCTGAGCGCTGGGGTGCACGTGGTGGGGGGCCGTGACTACTGGACCGGGGTGGAGAATGCCATATTCGTCCTGTTAACAGTCAGACCACCCACACCTCTCCCTCAGGTATAGTATATTTGAAGATTGCAAATAACTTATTTAGTCTTGGTAAATGCTATTTTGTTTTGAAGCACAATGCAGTAAAGCATTCAAAAGAAATGTAATATTTTGAAATCTTTACACTTTTATTTCTTTAGTATAATATTGTACTGTACTTGGGAAATATTTTACCTAAATTATCATGTTGTCCATAACCCATTAATGTTGAACACTTATTGGCAAGATTGATATAATGATATATAACATTACATACCCTGTATTACATTTTAACCAACTAGTCTCTCTCAAAATTGAATACTAACCAGTCATGTGTATCACACAAGTGTGCCTTGCATACCTTAGGTTTTGTTAGTACCTTGAGACCATGTGTGTGTAGTGTAGTGTTGATCAACCCAGTCATGTGTATCACACAAGTGTGCCTTGCATACCTTAGGTTTTGTTAGTACCTTGAGACCATGTGTGTGTTGTGTAGTGTTGATCAACCCAGTCATGTGTATCACACAAGTGTGCCTTGCATACCTTAGGTTTTGTTAGTACCTTGAGACCATGTGTGTGTAGTGTAGTGTTGATCAACTCAAGTGCTAACATTACAGCCCAGCTTTTTATATTAACCTTTTTTCCGTCAAGATTTTTTCCAATATTTATCTTCATATTTATTTGCATATTGTTTTTCTCTAGCTTCATTGATGTTGATGGCAATTTTTATTCATTAGATTATTTTGGCACACATTAATAGCTTCCTCCATCAATACACACCAATTCAGGATAAACTGGAGTTCAAATACAGTATATTTTGTCCTTTTTTGCCTAACTTCAGCATTGTAATATTTTAAAATTTGTTTCAAATGTTGGGAAGGAATGTTTTCATTGTATCCACAGGTCAGTGGTAGTACATAGCTCCATCTCCTATTATCATCATTGTCACTACTGCATATGTACTGAATTTCCTACCTCCTTATGCTCACTTTAATGTATTATTTTGTGTAAGTGAAAACACTTCCTCCACAAGAATGTATTAGAAAATATTTGATGTTCCATACTTTCCAACAGGGAGCAACAACAGTGACAAGTTTCATAGCATTTGTGATGGTGGGCCACATCTTGCTGGCTCTCTTCACCTTCGTTCTCAAGGTGAGTTCCTCAGCCTCTTGTGAGTGTCTGCTTGCTTGCTTCTTGCACGTTAACACCTCGTCCTAAACATTATATTTCACCTTAAATTTCAATGATTCAACCATATCTAATTTTCATATAAAATACTTTCTGAATACAAGACAGAAATAAGAGGTAGTCTGCATATATTCAAGATAGATTTGTTTGTAATATAAATAGCAAGGTAATCAGTGTGGGGTTAGTATGAATAGGCAATCATGCTGCTTGTTTATCTGGAGAGGCTCAATGGCAAATAAGTCCTTTAAGTCACATCAGCCTTTGCAAAGCCTTTAATAGCCTATCATAGACTAGAGGCCAAATCCTGGCATCCTCACAGAGGTGCAGAGAGCTAGTCGTCTGTTTCTCTGGGAAGTGTATTTTAGCTTGGATTCTTTTAGTGTGGAAATGCCTTCTTGTCGGATGATGCATCAGGTGTGGAAGTAGGCTCTGCTCTGCGGGTATTTATTTAGGACCTCTCAGGCTGGGGAGGAGCCCGAGATGACTCTCTTGGTGCTGTACAGCCTATCCTGGTCTATGCTTCCCTCTGCAAGAAGTTTTTTCATCTCGGGTGGGAGGTTTATCCTATCCTCTATACACACATGAGCATCATTCCTCAGCTGTTTCTCTCCAGTTTTGCTTCCAAATACTATTGGAATCCTTTGATACATCTTATTTTAGAAGATATCAGCCTTCCCATTTTCTTCAACTCATACTCATTTTGGTTCCTCTTGTGGGATCAGGTCTTCGCTTCTGTGATAGATCCCTCTTTCCTCCCCCCCCCCTCCCTCCCCATTCAGGTGTGCTACAAAGTTACCGATTCTTCTTTGCATGCAGACACCACTATGTTCCTTGGGGACTTTGCATGGCTTTTGCTAAATGCACTCAAGAGTAAATGGGGAGCTGTTTCTCAGGTGTTCTTGGCCAATGCTAATTTTGTGCCATTGGAGTCTTACCTGCTTGCTCTTGTCCTGTCCCATGTTGTGGGCATGAGGAAGCTTCACGTGCAGTGTCCTATGCTTTTTGGATTCCAAGACTCGTGTTCACTTGGTATCTCTGTGTATGTGAGCTATGATCCAGTAATTCTCTGACCAGCTCCAGGACCACCTGGATGCTTGGCTATGTTGTGGCCTTATTACCTACAGTTCCAGGCTTTGCTCATGTTGCTTGCTCCCTTCCTTCAGGAGTTGGGTGCAGACATCTCCTGGCTCATCTTGTGTGCTGGCATGTCATGCTTGCCCAGGCTTTAGATATTGGATTTGGGCCTTGTTTGTGATTGGTTGAGGCAGGTTTCCATTGGGGTCAGATTAGACCACCAAGACTCCCACACACACAAGAGGCAAAAGCTGTAGAAAAGTCCAGTGTTAAGAACTCAATACCATCACCGCAGTTAAGTTTTTGTATGCTATGTTTATCTATTTCATTGTTTAATGTACATAAAGTTGTATTTCGATTATGAGTGTGCTTTTCATTCACTTTGCGATGCAAGGCAGAGATTTCCAACCTTTTTCAACTCGCACGACACTGAACAAGGTGCTGAAATTAAGACACTATAATTTTTTATGAAGAGATGTTATATAAAAATGGTTATCAAGATTATGATTAGAATTGAACTATTAAATAGTTATTTTTCAAAATGTTGATCATGGATTTCAAAAGTTTGGTTTGAAAAATTAATGTTCATATTTCTTATTATTCCTCTTATTTTTAACCTTTCCTTAAACTACCAAGGGCACACTAGTGTGCTGCTGCACGATGGTTCAGAAATGCTCATGTACACTATAACCTTGAGAATATTAAAGATGAAATAACCCAGTTCACATGATCAAGACATTATTTAAATCTTTACACACATTCTCTAAACAGAATCACTACATAGTTAGATATCTGAAATGTGAATCATTTCAAGAAGTGCTTAAATGTCATCAGCTGGGAGTAGGGTACAATTCATTTCATAAACAGGAGGAATGACTACTGCATGTAATTAACTTGGGCCCTTTGTTCTGAAGACATTATATATAGAACCACTGTCAACCAAACCAATTGTTATGACTGACATTTGTCAACTGTCACAGCCAGAGTTAATAAGAGATGAACTTGGCCATTAAAATGCTGGACATGATTATTAAATATAATGTGTTGATGTAAAAAGTAACAGATTTGGGGAAGGCAGAATCAGTTTGCAGTGGGCTTGGACATATATGATGAGTGTACTTTCTCACCCTTACCCAAGGCCAGCTTCTCTTAATAGCCTCGCTGATCAGTGTTAAATTTTATAATTTGTCACTACAGTATTCCATAAGCAATGTACCCTGCTTCTTCCTGCACAGGTGTTGTGTGGTCGGTGGTGGAGCTTGTGGGACAGAACGTCTTGATCGCAGTGCTTGTTAATTCTACCAGTACTTTGAAAATGTGCAGGTTAAGTGTATATAATAAACTAATTTCTTAAGATGAACCTTTCCTTCAGCTAGTGTTCTATCAAAACGCATCTACCTCAAACATATTATGTAACTTGACGATTACATAAACATTTGGTCTCGTATCGTGAGAGCTCGACAGCCTGGGTTTGTGAACTTAATCGTGCATCACTCTCCAAGAAAAAAGTTACACATACATTTCTTTCAAATTAAACATCTGGAAAGAATTAAATCTTGAAAATTATTCTCTTATTTATTGTATGAAAAGTAACCACTTTTGGATCTATAACATTATAATAGTAATGATAGTTAAATAACCATACATCCCTCGATTTGATTTGAAATAATTTACATTATATACACCAACGTATGTACAGTTTATGTACACAGTGATAACCAACAATACTTTACCAAGTAAACTCTGGGTGATGTTTGCTACAACATAATTTTAACAATTCTAATACAACATGAGCTAAATTGGCTTTATTCACAACATTTTTAAGGCCTAACTTCTAGAACTGCACTTACAGGATATATAACATTATAACTGGCTACATTTGGCTAGCCTCAGAAATTCTAACAATTACACTTGTGCTCACTCTTTCTTCACTCAATTTGTTATTTCCATATTTTTGCATTCAATTCAACATTAAATAGTACATTTATGGATGATGACGAGTACCAAGGATATCCACCAGCCACATCTTTACTACACACACTTGTCATTATCCACATCAAAATTTATATAAAGTAAGTATATTAATCACATATCAACTTTGATTACAAAATACAAATAATAAATAACTTTTACAAAAGCAACATTGTGGTCAATAAATCAGGTTATTCAGAACCAAGCTGGTAGTTCTAATTAACATTGAGGTACTCATATAAATTTTAAATGGATTAACACAACTTTCCATGGCATTTGATTTGTTTCAGTCTTCAATTAGTGCACTTCAAGCTGACCCTATTATTAAAATAATGAGTTGCAACATCTAGACTCCACCAGGATGCTCGAGACCCATCACGTAATTCCCGTTGCCAGGGGCACGACGCTTGTGTGTACATACACAAACACTTTGGGGGGATCTAGATACAAGCCTAAAGTCTAACTACTGACCTTCCTCGGGATGCAACCCAAGTTAACTCCCAGGTACCTATTACTGCAAGGTGAACAGAGGCATCGGGGGAAAGGAAATGTGCCCAACCATTTCTGTCTCGTTCGGGAATCAAACCCGGTATCCTCGATTTAAAGTTGAGAATGAAGCCAACTGTACTAAGGCCCGTGAGAACACCTCGGCAGTACCATCATAAAGCGGCAACAGCCAGCCCTAACCTGGGTAATGTTACCCAAGCACATTACCAACCCATTACCATTACCAACACTGAGTTTATTTCCACATTAAAAAGAAATATTTTACCTTCATGAAAGCTGTACACATTTTTTTCTTCCAAGTTTGTGATTAAAACATATTTTTAAACTGGCATTCTACCAAATACCAAGTGAATAAAACATCTCAAATTAGAGTGACAGAGTTTCATTTGAATAATGAACTGTGATAGTCTAACTATTAAACAAATCTGCCACAATAGTAAAACTCTACAAATTTCTTGTGTCCATTCATTGGTTATCAGCATTTTTATTTTTTATTTTTATTTTTTTTAAGTCAAGTGACCTCACAAAGCCCAAAACCTTTAAGAAGTACAACTTGCCACTCAATTTTATTCTCACATTTAGGAGTCTTAAAACATATGAAAGATATATTATCAAAGAAAAAAATATTTTTTCAAGTAGAATAATTTGTAGCACAATATACATATCACATAGAATATTACTAGTATAATTAAAGAGGCATTTAAGTGGGATTAAAAGTTGCTAAAATTCTGTATCACCTCCCAATTTTGCTAGTACTGTAATTATCACAGACCATTCTTAATCACACACTGGCCACAACTCTCATATCAATCATACTACAAAAAAGAAATTGAAAAAAAAAATAAAAAATAAAAAAATTGAGCAATATGAACGACTGCTCCCTTCCTTGCCAGTCAATATCAATGTATTATATATGTAAGGATGGAGATAAACACACACGTAGACCCACAGTACAAAAATAAAAAAAAGTTGACTTGTGAATTGAACTTTTTTTGTTTTGTTAACAGGATGCAAACCATGGAAAGCCTAACCCCCCACAAGTTAATTTGTAACACCACTTCAATAGATTGAGTAACATTGTTACTAAGAAAACATTTAATTTTCATTATGGCTTTGCATGTTCCTTCTTGCAGCATCAAGATCAAAATATACCTAAATTTTCTTTCACTGAGAAAATGAAACACTCGGCTATATTATTATAGTACTGGTTCACCTGGTTCAACACCCAAACCATATGTGTACACTGATGGTAAGTACAGTCCCATGCAATAGTGTCTTTACCCTCCTGAAGAAAGAAAAGTCAAGGTTGAAGAATAACCAGGTAAACAGACGTTGGCCTGTTTACTAGTCTGATAATACTTCTTGATGTTGGGTTCACTCACTCGCTCTGAATCTGCGAGCGAGTGAGCCTCTAAGATCTTGACGCCTCATCAGACTACTGAACAGGCTAGTGTTCGTTCACCTGGTCGTTCTACGACCTTGACGTCTCTTTCTCCAGGCGGGTAAAGAAGCCGTGGCTCACGAATGTACATTATATAATGAGGCATACTAGTACATACATCTGATAAGCATTTATAACAACTATGAAAATGAATAAATAACACTGGTCTAAGTTTTCATAACTGCAGTACCATTTTGCTGACAACCAATCATTACACCAGTATGATGAAAAATAGGCATACACTGAAATGTAAATAGATAGGGCGATATAATACCATGTAATATATCTCGATTAAAAGTGAACACTCCCTTATATACACACATCTATACAGGTACAGTATACACAATATATTTTGTTCATGTGTACTTTCACACATCGTGTCAATCATGATTTGTTTTACAATTAATCCATACCCACAAGCTGGGGAGGGAGACCAATACCCTACAGTCTGGGGGGGGGGGGGGGGAAGACCAATACCCTACAGGCTGGGGGCAGAGACCAATACCCACAGACTGTGCAATAAAATCCAGTCAAAACAATGTCAGTGAAGCTCAAATCATTAATATAGCACATAGCCAAAGACTAAAATTAAGATTCATCCACTCGTTCATCAGGAGTATGCTGCTGCCAATACTGCCCCCCCACTTAAAAGGGACTCGACCCATACACGGGCTTGTATAGTGAGGCTGCAGGTATGAAGAGGAAAGTACAAAAGGAATGATGCTGCACACAAATACACACACACGGCTGTTTTAGTGAAAATTCACAAGAATATACTCTCACGTTTACAATATTACCAAGTTTTATCTCATTTACAGATCATGCTCATTACTGTTTATCCTAATGGAAATGACATTCCTCCAACTCTTGCACTTTTTCTTCTTTCTGAGAAACAAGATACTGTAATGCCAATAGCACTCGGAAGCTCTAGTGTGAACTGAAATTTGGAGGGAATCGGTGCTAGCCTAAGATAATTAAGAAGTCTAACCTTTCTAGGAGTTTGATGCACCAACGATCTCCCAGAATATATGATGTATCACACTATAAAGTAAACTGGCTCTAGAACCCTCACTGCATACCAAAGAGAGATCTAACCAATAATATCAAGTAAAAAAAAAAATTTATTGCATTTATTTACTACAGTTTTCTTCAAAAATGTGTGAATAGAAATAAATGTGAAGAGGATGAAGAGTACAGCTACTCTTCATCCGGCACGTACGCAGAGAAGTCTGCTGTACGTGCCGAGAAAGATTAACAGCTAAGTGAGAAATGTGAGAATTAAATCAAATTATAAAACAAAGCAAGAGACAGTTGCTTGACAACAGCATGCTGTGTCACTGGGAATCTCCTCTTTTGTTCCTTCTCAATTGATATGGTCCGCCTTTATCCACCTTGTCAATAAGCATCAGTATTTGGTACATAGTACTCGGAGTAGCAACTATAGAGTTTGGTCAGTTAAAAGAAAGCAGAGTTACTATAAATGGAGTTTAGTTCTAGTGGGAAAATGTTGTTAGTGGCTCCCATGGCTCTGTTGTTTAATATAATATAATATATTATATATAAATAAATTGCGCGTGCATGCATGCACGCGCAATTTACGTTCAAGATTGAATAGGAAGTCCAGCAACATTTACAAATCTGCATCTGATATTAAAAGAGGGCATGATATAAATTTAGAAGACAAAATTACTACAAGATGATCTAGATAGATTTTTCAAATGGACAAAAGGCTAGCAGATGCAGTTTAATGCTAAAAAATATAGGGCTCTAAGCTTAGGTAATAACCCTGGAAACACAAACCGTAACTATCTCTATTTTCTGCTTGTTACAATTTGTAATAAAGTTGTTACATCTTGGCTTAACGTGTTTATGACGTAGTAGAACGTTGTTACAACTTGCTATATTGATTGTTATAACTGGTTAGGAGGTGTTAAAACTTGTTCGAACGTTGTAGCAACGTCGTAGTTTTGGTGTGTGTTTGGCGGGAATAGAATTACCAATGTTAAAATTACAAAATCTCAATGCAATAAATATCTGGGAATCTTGATTAGCTGGCATCTTAACACTTTCAGCCTCACGGCGAAGGTAAAAAAAAAAAAGCGGTATGTGCTCACGGCGTTTTGCCGCGTAAGCGTAAAAACAAAAATGTGTATACTCTTTTTACTCTCCTGACCTTAGTTCTCGAGCTACGTATTTCATTTTGGTACCAACGTGTTCGCAATAAAATTCTCTAGAAGAACATCAGTAAAAAAAGTAACGAAACGTATAAGGATACCAGCACCAAATAAATAACTACGAAGATGACTCGCCGTGAGCGCCCAACAGCAACAAAATGTTTTTACTCTTGGGATTGTTATCACCTCCACACTTGTCCTACAGCGTTAATTTTGGTATCAATGGACTCGCAATGAAATTCCCAATACGGTGATATGAATATAAGCGTAGAATAATGATTGCGGCCCGCCCGCAAAAGTGTGGGAAGTGGTGAAATTGTTATCCGGTATCGGTGACGGGACGACACGGCGCTTTGAAAGTTTATACTTATTTCACTCTCATGACATTATTATTCTATGTACGTCATTCATTTTTGTGTCAATGTGTTCGCAATAGAATGTTCTATGAGCCCGTAGGTAAAAAAGATCAACAAAGCGTAAGATAGAATAGCGCCAAATATAAAACAACGCTGGAACATATCAGTAAGAGTCAAACACACACGAAATGTTTTTACTTTTGTTATGTTTGTGAACCTTTCATGAACTTATTGTACCATGCAGCCTATTGGTGAGAAAGAGAGCCTCATGGCGCGCAGTTTGAAACAAACCCAAAGTAAATCGGATAAAAATTGAATTTTATACAAATATTTTAAAAGAGGACATAAATTTATGTCCACATAGCGGGAGCGGGTAGGCGAAACAGGACTCCGGGAGGAGTTCTCATCCGCAGAAAGTGTTAACGTAAAAAAAAAATCAATGCTAAAATATACAAAATAAAGCAAATAAGAACAGGTTTATTTCTAGAAGTGTTACTAATAAAACCTCTAATATTACATTACAGCTTTACTTGGCATTGTTAGGCCCCATGTGGATTATGCAGTTACGTTTTGGTTTCCATAATATAGATGGGCAGATTCACTTGACTGTGCACAAAGATGGATGACAAAGTTAATTCCAGGAATAAAAATCTCCATTGTGATGGGATTAAAAAAAAAAGCCTAATTTACATTCTCTAAAAAGACGAAGAGTAAGAAGAGGTGATGTTACTGAACTATATAAAAGGACAAAAGAGGATAAAAGGGGATAAAAGGATATAAATAAAGTTTTAAATATATCTACACAAAATAGAACACGAAACAATGGGGGCCTGGTGGCTGAGTGGACAGCGCTTGGGGGTCGTACTATAGTCTGAAGGGCCCCGGGTTCGATTCCCGGCTGAGGTAGAAACAAATGGGCAGTGTTTCTTTCACCCTGATGCCCCTGGTCACCTAGCAGTAAATAGGTACCTGGGAGTTAGACAGCTGCAATGGGCTGCTTCCTGGGGGATATATGTATATATACGTGTGTGTGTGTGTTTTTGTT
The DNA here is from genome assembly GCF_040958095.1 of Procambarus clarkii. Classification (NCBI taxonomy): domain Eukaryota; kingdom Metazoa; phylum Arthropoda; class Malacostraca; order Decapoda; family Cambaridae; genus Procambarus; species Procambarus clarkii. The sequence goes on along the minus strand of NC_091210.1, from coordinate 12,379,789 downwards.
TTAAAGAAATATATGTTGTAGACATACCTGTAATAGAGGAAAACTAGATCTGTTAGAAAAGCGGGGTCCAAGAGCTAATAGCTCGAGTTTGCAGGCACAAATAATAATAAATATGCATTGATTAAGTTTAGATTCAGAAAAGACCTGGGTCAATATTAGTTTGTAAATATGGTAGTTATTTTTTGGAACATATTACCGGGTAATATAAAAAACATGGGATCACCGGATTATGTCAAGTGTAAATTAGATGTAAATATGTACAAGTTTGGGGGGATATAAACAGCTGCCTCATCAAGAATAAATAAAACTGCAGAAGGCCTATTATGATTTCTATAGCTATTTTCTTAGACCTCTGTACCCTGTCACTTGCTTCTCATGCACACAAAACTACAGAGTTTTCCTACACTTCTTGTTGATTTCCATCCAGACGGAAGAATATTTTTGAGCTATACATTTGGTGTGTCTATCTGTCCAGTTTGTTTCATAAGGAGTTTCCTGCAGGTTGTCCCGTGCTCTCATGTTGTCTCCCCTTCAGTAATCACATGCTATTATTGACCCACCCACCCACACCCCAACACCCCTTCTCTCACACTATGATCCCTTAACTCTATGCTGTCCTCTTCCTCGGCATGATCCCCACCCCCTCCCTGGAGGGAGCCGATCGGCCGAGCGGACAGCACACTGGACCTGTGGTCCCAGGTTCGATCCCGGGCGCCGGCGAGAAACAATGGGCAGAGTTTCTTTCACCCTATGTCCCTGTTACCTAGCAGTGAAATAGGTACCTGGGTGTTAGTTAGCTGTCACAGGCTGCTTCCTGGGGGTAGAGGCCTGGTCGAGGACCGGGCCGCGGGTACACTAAAGCCCCGAAATCATCTCAAGATAACCTCAAGATAACCTCCCTCAGCATGATGCTCCCCCTCCCTCGGCATGATACCCCTCCCTAGCATGATCCCTCCTCCTTATGTATGACCCCCCTCTCCCTCTGTATGACCCCATCTCCCTCTGTATGACCCCCCTCTCCCTCTGTATGACCCCATCTCCCTCGGCTCAACTATGTACCATACACAAGCATCATACTGTAACACAGTAGTCACTGGTTTCAAGGGGTAATTCACATTATATTATTGTAATTGGTAAACATGAGACCTAGCATGGACAGTGGGTCTCAAGATGTACCACGTAAGAGAATAAGAAAATGCACCCCATTTCTTGTCAACGTGGAGTAACAGCAGGGAAGGTTAGCTGGTGCAGCAACAAATACCCACACCATATTATATAACCACCCTATGTTCTCTATGATTGAACATAGCAGTATAAATTAAGAAATGTGATTAGTGTTGAATAGCAGGATCCAGAATACTTTGATGCATGGATGCAAGCAATAGTAAATCTGGGCCAGTAAAAGAAGAATATGAAACTACAGAATCAAAGCTAAAAAGGAGAAGTATTTAATAGTTTTGATGGTTTGTTTGGCCATATAGGAATAATATATAACAACCAGTATAGTGTGTATATAAGCAAAGCAAAGGGATGAAGAGCAAAACCTTATCAAGAGCACAGTGGACAAGTTGATGTGTCAGTTCTGTCATCCACCCCCCCCCCCCACCCCACCCCCAGGTCAGTGTGTGTGTGGATCCATGTCCCCCCAGGGCAGTGTGTGTGGATCCATGTCCCCCCAGGGCAGTGTGTGTGTGGATCTATGTCCCCCCAGGGCAGTGTGTGTGTGGATCTATGTCCCCCAGGTCAGTGTGTGTGTAGATCCATGTCCCCCCAGGGCAGTGTGTGTGTGTGGATCTATGTTCCCCAGGTCAGTGCGTGTGTGGATCTATGTCCCCCATGTCAGTGCGTGTGTGGCTCTATGTCCCCAGGGCAGTGTGTGTGTGGATCTCTGTCCCCCCCAGGAACATGTGTGGATGAGTGTGTGGAGGGTAGTGCCAGCTCAATATGATGATGCATAATATTTACAGGATGGTATTGTGCCTATGCCCTTCATTCTTACCTCACAAGTGTCCCAATTGACTGACTCCATACAAGTCACTCAGTGCCATCACACTGACTTTATCTTGATCAACCATTCTTACTACAATATCCCCTCTTATGTAATTCCTTAAGTGTAGTTACAGGATGAGAGCTACAAAAGGGGTCCCATCTTCTGTATAATCTTTCTTAAATAAATATGGAAATAAATTAATAGTATATAAAATTATGATCAACAAAATACCTGAGCACTGATGATAATTATGTCCTGGGGAAATGAATATAAATATTGGTAGATAATGATGAATAAATAATACACCATTGTCCCAAAGTTTCTTATTGAAGTGATATATGATCATTTTTTATCTTTGAGTCTTGCTGCTTTCATCTAACCTAAGGCAATAAAGGTGCACCAGGATCAACAAAATTCTAATTACATCCTTCAATATATAATTTTCTTCTAATATTAGTCTCTTCATACTACTATTTCCAGCCTTGTCACTAACACGTAACGCTGCCAGTATATCACAGCATCTGTACACTTGCATCGCTTTCTTACCCCACCACTTATTTCTAGGCACCATCCCACTTAAGTACATATTTATTTCCATTCACTCAGATTTCAGCACTTGGATATATCAGCAGACTGGCATACAGTATACCACTTACACAGAAAACTCTAGTGGCCACACTTTCAAATTAGTTTATACACAATAGGGTCTTAGAAACCACAAAATCAGCACACAGAAATAACACCACGTGAGACCAGAAGGCATGGCAAGATGTGGAAAATACCCCATTGAAAAGCAGAGGTGCAATAGGCATGCTGAGAGAACTCAATCAACATCAAAGAGCCAAGACTTTTCAACACACTCCCCCTACACATACAGGGCATAACTGGCCCAGCATGTGCAGAGGAAGCAGCCGCATCGGACAGTCTGGTCTCCTGGTCAGAGACTGGGCCGCAGGGACGTTATCCTCGGAATCATCAACAGGTACATGACATTTAAGCCCTTTCCTCATCGCTCTCTCGCACACCTGCTTGTCTCATCAAAATGAGCCAGAATTCATCATACATTGACAAATTTTTTCACTCTCTTACTTTTGAAAAATTGGTAAGTACAGTGATGAGCAATAAATGTTTTACAAGTTTTTGTTTAAATTATTCATAAAAGAGGATATCAAGTTCACACCCTCTATCCATTTCTTCAACTTTATGCAGGCAGGATTAACAAAAATATTAACTTGGTATCAAGGCACAAACTAGGGAAGTAAGGCATGAAAATGACTCAAATACTTGTTGGTACTTGGCTGTCATTTAGGCCAATAAACATCAGTTGCTTATAGAATAATTACCATGAGTGTATCGGTGATAATCCTGCCTCCTCCTATATTGTGTTACCCCCAAAAAGAAACACACACACACGGGACCAAAGAGCCAAAGCTCGACCCCCGCAAGCACAAATAGGTGAGTATACACACACACACACACACACACACACACACACACACACACACACACACACACACACACACACACACACACACACACACACACACACACACACACACACTAACACAATAGAACTTGAAAGCCTTCAACACCTTTACATACACACTGTCCAATTAACAAACACTGCATATCATTATTCTTAGTCTTTCATACCATAATCATAGCTTTTTGTGGTCTTGATTCTGTCCTCTCTAATTAGTCTTTGGTTGCAGCGACAAATCTTTCACAACTAGGTTTTCAGAACAAGTTAGTGGCTAATGCTTTGCTTACTTGATAACCTGACCTGCATGTAGAATTCTTTGATGAATGTTGAAATTCTCTTTAACACTTTCGCTCACCCCGCGCGCCACCCCTCAACTGTGCGATATGGGCCCCAGCGTGTCACGGGAGCGTGCGTTAATTCCGAAAAGTGTATACTCTCTTCAACTTTGTCACCTCAATTCTCCTTCTACGAGATTAAATTTGGTATCATTGTGTTCGCAATAAAATTCTCTACGGCACTAAATGCATATAAACTCCAAAAGCCCGGCTAATTACCCGCAGCAAACAGAGAAAGTGCGAACGAGTTACCCGGGAGCGCGCAAACGGGATAAAATGTTTTCACTATTTTCACTCTGGTCACCTCAATTTTTGTCCTAGATCTTTCATTTTGGTCTCAATGGGTTCGTAATAAAATTCTCTAGAGGAACATTAGCATATAAAATAAAAAACCTGGTCACGCTCCAACCGCCGACGAGTTGAAGACGGGCCACGCGTTAGCCGTGAGTGAGCGCTCGGACGCCTTCCTGCTACACTCCCAATTCCCGCCCTTTTCAAGCCTTTCTTTCGCAATTTTCTTCCTGGAAGGGCCTTGTTCATGATTACTATCCATCGTGGAGTAAGAGTAGATAGTTTCTAAAGCCGCAGTAAGAAATATAGCCACGGAAAATAGCCGAAATGTTCACACGTTTGAGATGCGAAGGGAGGCGACATTGGTCACAACAGTGGAGCAAAGACAATAGGCCCACGGCGTGTGCCAAGCCGCCTGAGGGCCACGAGGCTCAACAAAGAAAATGGGAAGACATCGGCGCACATTTTAAAACTAGTCCCAAAAAAATCGGAAAAAAACCTGATTTTTGGCGATTATTTAAAGTGGATGACGCAATGCTGCGTCATCCCCGGTATTGCCGCCAGTAAATGGATGACGCAATGCTGCGTCATGCCCGGGCGAAAGTGTTAAACACTATCCTGGATTTTCCACTTGGAATTACGGGCGTTTTGCTTAACCGCTTGTCGGATCACGACGTAAATTTACGGACCGTGTTATATTGGGTATTTACTACTCGATCGACTTGGGGTTTGTATGAATATGTTTGCCATTAAATTTTTGTTTTCTCTAATAGGCACTGTGCCTATTTGAGAAAACGGCAATGTATTGTAACTTAGAGGAGAGACTATTGAGTTGGTGACACAACGAGGGTAATCGCCCACTACACACACTCTTGTGTTGGCCGCGATCATGATTCTACATTTATATGCATGTGTCTGTGTAGAGAATTTTATTCCGAACACTATACAAACAAAAAAACGGAGTGAATCAAGTATAAACTTGAAAAAACATGAGCAAAGTAAAAACTTTTTACTCTCACGGGTACAAACACGCGTAAGATTTTATTCGCCGCAAATTTATTTGACGCTCTGTTGGCCAATTCTACCCATGTTCTTATAGAACTTTCTATTGCGAACACATTGTTATAAAAATGAAATACGTAGCTCGAGAAATAATGTCATGACAGCGAAATAAGTATAAACATTCAAAGCGCTGCATCACAACAGTGTCGTCACTGCTGAAATCACGGCTAACGCTTCACCCAGTTCCCACACTCGTGCGGAACATAATTAGACATTGATAGGCATATGTCTGGGTGGGGAATTTTATTGCAAGTTCAGTGATATCAAAATAAGCGCTGTAGGATGACTGTGAGGCTGGCAACAAACGAAAGAGTATGAACATTTACTTCCTGTTTGGGTGTCACGGCGAGTCATCTTCGTGTTTATTTACTTCGTGGTGGGATAGCAAATGCTTTGGTGACATTTTATGCATATGATCTTGTAGAGAATTTTATTGCCAACACATTGATACCAAAATGAAAAACGTAGCTCGAGAATTGATGTTAGGAGCGTGAAAAGATTATACACTTTTTTGTGTTTACGCTTGAGCGCACAGAACGCCGCGCGCACAAGGCGCTTTTCTTTTCACGAGTGCCGCGCGCACTAAAGTGTTAACACTAGTGAAAGGAATCATAAATATCTGGAGAGTTCTACATTTGATTGACCTCTAATGAAAACAGTTCTAAGAAGGTATCCACCATCATTAATTATATATATAATTCTAAATTTATTTACATTTTATAATTGTTGAGGTTTCAATAAGCCAATGTCAAAACACAACTAAGACTGGAGTGTACTTGGAAGACTAAATGTACTATAATCCGGGTGTGCAACAACAGGAGGCCGCAAGTGATTGATGGGTAAGCAATAGGCATACACACCCAGATATACAAAATAGAAATATCTTTACACCATTCTTCTGGCACACCTTATAAATAAATCTATTACCATGCACAAATTTGTTTAGCGTACAACTCGAGTATATACAGAGCCCCAATATTTACTGGGCACAAAACTTGTAAAGTGTATGGACATTAGTGTGAAAAAATTTGTGTCTGATGTCTATATTTCCAATTCATTAGCTTCTTGGCAATTGCCCATCAAAATGGAGTAGCCACAGGCAAACTGCCTCAGACATTTAAGGATCCTTCAAATGATTTAAGTCTTTATAAGAGAACATCAACACCCTCTGGTAAAGAGAAGCACTTGCCACTGAACTTGTAAACGTACCATATATAATGTAATGCATGTGGCAGACAGCAGTCACCAAAGCACAAAGTATCACTCTCAAAAGTCTTTAGGAATTGGAAAGAAATCAAGTGTGATAGTCGGTTCACATTCTAGTGTGTGGTCTGGTCATCATAGTCGGTTCTTCGGCCAAATGTTTAAACTATTGGCTACACAGAAAACGTAAAAGGTGAAGATATGCTCAATCAGTTAAAATATTTTGGTAAGGAAAAATTCTGGGAAGAAATTATTTTTCGAAGAAAAAAAATTGAGGGCCAAAAGTCATGCATGAAGAGCCAGCCAAAAGGAAACTCAAGACACAACTGACTTTCAATGCAATTTCTCAGCTGCTTTTGTCCCCTTTCATTGTGTTGACAAGTGTTGTGGACATGTGGGTACTTAATACTGATGTAGTCAATGTTTCCAAGAATACTGATAAACAACAAGGTTCCCTGAAAAGCTTTCTATAGTACTTATCAATGGTAGGAACCTTAAACTAACCTTTTCACAACAACATTTGTTTAAAACCAATATACCTCACCAGGTCCCACCACTGTCAATATTCACAAATGCAAAACACTATACTGTCATATGAACCACTTGCAATGCATAATACAATACTTGTATGTCAATTATGAAAACCAAAAGCCTAACAGTTACAAGCAAAGACAGCATTCACAAAAGAAAAAACAGCACACCCATTTTAATTAACTAACCTTACCTGAGAAAAGGCACAGCTGATGGTTCACTAATAATAATTAAAAATGAATGTGATTTTTTTTAAGTCAGTGGCATCTGTTTTGAGAACATACATCATTTCCCACTAAGTCTGCACATGAATGATTATTAGAAGATAATATCTTTCAAGTAAGCAACCATCAAGTTATTGTTACATGGCTTCATTTCAATTGTAGATTAACACACCACAAGATTGTTGTACAGTCTTTTGTGGCTGCTGCCGCTACTTCCACAAACTGTGAGGACAACGCTACATTCACTGCACGTCATGACGGTACCATTACACTAAATCATGGAATTTCTCTCCCTGTAAATAGATGAATGTGGCACAGGCCAATCAACAAAGATCTACCTTACACTCTACTCATGTGAACACAATCATCCTCTGGAATGGCAAGGTAAATGCCTCCCCCAAATGTACTACAATAAACACATCACAATCTTTAACAAATAAAAAATGAACATCATCTGCCGTGATCATCAAACCTGAAATCTACGCACGACAAGACAGACCATTAATTTGAACGAGAAAATCTCACCCAAACAATCCACCATACTAAGTACTTGTGAATAAGAAGTGGAAACCAGAAGTAGATATGTGGCATGAAACAAGTAATACAGCCCCTTGAGAAATGGTAAACGCCATCAAGTACAATGATCACCGTGCTATATCCTTCCTAGTAAGTCACAGTTGCTCTCTCCTGATTCTTACAAAACCTCAACAAATATACACACACATCCTACCTAGTAAGTCACACTTGTTCTCTCCTGATTCTTACAAAACCTCAACAAATATACACACACATCCTACCTAGTAAGTCACAGTTGCTCTCTCCTGATTCTTACAAAACCTCAACAAATATACACACACATCCTACCTAGTAAGTCACAGTTGCTCTCTCCTGATTCTTACAAAACCTCAACAAATATACACACACATCCTACCTAGTAAGTCACACTTGTTCTCTCCTGATTCTTACAAAACCTCAACAAATATACACACACATCCTACCTAGTAAGTCACAGTTGCTCTCTCCTGATTCTTACAAAACCTCAACAAATATACACACACATCCTACCTAGTAAGTCACAGTTGCTCTCTCCTGATTCTTACAAAACCTCAACAAATATACCGACACATCCTACCTAGTAAGTCACAGTTGCTCTCTCCTGATTCTTACAAAACTGCAACAAATACACGAATTATGTCTTTGTTGTGAAAGTTTCATGTTTAGGCTCTAGTTGGATGGATAAAAAATATTTGACATGATTCAATATTTGTTCTAAGAAATCAATGTGCTTTAATGAATATTGAATACAAGGACTGCAAGGACACTTGACTCAGGAGTGTCTCAAGCACACACATTTATAATGAGTGTAACCTATACAGTAGGATGGAGGAAGTTCAACTTGTATAAAGGTCTCAAGTCAAAAATCATTAAACAAAATCTGTGCTATTTGTATCTAAGTTAATAATTGATCTAACTTCATTACACCATTATGTGAGAACACTGACAATCAATCAGGACAAAGTTAATTAAGATGGTCTAGTGATATGAAGGTCAACATATTCTGATGCATAGGGCTGCCTTACAAATGACTTCTACCCATGAATCATAAAGCCCAAGGTGCACGTTTTGATAATCATCAATTGTTCTTGGATGGGAAACCTCTAGATCCACTATATAATATATAGCATGTGTGTATATCACAAAAATAAACACGTGATTAAGAATGTGACAATGTCAGACCACGGAGGAAAATGAAACAGGAATTTTCTTAAGTACTTTCGTATATTAAATACATCTTCAGAAGGAATGAAGAAGGAATTCCTTCTGAAGATGTATTTAATATATGAAAATATATAGCATGTATAATTGAACACTAGTTTTCCTTCAAGAACAAGAAGCATGATGAGCAATATCAGGTAAATGATCACAAGCGATATTTCAAAAGCTTTTGACTTTTATTTGTATTCCAGGAAGATTGCCAGTGAGGTCAGTAACAAATGGGTGAAGAAGTCAGATTAGCGGTGATTTTGGCTCAATCTGTTGGTATCTACTTTGTGCAAAACCCTAATTATTCAAAACTCCACATCATATTTCCATACAACATCAGAGCTTTTATTGCGCAGTGGGTTCTTCACTTATAAAATTATATTATGCACGGAAGCACATAAAAGATGGGAGCCGAGGTACGATATTATGGGGCTGCCTCTGCATCACTACCAGTTACCATACAGGCATTTCTCTCCAGTCTTGACACTATATTATGAAAATGCTTGTCATCTTTCCCTAGCATATAAAAATTTTAAAAATACTATAAAAGGTTTTTATAATATTAACAATTAATAAAAATTTATTAAATTGAATAACCGAATCTCCATACATGTTGGAATCATTCAACATGAAATCGGAGGTTACTTACTGTCAAGAAAACTGGCTGTGACTACACCATAGTCAAAATGTAACATGATAATTGCAGTCTAGACTTCTGCCCCAAGGTCTTGCACAGCACTCTGGGCAACAGGAACAAACTTATCCTCAATTTGAACTAGAAGAATGATGCGATCCACGTGTGATCGAAGGCGAGGGTCCGGGTGGTGTGGCGTCCAGGTGTGTACGATGGGTCCCTCCATACCCTCCACTGGCACCCAGTGGCCCCAGAAGTTTCTTCCGCCTCTCTTACGCATCCCTTCATCTGGCCACACCACGTCTATACGACGACCTAAATTCAAGGTGTCATAAACTTGGTTTGCATCTATTATCTGAAAGTAAGACGACATGAAATTTTGTGGAAACCTCATACTGAAGTTACCAGCATTCTTTTCTTAAAACAGAATATTAGTACCTTATGTTCTCTATACATTCACACTGCAGCATTATTATGGACAGCCATGCTGTACCCTACTTTTTTTTTTAATTCTGCCCTTTTGTTTTATTCTAATAGCCTATTTGACTGAGCTGGACGAGAAAGTCCTCACTCTCTCCACAAAATTTGTATTACATTTGTAAGAAGAAAAAGTAACACTTTGGCAGTCAGGCCTCTCTCTCTATTCCAAATCATAAATATTCCGAGCTCCCTGGACCGCTCAGGGATGTAAATATTTTTTACACTATTTTTACGTTTTCTAAGTTATTTGTTGGGTAATACTATGTATTAATTTACGTCAAAATGTTTGCAAATGAATTCTCTTCAAGAACAGATGCAAAAATAAAAGTGTATTTAAAATAGATTATGCGCAGCAGCAATGAAAATACAAATGTTTATAAATAGCAATCACATAGTGCATTTTAGCATCATCAAAACATTTGCCGTCTGAGTACGGATGATACGTTTTAGTGTCATTAGAATGTGAAAGTGAATTAAATTAGGAAAACCAAAATCCCAACCTCCTAAACAAGAGAAGTGTTTGCAATTATTGTTATTGAATTATTGTTATTGGTTGTATTTATAGTGATATTGTGTGCTTTAGAACACATCTCGCACGGTATTTAGTTATTTGGACAATACTGTATTTTCTATTAGAAAAATGGAGACTCAAAAAACTTATTTTATATAATTTTTTTAATGGTGCCACTGGAAAGAGGAAGCCATCTTCTTACAACACAGTATAAATAAATAAATAAATATTTTCAAGAAATAATATTGAGCTTGAGCCCCATATAGACCCCAAAAAGGTATGCTGTTGAAACGAAAGTGTGTCTGAGAGGATTAATATAAGTCACTCATGCTTAGCCTCAGACTTCAAGCATCACAACTGTGGCATAACTAATTAGTTTTCCTTGTGACAAAAAAAAAGCGCTTTGCATGTACTGTACTCTAATATACCTGTCCTTTCGAATACTACACAGAATTTGATGTCAAAATCTCCAGTGGAAAAAATTTAATGTACTATAATTCACACCAGGTCACAAACAACCACATTTTGTATGCATAAATCCACTGGTGTTGCTATAGATTAGATGTAGCAAATTCAGTACATCATTGTGTCTATTGTGACAACTTGAGAGAACGGACTGAATATACATGCAATTTAGTTCACAACTGATTGAATCACAAGTTTGATTCCCAAGCAGGAAGAGATTGAGTGTCATTATATTTACCTGATGCCTCTGTACACCTAGCAATACGTGATAGTAAGACAACTATCGAGGGTTGCATCCTCCGAAAGGTCGGTCATTGGCGGGGAACCAATGGCACTCGTACCGAATGTAATACACGTAACTATTTTATTGTCATGCATACACAGTTATTAGTCGCCTAAACAAATTTCTTTGTGAATGCTTTCAAGCATTTTTTCCCCATTGGTGCTCAAGAGAACTTTTTAGAAAATTATCACTAATTTAATCATGCCCTCGGAAAGATTCCCCACCCCTGGCCAAGATAAGCCTAACAGGCTTCTTGTCCCAGATAATTGGAAGTTGAAACCATTCTAGTTATCATATACACACACACATGCTACCACTCTCACACATTACTCGATGTGCTGCTACAGGAATACATTCTTTTTCTTTCAATGCTGCAATAAAGCATTCAAAAAATCTGGTACCCTTTCAATTTTATATATAACCTATCACTTAGTTAATATATATTATTATAAGCAGATGAAAAGTCACAATACTGTGGCTGAAAAATGTTGACCAAACCACACACTAGAAATTAAAGAAACGACAATGTTTTGTTGACCAATGTTTTGGTCTGACAATGTTTTCGTCTGTCCTGGACCATTATCAAGTCGATATTATTATAAATTCTACATGGCATTGATAGATATACCAATAGCACACTTAGATCATGATGATAAACCCTTACATCCAGCTTTCTTATAATTTCCAGAAAAAAGGACACCGGGTAAGATTCTTACCCGAACTCGCTGCACGTGTTTGTCTGGAGGAGGAGTGGTAAATTTTTCTTCGCTCTCTTCATGCAAAGTGCCACAATCCTCTCTTAAGCTCGAAGCATCCCAACTTGCGTCTCGTAAGTGAGAGTCTCTGGAGCCTGTCACAATGGGATTTGATGGTACGTCCCGAGCTGGAGTAGACATTGATGAAGTGGGAGTGCTACGGCTGCTGGCAGATATTCCTTGACGAACTCTCTTTTCCCCACCTGGGAGGGAACACTCTCGTCCGCTGTGGAGAGAAATGTCTCTGCCACTATGTAAGGATCCTTCTCTACCACTGTGAAGTGACCCCTCACGCCCACTATGTATTGATCCTCCATCTCGCCCACTATGCAGAGATACGTCACGGCCACTCCAGTCTCTATCTTTGCTACTAGCCGACCCCTCGCTCAACCCGTCTCTGTCTCTAGGATCCAAGCGTGTAAGACCCGCTGTAGTGTCAGACAGAAGACCAGCCAAACTTGCCAGTGTGGAGGTAGACTGTTTGTTCGCAGGACCTACTAACGATGAAACTGTAGACACAATTGAACCACGGTTGGCATGCAGCGACCCACGGGAAAGTGAGCCACCTCGTCCCAGGCTTCCATGGCCTAAGCTTCCTGTAGCTGTAACCAAGCTAAGACCTCCAACCTGAGAGCCATCTTGACTGCCACCAGATCCTAAACTTGCAGGAACGGTTGTTAGAACTGAAAAAACAAAAATGGCTTTATTACATAACTTTGCAATAACCACTTTTATGGAGGACAAAATAAGGTTGATCAGACAAATTATACAATGAGACACTGTACACTCACCATCTCGCATAACACACACACACGGGGACAAGACATGTTTCCATCACAGCTAATTCAGAAAGATATCCCCAGTCTTTGTGCCAGATATGAAGAGTCTAATAGTACAGTTGGCTTCGTTCTTAACTCACAATCAGATATCCAAGGTTCGATTCCCGGGCAGGACAAAAATGGTTGGGCACATTTCATTCCACCTAATGCTTATGTTCACTTAGCAGTCAATATGTACTCGAAAGTTATTCAACTGTTGTGGGGGTTGCATACTGGGGAAGGTCAGTAGTTTGACCTAGGGAAGACTTTAATATAAGCCTAAAGTGTACATGTATACCTGGAGTATACCAGGAGAGGGTTTCAGGAGTTCTACTCCCCGAGCCAGGTCTGGGGCCAGGCTCAACTTGTGATAACTTGGTCTAACAGGCTGTTGCTTGGAGCGGCCCACAGGCTGCTTCAAGCAAGTATACAAAACGTTCCTGTCCCTGTCAATGGGAATGATATATTTCACAATACTGTACTTTACAACCAATATTATGAATATAATTAAAACTAAAATGTCATCCCTTATGCAAGTGTTGGAGGGATGTGGTTTACATATTCTCGTATTCCAGGGAAAATTAACACTATCGCGCACGTAGGTGCACGAGTGCGTCTGATATTTTTCTCTCGTGTCCGAGCAGCGGACACGTGTATGGGCCACATACCAAAGAAAATAAGGTCTGACATATAAAAATGAAATGAAGAGTGAAGTTGACATGGTTACCTTGGTGAAGTTGAATGTTGCCATGATGAGGGTCAACAGCTCGGCCACACTCGTCATTCAGTCCAGAGCTGCCACTGGAGCAACCTTCACCGCACCTCTGCCGCACTCTGTCCCAATAAGATCACAGTTTTTTTTCAATATGTGCATTCCTCTTATTGCCAAGTTTATCATAAGAATAAATTACAGACCCAGCCCTTTAAAGAATGCAATCCACTTTCTAACTACTGCATTTGGATTAAAGCCAAGAGAAGTACCCATGGACTGTCATATCTCAAGATTGTCATGAATTTGGATACCACATGCAAAATAGCTGACTGTCTCTTGAACTAATAAACTTACAAGAAGTGATATCAGATCATAGTTAGTACCAGAAACAAATAAAACAAAGTACTGTGCTGTTGTACCTTTTCCAAACATTTATAATAGTTTCTCTGATGAGGGTCAAACTGATGGGCCCGCCACAAACTCCTTTTATCTGCTCGTTGGTGTCAGCGTAAGAAGTCGTTAAGGGGGAGACATATATAGGGTAACCAATGGGCTGATCACACGAAGAGTTAATGATATTACGTAGAGCCTGCTTGGCATTTTGGATCGATCCTCTTTCAGGATTCCTATTCCGTAGATACACCAATTCTTGCTGCTGGCCGGCCCACAGACCCCGCACACACTCACGGTTCACCTTAATCACTCGAAAGGACAGGTGTCTTTTGTTGAGCATTATTATTTTATATTCATCAGCACCATCATCCATAACATGCCTGAAAACATTAAGTAGAAGCTTTACAATCAGGGAAAGGGACAAAATAAACCAAACTAAACATCAGTAAACAATAAAGAAACACTAAGTTGGGGGTAGGCTTATATGTAGACAGTTTTTCATGTAGAATTGTACAAGGAAATCTATTTGAGAAAGCTTGTGCAGAGGAAATGTTATATACAGATAAAAACTACTCTTTACTTGGTAATACTCTACAGTCTACACCAGTGTACTCTCAACCATAATTTAATGGAGCTGATTAAAAACAAATTATTACAAAAGTGGATATGAAAATAAAGAAATGAGAATCAGTCTATGTAACCTTTCCTATAGCTTTCAGGGTAAAAGTAGTGACCAGGAATCACTCCCTCCCAGACTGGCAGGGAGCCGGTCGGCCGAGCGGACAGCACACTGGACTTGTGATCCTGTGGTCCCGGGTTCGATCCCAGGTGCCGGCGAGAAACAATGGGCAGAGTTTCTTTCACCCTATGCCCCTGTTACCTAGCAGTAAAATAGGTACCTGGGTGTTAGTCAGCTGTCACGGGCTGCTTCCTGGGGGTGGAGGCCTGGTCGAGGACCGGGCCGAGGGGACACGATGAAATGAAGTCAATGAAACTACTTTAATTCAAATTAAAGTAAACAAGTGTACGAGCATGAGATATGTTTGGAGAGACCTGCCTTCATATACACGTACCCATTTTAATGAAAGGATATTTGATGTGCTAGACTTATTTGCTTTTAAGTCTATTTTAATTGTATTTTTTATACATCTTGATGTCTTATAAATAAGCAAAGTTGTGTTTTAGTATTTGGGCTTGACTGCACAAACAATTTCAATCCCTAGCATTCACAACTCTTGCTAGTACTATACATATTCAGTCTCCAATTAGTCTGTTGAAGCAAGGTGTTCCTATGATTGTTGGCTTTTCCATAGTGTAAAATATATTAAATTAAATAAATACCTGGATGCAATGACTGCTTTGCCCCATATGAGTTTAAATACAGTATATTAATATGAATTTATATGACCCACTGTATTCACTTCACACGTTGCCTTTAAAACAAGACTCAAGCTTTGCCAAGACTTACCTGAGGGCAAGTAAGGAAGGCTTCCCAGAGAGCACAGCATTACGCCAGGTTGGGTCGCCCTCGTGAGATATGACTAGGTGGGCTTCGTGCTCCAGAATGGCATTGTACAGGGACTCGTGGTTGTCGTATTCATCAGGAAGCATAAAATGATCCTGAAAATGTGTGATGTTAATGACCTTCAAGCTATTCCTCTGATCTTCTATGTATTGTGCAAATGCCAGTAAGGGAAGCAGCCTTAATATTAATTAACATCAGAAGTATTAACAAGCAGATGCATTTAGAGTTGTTTACAGACAAGGATGGCTTAAAGGGTTGGGATGCATCCAGTTGGGCCCCACGCACACAAACTACCTTACTTTGGCAAGCAAATACAATACTGTAAAATATTTAAAGCAATACCCATTTTGTTATAAGTCGGAATAACTGACTTATTTCATGCTATTACTGATTTGTCTGAATGTTTCAGAGTACTGTCTGTATTTGTAAATATAGGCCTACAACATTAGCAAGTAGTCCAGCTGTCAGTCTATATATTACAAACACATTGAGGACATAATTTGGCTGGGACTTGATATAGGCTACCTTGAGTTGCAGGTTAATGAGCCTTAACCCTTTCAGACCAAAATTCATACATATATAATTTTGGCCTAACAGGTAGACGGCGCATATCATACACGATTTAGTTCTGCATAATATTTAATCTGCCCGATTTTGACTACCCCAGGGCACTGTACTTACTTGATGAAGGTTCATGAACCTTTACATCATTGCAAGACTTCCAGGCTTCACCATGTCCAAATTAATCTATAATTTTTTTTTATCTTGATTGAGATATGAATGCATTTTCACACTATTAGGAGGAAAAAATATTTGGAGGGGATTTTTTTTCCTGTGCACCAGGGAAGTGTTAGCTATCAACAGATGCAAAGACAAAAGGTTAAATTAATGAGCATTCACTACACATTTAAAAGTCTAATTTTCCCCATAAGACCCATCACAAAAAGTTAAGTTTCTCACTCTCCACAAAGTTTTGTTGAAAGCAACCCTGTTTAAAATCAGTAGGACACTGTAGAAACATATCGAGAGGCAATAGTATCCTTACCTGGTGGAGCTTGAGACTCATCCTCACACCAGGGGCAACCACTTTCCTCAACAACTCCATATCTGAGAAGACCCACTCATCCCTCATAGAGGTAATGCGAAAGTCACCCTTAAAGAGTGCGTGTAGACCGTGCAGGAAGAAATCGACGCTTGACATGGCATTGTGCGAGGCAGCTCCTAAAGCTCGTCTTCCTGTTGGCAAAATTACAGTTTAGTTAGACGCAAACAATTTTTATACACAATTGCAAAAATATTATCTAACACACGAATCAATTAGAAAAATGATATTTTACACACATAACTCTGTGAATCTGCAAGAGAAGGTTATTATTGTAGATTTGTTGATCCTTAAAAGTGTGGTTATCAGTAAACCCTGACTTCTGGGGAAATGCGCTCATCACATGAACAAATCCACAAGGGCCGTGACGAGGATTCGAACCTGCGTCTGGGAGCATCCCAGACACTGCCTCCCAGACGGGAGCATCACATGTTAATTTTTTTTATCACCACCCAGGTTTTATAATACAGTATCATGTAAATATTATCATAATACATCTGTATGGAAGTAATGTCATTAACCTAGATCCACACCAACAAAAATTCTATCTTTGAATTGCTTACTATAGATGAGTTTATCTTCTATCACTAACAAAGCGATCTTCATCACACCAATAATTTGGTATTTCCTGCCAATGTCTGAATATTTCTCGACGACATAACCAGACAAAATAGCAGCAAAGGAGTGGATTGTAAGACACTTCCTCCGAGCTGTGCCAGGAACACACTTATGTCTAATACAGGTGCCCATATTACACTATAGGCCTACATACAGAACTCAAGCACTGTTTTTAGTCAATTATTGTACGAGTAAATAATTTGAGCTATGCCACACAGTGTTAATTAAAGTGAAACAGCAAAAATATAACAAGATCATCACAGCTCGCATCTACACTTTTCTTGTCTGCACTACTGCATCACATTAGCCCACAGACCAAATGACCCCCCCCCCCACTCACCTGGCAACCTCACACGTGCACACAACGTAAAAAGAATTACATATTTGTTTTTTACATTTTCTTTACTTTTCTACATGCAAATGTACCATTATATAGTTTACTAATATATAGCTACCCTTTAGGGGTTTATTCATTACTTGCAGATCCATTAACCAATGGGTCTGCAGCAAAAGGTTAAGAACAGTACTACTCGAGTACATAGATATTCTTTGAAAAGCAGTTAGAAGAGTGAAGTTTATACAAAATCAAACATTTAGGAAATGTAATTGCTATGAAGGAGGTTGGAAGAATTAAAACCCGAGTTGATGGTATGGCAGCTATCCTTCCATTAATTGCCAAGTTGTATACTCAATGGAGGGGATGAACTATTACTGTGAAGGTCAGCTGCAACAGCAGGTGTCAGATAATGAGACCCTCTAAGACTTGTGTCATGTTTGAGATGTCGTCAAAATAAAATCGAGTAACTTGGATCTCCCTAAAACTCGAATAGGGATTCCACTGCATATCTTGAGATTACCTGTATCTTGAGGATATCTTGAGATTATTTTGGGGCTTAGCGTCCAGACGGCCCGGTCATCGACCAGGCCTCCTTTTTGTTACACATCCCCATAGCAGCTGTCTAACTCCCAGGTACCTATTTACTGCTAGGTGAACAGAGGCATCAGGATCAAAGAAACTCGGCCCATTTGTTTCCGCCTCTACCGGGAATCTGTATATGATCCGCACGGTTGAAGGATCTCTGTACAGCAACAATTACATCCAAGAAAATACTGAACATCAAGAGAAAGCTTACCTAAGAGACTGAGGGCTAAACACAGAGATATGAGCTGAGACTCTCTGCTACTCTCTATCTGTTCTTGGTTGTTCCTGTCTCTCCTTGTCACACAGTATATAATCCACTCGTGGTACACATTGCAGAAACTTGTCCTCGTGATGCCCGACTCCTTAAAGTCATAGTCTTCATCTATGTTCAAGTTAAAAATGGGATCTAGATCCACAAATTTTTTATCACGTGTATGAGATAAGGAAGCATCTATTTCCGACTTTTCCAACCACTCCTTGAGCTTTACCGAGCGTACCACATAGAAGATGATGCTCTGCAAATATGGCTTTATTAATTACAAATCAATATGGAGAAATAAACTTGCATTAAAAAATATCAAGCAACAGAAATAAGCCATGACATACAGTATACTCAAACTTTTAGCATAAACATACAAATGATAATATTATTTTAAAAGTTTAAAATTTCAATTAAAATTGTACACGACTATTTAGTTTTAATGGAATTCAAAGTTAAAATATTGGGCTGAAACTCAAGCAATAATTTAGCATCCATCTAATATAGCCCTAGTGACAGCCAAAATTCATTGGAAAGCATTCTTAACCCCTGCACTGTGCACATGTTAAATTTAACACCTCTGTGGTGGGTTGAAAACCATTTTTCTTAAAGTTTTTTTTTTCATTTGTATTACCAGTTGATTGACAGTTGAGAGGCGGGAGCAAAAAGCCAGAGCTCACGCCCCACAAGCACAAATAGGTGAGTACACATATACCATGTATTTACTCATATCATTAAGATAACCGTACAAAGGATGGAGTATCTACGAGAGAGTAATTACCTAAGTGTAGTTACAGGATGAGAGCTATGCTCATGGTGTCCCGTTTTCCCAGCACTCTTTGTCATATAAGAGTGCTGGGAAGACGGGACACGACGAGCGTAGCTCTCATGATACATGAGAAAATTCTCTCACATGACCGTGTTATCATATTTTGAACTCTTATCTGTGGCTTGGAAGTCTTAGAATTCCTATTTGTTTTTAAGGGGGCGTTATTCGGGTATCATAAAGTTGTTGTTTAGTGTCAACCATTATTTTTGACTAGTTGTATATGAAAAGGGCTACAATTGTTCCAAGTTTCAGCACTGTAGCCTAAATAGTAAGGGAGATTTTTAATTTTTTTATTTTTTTCAACGAATTTGACACATTTTCAAGTGTAAATTTACAACCACACCTTTCAGATATAATCATTCTATGACACTTTTCTGACACATTAACATATAATAAAGGATCTCTAGCAAAAGATTTTCCAAAACGTCTTTAGTTTTCCTAATACAAATAGTCTAAGTTCCCCCCACAAAATTATGCAAATATATCATGTTTATTGCTATTATAAAGTCAATAAAGAACTCAAGATAAAAACACTTGCAAACGATTTTAGAGACATAAAATTTATATATAATGTGTAAGTTTCATGTAAATTGCATAAAAAATGAAAAAGATATTCATTTTCAAGTAACATAAACTTTCAAGTAAGTAAAAAATAAAGTCTAAGGTGTTGCCCTCTGTGGCTGAAGTTGACATCAACCAATTTCCTCCAAAATTGGCACCCTTACAGATAGGCTTACGTGCAGACAGGTGTATAAGTTTCATGCAAATCGCCCCATAAACAAAAGAGAGAGATAAAATAAAAAAAAAAAAAAAAAGTAAAATTTGACTTTTTTTTTTTAACTAAATTTTTTGTTAATAAAACTAATTATAATTTGTTTTTAATATATGCTATTGTGATACCTGTGAGTCATAGACATGATTTCAGTTGACATTTTTGTTTGATAATCTTTTTTGACCATTTTTGAAAATTTGACACATAATTCAATATTTTTTTTCATCCTTCCTATTTATGCTACGATGCTGAGACTTGGACCAAATGAAACCCTTTTCATATACAACTTGTCAAAAAAGTTTGATTGAAATTGAACGAGTTTTCATTTTTTGCATATTTTGTGAATAACGCCCCCTTAAAGGCATGTGTACTATAAAACATTCTGGAAGAATATCCAAAATTATTTGAAAACCAGTAAAAATCACCTTCACATAATAAGTAATGAGAATCTTTCGAAGTTCAAAGATTTGCAGCATGGATGCAGCCGAGTTATCGGAGATAGAGTAGCCCTCCAAGACATACTTGGTGGCCGTCACCTCCCAGGCCAGCCACCGCTGGTTGAAGGCTGCATTGGCACTTAGTAGGTGTGGCAGGTGTCCTGGCTCACAACAGCAACATCCTGCAAATATTCACATACCCTTAACACTTGTACTAATTTATCGACACATTTACTTCACATGACTATTTGGAAGAGCCCCGCAGTACAGGATAACGTGATTCACTCGTACTCATAAAACTGGGTTCACTTGTAAAACACAGCATGGATAATAGGTTCTTTGCCTTAGTAGTCCCTCAACTGCTTGCTTCTATATAATTTAAATTCTGAAAACTACAGTACACAAGCATTTTCTCTTAAGAAACTGCATCGCAGAGACTATGCTAAAATCATATTTACTAACATTACCTCTATTATGCTGAACAATTCTAAATATAGTCTGATCATCACATAAGATAAACATAAGGCACGTAATCTCACTGCAATACCATTTCCATAACAAACAATTACCAAGTATAGTACACATTCGTCTGGTAGGAAGATTTTTAAATAAACTGGAAGACATTGTTTTACTTCATAATAATTCAGCATTGAATGTAATAAAACGTCTCTTTCTGGTAGGCCAATTAGCTCCGTGATGCTACAACCTGGAAGCGTCTAAACTACGAGAAACACACCAAGCTTCCAGCACTCTCGACCGACGATGGAGAACCAGGATTAGAATCTGGCTAACCCCCCCCCCCCCTCCCGTCTTCCTCAAAGCAGTACAATCTAACACTTGAGCTCGAGTAAAATTTTGTCATACAAAGAAAAGAAATTATGTCATGGTGCCGGTATGTCACAGGGAGCCGGTCGGCCGAGCGGACAACACGCTGGACTTGTGATCCTGTGGTCCCGGGTTCGATCCCAGGTGCTGGCGAGAAACAATGGGCAGAGTTTCTTTCACCCTGATGCCCCTGTTCCCTAGCAGTAAAATAGGTACCTGGGTGTTAGTCAGCTGTCACGGGCTGCTTCCTGGGGGTGGAGGCCTGGTCGAGGACCGGGCCGCGGGGACACTAAAGCCCCAAAATCATCTCAAGATAACCTCAAGATGGTGATCTCACAGCAGGCAAGACACGTCAACTTACCCACATCTTCCTCCACTCCCTCAGAAATGGCCTCCACTTCTCGCTGCTGACAATAAGTACCACGGAATTCTAGTCCACGCATTTGGAATGTTACAAGACCATTGCCGAGCTCAATTATGTGGACTAAACAATTGAGATAATCTGATGCTAGAACAAAGCAGTCTCCCTGGCTTGCAGCTCCCCAACGACCTGTAATGTAAACAATTTTTAGGAATATTAGGAATTTTTAGGAATAGGAAAGTGTTAATCTATCAAAAGTTGTGGCAAATAAAATTATTTCAAGTCAAAATTAAAATACAAATTCATGTTTTTGCTACTTCCATGATAAATTTCATTATGATTGAATTTTGTCATCTTGATACCTGGTCAAAAGTTAAGTTACTAAACAGTCAATGTTTAAACTTGTATGGATGAGAACTATGGAACCTAAAAAAATGCAGTCCTTGTTAAGCTTAATTGTAAATGGAGGAAATGTTAAGACATATCTTTGGGGGTCCATCCTCGTACTGATTGCAATCTTCTACCTGACCTCGTGTCCACACCAACACTAACAAATAATTCACAAAAGAATGATATCCTTTTGTCTGAATGAAATCCCATATCCAGCAAACACAATCAGCTCTTTTATCACTGGCAGCTCAAACTTAGCCAGAATGTCAGCTTGATTGTTAGGAAATGCAACTTAAGAATGAGCGATATACAGTATATAATGGGATAGCAAGTCTACAGGACAATAAAGCAACTACTATTTAGTCAGCAGCAAAAGCAACGAGACACCCAACTGGATACTATTTAGAATTACAATTAATGTCACGAAAAAATAGCTAATTGACAAGCTTTCTTCAATCCTATTGAAATCAGGTCTAACACGACCCGTGTGTGTGTGTTCAGAGCGATTTTGATCCAAGCCTAGCTCCAGAATTTGTTGATTTAAAATGACAAGAGTGAGCAAATTTCTATAACCAGCATCTGGCGACCCACTTGGGACCTGCTGGTACTGAGCCACTTGGGACCTGCTGGCACTGAGCACTTGGGACCTGCTGGCACTGAGCCACTTGACATGGAGTGGCTTAGTTCTTGGAGATTTCTGACATGTATGAAAAATTTTCTGACAGAGAGATGAGGGCGGTAATCAGACAATGTATCTGACTGGAGGAGTGTTACTAGCGGAGTACCCCAGGGTTCAGTTCTTGCACCAGTAATGTTCATGTCTACATAAACTATCTACCAGAAGGAATACAGAATTATATGAACATGTTTGCGGATGATGCTAAGATACTGGGGAAGATAGGAGATGCAGATGATTGTAATGCCCTTCAAATTGATCTAGATGAAATAAGTGCTTGGAGCGTCAAGTGGCAAATGGAATTCAATATGAATAAATGCAATGTTATGGGATTTAGCATTATAGTATGACAATACTGGGAAGACAATAGTAGTATGACAATACTGGGAAGACAAACCACCATGAGCATAGCTCTCATCCTGTAACTACACTTTGTTATTACATGCACACACAATGTATATGAAAGATTAATTACTCTTACCCATTTGTAGATCTCCACAAAGTGAATGCTGAAGAGATCGTGTAAGGTGCTCATAGAATATAGAGTTGAGGTTGTTGTCATCCGAGCCTGGATTCCGCTCAAGGTGAGATGACAGCCGCGTGTTGGAGTGATCCACCCGTTTTGTGTTGTAGTCACGCTCCCAAAATTTAATAGGGCGGATGTAGGAGGTGATGAAGATGGCCGAGCCCAGGATTGGGTTGAGTGGTGTGGACAGGATCGCAGAGACTGCAGCTTGTACAAACAACATGGCTGAATGGGGCACACTGAATGGCTGGGCAAATGCATGGAAAGCAGATCCCCAGGTGATCTGCCAGGGAGCTATGTATGTCACTATAAACTTCATTTTTAGAAGAAATTCATATACTCTGGTAAAAATTATCCCCATCACAAAGTAGTCCACCAAAAATGTTTCAGATTTCCCCTTAAAATCCCAGTTGAAAAAGAGCTTGGCAAATGCCAATATGAGGTATTGAAACTGTGGCTGTGAATATACACTACGCAGACACTTGACGCCACATATCACGGTAATCAACGTTCCAGTGTTGAGACCAAATCTTTCTACCAGTGTAGGTGCATCTTTGGTTAAGGCACAGAGAAATAGTACAGGATATACAATATTCTTTTCTAAAATACACAACCACACATACACTTTTTCAAACCACATAATTTTGGCAGCATCATACACTTCAAATTGGCTGTACTCGTGAGTTCTACACACAGGATGTGCCACACACAACCATGGTAACTGCTTTCTTAACTGTGGTATTACATAGTGGTTAAAAAAACCAAACAGACTGGCAAATATCCAAAGTGCTGTGAAAAGATCAGGGCTCTCACCATCTAAGAGCACTGTGAACACAGTACTAGAGTGCACAGCAAACACTGCCACAGCCATCACAGTACAAATGATGGCATCGTGCACCAAGCGAGAATGAACGGTGTTGCGCAACTTTTCCGGAAGTGGATCGGTGAGTTCATCTGCTTCTTGCGGAGGCTGAGGATTGCTGGTGTTCGTCTCTCGCCGCAGTTCTTCTGGCCACATGTGTTGCTGGATCAAGCGCCAGAGTGTGGTGGGATCTGATGCCGAGCGACTTAGGTGATAGCTGAAAGCAACATTCAGACCACAGAATATGGAATACAGAATATGCTGAGTTTGAGCCACTTGCTCTCGAAGTCCACCATATGCAAAACCAAACAGGAAGAGCACCGTGAGAACTGAACGACCCACACAATACAGAGCTGAGGTAAGGCTGGTGGTTGCATTACCACCAAATATGTGGATGTCTGTCTGTTCTAAAAGGTACATTAGGAAGGTATTCACCTGAGGCAGGAGCCCCAAGCTGAAGATAAGAGGAAAAAACAGCATAAATAGCAATAATAAGTCTCTACACTGTTTCAACATCACTCGATTGGTAAAGTCAATTCCATAGAGGATAAATTTTGGCCATGCATGGCTGGTATCTAAGTATAGTTGTATAAGAAGTATGATGCTGCAACATATAATGAAGTACACTGGTCTGCTGTAAAGAACAACACGATTGTAGCCATGGGTGGGAGATGCTGCATCTGGTTGTACACTCTTGAATAAAGAATATTGACAGCTTGCCATTACAAGACAAAAAATAAAAACATTTAATTCCTGGTAGAATTCCTTCTGGAGAATCATACATCCTAAAATGCTTACAAAAATGGCAAGAAAAATACAGATCAGATTTTCTAATATTGTAACATTTCTGTCTAATAAAGCTAATAAAAAGAGTCTGTCAAACTTTATCTTAATAGATTTTTTTCCGCAAACTCTAAATTTGTAATATTGTATAGTTTGTGGTACTGTAACAGGAAACTTGAGTTTGTTTGACGACAGTCCAAGGTCTACATCCATGTCAAGCCCCTGAGGCAAACTAATGTTTTCAAAGGCCTCGGAGGTAATGATGGAACCTGCAACTGTGCCCGGACGGTTGCTGGAGCGTCTACGCTCAAATAATGCATTTGTGAATAGCTGTAGGGGATTATGAGGTGCCCCTATACTTAGAAGTTGCAAATGATGACGTGTTTCAGAAGACAACAGAGGCAGATCCCGACCACTTCTGGGGCCCACCGTTACTCTGGGTATTGGATCAGGGTCACTGGAGCCATCTTGGTTGCTTCTATCTTGATCTCTTAAACTAACAGCAGCATTTGAAACAGGGGGAGAAGACCCTCTTCTACGTACACCTGACGTCACTGGCACTACCGCTGAACTATTGGCTGGATTAGATATAGGCGACACCAAACTAGGTGCCTTGCATATCTCTGGCCAGGCAGATGGCAGGGAAGCAGGTGGAAAATGGTTATCTAGAATAACAGTAAGACCTGAGCAAAGAGACATGGAGGAGCTGCTGAGTGAGCCATCACCCCGCGTCAGTCCTCCAGGGGTGCTTTGATTACAACTGTTCTGACTAGGCCCCTGAAGGCTGTTGCTTGTTCGTCGCAAGAGCTTTGTCAAAACTTTGTTGTCACTCACGGGCACGACACTAGAAGCTGTGCTCACTCCTCTGTCATTAAATGTATAAGTAAACCAGTTTCCTCTTTCATCTTGAAAACAGTGGACAGCTCCATCACTTGTGTCCTCATGAGACACTGCAAGATGAGTTCCAGGGGAAGATAATGAAGACAGTGCAGACAGGGGAGGGCCACCATCTGCTAATGACGAACTGCCAGAAAATATAGACGTACTTCCTCCACCTTCAAACTTCTTTTCAACCGTAGTTCGGCGCAGCTTGCTTTCATCTTCACCTTCCCCTGTATTCCTTGCTCGAAGTGGAAAATCACTAGACCTCTGCAAAATATGCATTTCATTACATCACAATATTTATAAAATACAAAACATTTATAGTATACACCAGTATACAGTATTATAAATATCCTGGATTTATACATAGTTCATCAACCTCAATGACTAGTTGCCTTCCCTATTCTCCCCCTCCCACAACTTACATACTGCCTATTCTCAGCCAAACTGTCAACAATGTCACGCTCAAAACGGAAAACTTAAACTAAACTTTCATCAATACCAGAAAATTCCCCAAACCAAGACAATGGAAAAGATGACTTACAATCATGAATTGATGATTATGATTGACATGGAGTTTATCAATAATGATTGATGATAACAAGTGATATTAATGAAGTCAATTCATAATGTACTATTGTCTACATAGATAATGGTGATCACTTATTGATGATTATTGTAAATAATAATAATAATAACTGATGATTATCATAACTGATTATGTGCAATGATTCAAAAGCTCTCTCAATGCCTTTCCTTACACTGTTATGCAGTAATGTTAACTTGGGCTGGATGGTAGAGCGTCGATCTCACTTCATGCAGGTCGGAGTTTTATAATAGAAGGAAAAGATCAAGAGTTTGTAGGATACAGTGAACTCCATAATGCAATACAACAACAGCCTAAAATACATACACTTACTATTGTCGTTTAAATTTTTTTTTTAATTTTGCCCCAAGGGGCGAGTTTATTGGGCAGCGCCAGCCACTCATCTTGTGAGTGGACACACCGCCATAGTGACAGTATTGGGCAGCGTCACTCATCCTGTGAGTGGACACACCGCCATAGTGACAGTATTGGGCAGCGTCACTCATCCTGTGAGTGGACACACCGCCATAGTGACAGTATTGGGCAGCGCCACTCATCCTGTGAGTGGACACACCGCCATAGTGACAGTATTGGGCAGCGCCACTCATCCTGTGAGTGGACACACCGCCATAGTGACAGTACGTATTGGGCAGCGCCACTCATCTTGTGAGTGGACACACCGCCATAGTGACAGTATTGGGCAGCGTCACTCATCCTGTGAGTGGACACACCGCCATAGTGACAGTATTGGGCAGCGTTACTCATCCTGTGAGTGGACACACCGCCATAGTGACAGTATTGGGCAGCGTCACTCATCCTGTGAGTGGACACACCGCCATAGTGACAGTATTGGGCAGTGTCACTCATCCTGTGAGTGGACACACCGCCATAGTGACAGTATTGGGCAGCGCCACTCATCCTGTGAGTGGACACACCGCCATAGTGACAGTATTGGGCAGCGCCACTCATCCTGTGAGTGGACACACCGCCATAGTGACAGTATTGGGCAGCACCACTCATCCTGTGAGTGGACACACCGCCATAGTGACAGTATTGGGCAGCGCCACTCATCCTGTGAGTGGACACACCGCCATAGTGACAGTACAGTATTGAACAGCGTCACTCATCCTGTGAGTGGACACACCGCCATAGTGACAGTACAGTATTGAACAGCGTCACTCATCCTGTGAGTGGACACACCGCCATAGTGACAGTATTAGGCAGCACCACTCATCCTGTGAGTGGACATACCGCCATAGCAGCATGTGTCATTAATACCATATATTCTCATGCACTCATTGCTATATAAATTTTGATTAACATTTAACAATAGTTAATGTATATTACATAGTAAACACTTCCCCAGGTACACCATTGTTCATAATGAAGTTTCTATTCAACCATAAGTAGAGCAGTTTCCACAGAAACATTAGAGTAATGCTTTATTACTTTAAGCTTAAAGTTCTTTAAATAGCCACTGCAAACTTCAGATAATTTACATTAATAAGATACTTTTATGTTCATTCAATTATTCAGGAAGATATGGTGCAAAAAGACTCACTTGTGATAAATGGTTCCTGTGGGTTTGTTGATATGCTGGTGAGAGGGTAGTGGTGAGGCTGGTGGTGAAGGTGGTGGTGAGAGAAGTAGTTAACGTAGTAGTGAGTAACGAAGAAATATCGGGAGGGTCACTGGGAGAGGTGGGTGGTGATGTTGCATTTCCTGCTACATGTCTTCTCCGACGAACCGCTGGCTTCCTGTACAAGTGTGATTCTACCGGCTTCTCAACAGGTTTGTTACTTTGTGTCGCATTTTCTGAGGTCCCCGGGCTAGTCAGTGACCCCTGTCCACCTTTGATAGCTTCCCCAATACCCCCTTCCTGTTCTAACCTTTGTTTTAGAACCACAAGTTTTTGAATATCCCGATGACACTGCTGAGGATCATGTAGAGAACTGTTTAGGATGTCTAGTAGTCGTCTAACCAGGTCTTCCATAGTAACAGACGCTTCTCTGCTTCCTCGATCACCTCCTCCATTAGATTCTACCTCTTCTACAACTACACCTTGTCTCCGTTTCTTAGGAATGGCCCCCTGACAAGATGTAGCACACTGGGTGGCAGGATGTGGATAAGAAATAGCGCATGTTTCAGTAGGACTTTCTGGCGAGGACCAAATAATATTCCAGCTATCCTCATCACTTTGTTGAGAAGAGCGCCTTCTCTGGTCACTGCGTTCACCGGGAGCACGAGCGACATCAGCAAATTCAGAATCTGAATCACTGTGTGAAAAGAGCCAGTCTAAACCTGGACTAGATGACCTACTCTCAATAGTATCACTTACAAGTAGTTCATTTGAATTTCTCATACTTTGTGTCCTATGTTCATCAATCACTACTGAGGTATCTTCTCCAGCATGTTGTGGAATGGTAGGAGCATCTTCTAAATCTACAACAACTTCCTCTCTACTTCTATGGTGAGAGTTTTCATCCTTATTTTCCTCGTCTTCCACAGATTCACCACAGTTCCCATTTCCACTGCACTTAGAGTTTACATTATCACAGTCAAGATTACCTAAAGACTGTCTATGTAGACTTAACTGATCTGCTACACTACTTAGTGTTTCATCAGAGCTGCTGGACAGTTTCACAACACTTAATGTATCTGAACTACTCTCATCATCTGCATAAATATTTTCAAACGTGAGCGTGCACACTTTATAATTGTCCCCTTCTACTTTCGTTTTATCTCGAAATTTTGCTATGGCAGAGCTGCTACGAAACACCAGAGGCTGGTACGCACGACCGGAATTCCGAGGGGTGGGTGCCAGCCTCGAGTTGCCGGAGCGAACTCTGCGTCCCCCCGAACTCTTCCCTTCCAGACTCTGATGTCGTGTCAACAGAGGCGAGTGGGAGCCTTTGTTAGGGCCCTCTTCATCCGTTTCACCCTCACTGTAAAGAATTAAACTCACATAATAAGCAATATAC
Organism: Procambarus clarkii; assembly: GCF_040958095.1. Classification (NCBI taxonomy): domain Eukaryota; kingdom Metazoa; phylum Arthropoda; class Malacostraca; order Decapoda; family Cambaridae; genus Procambarus; species Procambarus clarkii. Next base: position 12,350,519 of record NC_091210.1, on the reverse strand, counting down.
TTGTAAAGAATATTTGTTACTACATCAGCATTTTAAAACACAGAGTTCACAGAGCTCACTACTCAAGGTAACCCAGGTAACCCTACAAAATTTGGCTGAGGCACAAAATGCTGCAAATTTAATTTTTAGATATTCCTGATAAGAAATTTGGCAAGTTGAATATTCAACTAACAAGAATGGGGATGGACCCCATATGATTCAGCTTGCCAAGAAAAGACAGCACTATAAAAACCCTACTTAGCACATACCATTAATTTATCCAATTGTTTATACTGTACAGTATAACTTAATTTTTACTTTACATCTCACCTTACTATTATTTTTATACAGTATTTTGTTTTTATTTTGTCAAAACTACTTCTGAAGATCAAGGCTTGCCGTGGCCTATCAACACCAGTGAAGCTGAAGTATGGGCTGACATGAGCAAGGCCAATTAGAGCTATGATTGGCAAATACCACCAGCATAATCACTAAATGCTCTTTCATTTGTGTTGATGTCACTGGTCATTCAATGATGTCACTGAGGCACCATATGCATCAAATCAGAAATCACACTTTATTTTTGTCCTTACAGCTGAAACTTTTTTATTATACTCCAGCTGCTCTCAGCATATACCTGGAGTATACCTGGGGTCAGATTCATGAAAGCACTTACGCAAACACTTACGAACGTGTACATCTTTTCTCAATCTTTGGCGGCTTTGTTTTCAATTATTAAACAGGTAATGAGCTCCAAAGCACCAGGAGGCTGTTTATAACAATAACAACAATTGAATGGGAAGTTTTCATGCTTGTAAACGGTTTAATAAATGTAACCAAAGCCGTCAAAAATCGAGGAAAGATGTACACGTTCGTAAGTGCTTGCATAAGTGCTTTCGTGAATCTGGCCCCTGGAGATTACCTGGTGGTGTGGTTTCTGGGAGTAGTTCTATTCCCTAAGCCTGGCCCTTGTCTTGTAATTATAGTAGTTTATCTAGCAGGCTGTTGCTTCGAACAGCCTGCAGGCCCACACTTCCTGTACAAAACTATCTACCAAATAGTTGTTTCTTTAAAATGTTCACTTTTGTTCCAGGAATATTTCTTATATTTGTTCTGAGGATATTAAAGAGCAGTGGACCTATGATGTTCATAACTTAATATATTTTGTATATTAGTGTAAATGACTTGTTCATGAACAATTATGATTACAACTAAGGAAGAGCTGAATTGTTATGTTATATTTTGAAACATTTGCAATTTACCAATCAATATATTGTATTTTTATATAAAAATAATGCACTGTGGATCTAATCATATTCTACTGCTAGTACTAATAAAAAATATATAAATATATAAAAATATACGAGATAATAAATGGTGAAAACAAGTCTTGTTTTAACTGAATTCTAGATGCAGCAGAAGAAATCAAATGACTCAATTTAGTGGTATTTCATTTTACTATGGTACACTGCCATAGTTTAAATTCTATAGATTGTAATTTTGAACACAGTGGACGGTATTATGCTCGAATGTCACAATGAATCATTTAAATAGCAGCTACTAAAAAGTATATTCTGGCAGTGCGACATGATGAGCAAATGATGAGTCACAATAACGTGGCTGAAATATGTTGACCAAACCACACACTAGAAAGTGAAGGGACGACGACGTTTCGGTCCGTCCTGAACCATTCTCGTCGATTGTGACTTGAGAATGGTCCAGGACGGACCGAAACGTTGTTGTACCTTCACCTTCTAGTGTGTGGTCTGATCAACGTTAGATTGTTTCATCAGCAACATAAATACAAAACTTTTTTGGTTTGTCCAAATTCAATAGTACCAAATCCTAATTGTCCATTACGTCAATATATGTGTGATGATCAACATTGTTACTGTAAGTACTATCTAGAGAGGACAGTACCTGTTGACAGCACAGCAGCCCCCAGTGTTTGTATCACAGCTGTTGTTTCTCTCCTCGATGACAGATATGTTACTTGGTTCCCGGCTACAAGCCGGAGGTGCCAGAGACATCTTGCGGTTGTGGTGGTGGGGAGGGTGCTGATGGAAGCGGTGGTGCGGTTGATGATGGTGATGTCTGCTGTGGTGGTGACGATGGTGCTGGTGCTGCCTTCTGCTCGCGTCATCGCCTATGATTACCTAGAATGGACAAATTACTTCCACTTACTAATAATAATAATAATAATAATAATAATAAATAAATTTTATTCAGGTAAGGTACATACATACGAAGTAAGATACAAAAGTTGATGGATTTATAGATAGAGCTAGTATATACAATGCCTAAAGCCACTATTACGCAAAGCGTTTCACTTCTTTAAGTGTAGAGAACACACCTCACAAAATGTACTTTAAGCCATCCCCAAGGCATATGGAAGCAGTGCTGACCAAAGGTCAGGGATATAAAGCAATCCCAGTCAAGGTCACAGTTGTAAAACAAAACATTATAACTACAAAGCCATGACACGTGTTTACAAGTGACACCAAGTCATCAGGTGCTGGTCCTCGTTATTATTATGCCTAACTAAATTTCACTGGCCACTGATCCACCTGATAAGTTGCTGCTAAAGGGCCTCATGCCACCTATCCAAAGTACATTTGGGTATTTGTTTCATATGTTTTCTCGAAATATCAAAGCATCGTATATCAGAGGGTTAATCTTCTTTTATGGCAATTCCAGGCTTTGACTTCTCATCAGCTATAACTGTACATTGATACCCAAACCAAGGTTTATCTCATTTACATCTGTAGATTCTTTTAAGGAATATGTACATTTCATGTTCCAGTACTGGAGATGTAAATTTTTCAGTCTGGTAATTAACATCTGTCAGGATAACATCCAACTTTCATTCTCTAGGGAGTTGCACAATCCAAACTGCATTGACAAATATGTTGCATATGAAGTAGACTATGAAGTTACAATTGAGGTAAACAAATAAGAGTTGCAATTGGAGAATAAAAAAAAAAAAAAACATAGCAGCAGCAAACAATGAAGTTCTACAGACTAATTTCTGAGTAGACTACCTCAAGGCTGACTGGATGTGAAGGTGGCTCAGCGGCAGAGGGCAGGGAGGTAGGAGAAGGCGCAGTAGAGGATGCAGCAGCTGTTCCAGACCCACCTTCCAGCCCCAGCGAGGTGCTCCCATGGTGCATACCGGCACGATAATGGACGCCGCTTGCCTTCTCTCCTGCGGTACAAGCACCTCCTTTACATTATTGTTACACAGGTGTACATTGTTTACCTCTTAGAAATGTTTACAACTGACTCAAATATAAAAATAATAGTACTGTAATACATAGTGGAAAAGATAAAATAGGACTCAACATATAAATGAAATGCTTCTATCTGAGTCAGTCACTCAGCAGATGCCTTGGGTAACAACCTGCTTTTCCCAGAACAGAATTAGCCACAGCCAAACACACTCAACATTAACTCCATTATGACAGGAATCTTTCCATATATTTGTCAGGTGACAGCAGGGAAAGGAAGACACTGAAGATTATTCTATTCAGCCCCAAATGATTATTAGAAGGCTCATTCATCTAACTCAAAACCTCCTCTAAGTTCTACTTAAACTAAGGAAAGCACCACACATCACTCTTGCTAAATGCCACTTGGTGCATCAGGCCACTACCTCAGGTGACCACCAGGTGTCAGCACCATATACATCAACAGAATGAAACTCCGACAGAACCAGGAAAGTTTGGACAAAACAAGAGGGAATGGGAGCAACTGAATGACCAGTTCAGAAAGGAGCTTTTCATCTATACTCAAAGCCCTAATTCTGAGCTAGGCCATTCAATTTTTCCCCTAGGCAAAACTCCCAACAGCAGAGACAACTATCAAAAGGAAGAAAAACACAAACATAATATAAGTAAGAAGTACTTACCTGGGCTAGAGAGGAGCCAGAAAGAGTAGTAATCCAGGTATGCTGATGCAGCCCGATGGAAGGACTTTGGGGAGACTAGAACCAAAACACTCCAACTGGAGGATGAGAGTGAGAAGCAGGAACTGGTAATGGGCCTAAGTTTGGCAGGCCAACCACTATATTTACAACCCAGACAAAATGCACCCACAGCACCAGTGGCCAAGATGTTACAAGATAAGAAGAACCAGGAATACAAAGTCAATGCAAAGTACAAATAGAGTTGGGAACCATGGTTGAGAACCAACAATGGTCTGATACCTTTTAGAGTGAGGTAAGATAAGATTTAGTAACCCAACACTAGGAAACAAAACTGCAGTAGCCATAAGTCTAAAATTCCATGCAAAGAAAGTAGCCTAGGCAGGAGAGCCTTACTACATCACAGAAGAGCACCCAGGCCCAATCTCATCAAGACTCAAAATGGCAGAAATGAGAATGTCTGCCCACTAGAAACAAATTTAATGAAATACCCTGAAAGGACAAAAGGCAAAGAAGCAGTTACAGCTAAAGACCAAAGTCATGACCGAAGAGATCAGCAAGGGTCCCTCAAAAAGAGTCAGAGCACCACTTACAATGGTGTAAAGTAAATGGGAAACCGCCTCCCTCGGGAAAGATTTCTGATAAGGAATGGAGGGACATGTGCTTGCCTGCTTGCTTACTCTATTGCGTGTTGCAATAAAGCAAAATACACTATTTAATATTTTAAGTAATCATTATTATGAAGTGTTATGCACCCAAACATTAAGACTATCTCGCCATCTGTTCCTTTAGGTTTGTAAAAACTTATAAAGGCCAAGTTGGCATGAAATGGGATTGCATAAGGAGGAAGCTGATGATTCCAAGCAGTCATGAAGAAAATAACTCGAGGATGGCCAAATGTCTCACAAAGCCAATGAAACACCACATGTATAAACCAATCCTTAAAAAAAAACAGACCGAGGTGGAAGAGAATGTCTAAAACATCCTGAAAGTGAGCCATACTAAGAAACCACAAGGAAGCTACCATCTGGGGAGTGTTGACAGTGGGAGTGGTCCAAGAAAACCAATCTCAAACAATCCAGTGATGAAACATAATATCCACAACAGATGCAGTATGAGCAATACTAGACAATACATGCACCAATAAAACCTTCAAAAGTGTAGAGGATGAAGCATAACCTTCAGCTAAGCTCACCTCAGAGGGTAAGCCAAACAGACTCCTCCTACAGTTCAAGCGGTTGAGAAAGCACCTGCCCAGAACAAGGTGCAGATGGTCACATAGATGCAATAAGGATAACTCCAGAAAAAGAAAAGTGTGTTAGAGAGAGAATCCTAGTGTCCCAAACCAAACCCAGTCAAGTTCATGACGGCATTAGTAACAAGCAAGACATCCTACACTTGACTAGAAAGTCAAATCAGTCCAAATGAGCAAGCACAAGATTCCAGGCCAGTGTATGGGCAAGACAACTGTGAGCCCAAATCCACCAGCCATTGAGTAGCTCCAAACTTGGATCCTGCAAAGATGAAGCTCCACGAGGACCAGCTGGGTTAACATACCTTGCAGTGATTTCGGAGGTCATGGTCCCCACGGCCCAGTCTCTCACCAGGCCTCCTGGTTGATGGTCTAGTCAACCAGGCTGTTGGAAGTGGCTTCAAAAGCACGTGGCTTCAAAAGCACGTGGCTTCAAAAGCACGTGGCTTCAAAAGCACTTGGCTTCAAAAGCACTTGGCTTCAAAAGCCACATAGATGGTCTTCAGCAAAAGTATGGTCACACACGCTCCAAATGAGAGACAAAGGTAATGAGAGTGATGGTAGCAGAGCCTCTGTGATCTCAGCTGCCACATAGTGGTGATCGAGACGTTGGAACAGAGTTATCACTGCCAACTATCAGGTTATTTACACATTTTTGCTTAAGAGTGTTTTGCTCCATGCTTCCCTCATCTCAGTGAGGACCTGATTCTAGTCCTCCATTTACAACAGGCCTAAGGAAGTAAACCAGGAGGTCTTAGTGGCTCTTCTGAGATAAGTCTTCAGGAGACTTCAGTCTCTCTTCTTTTCTTCAGTCAAAATAAGTTTCCAGGCTCTTCAGGAGAGTCCAGGGGCCAGATTCACGAAGCAGTTACGCAAGTACTTACGAACGTGTACATCTTTCCTCAATCTTTGATGGCTTTGGTTACATTTATTAAACAGTTTACAAGCATGAAAACTTGCCAATCAACTGTTGTTATTGTTATAAACAGCCTCCAGGTGTTTTGGAGCTCATTAACTGTTTAATAATTGTAAACAAAGCCGCCAAAGATTGAGAAAAGACAGACAGGTTCGTAAGTGCTTGCGTAACTGCTTCGTGAATCTGGCCCCTGGACAGAACATTTTTAAAAGACAAAAAATAGCAAAAGGATCAATGGAATGAAATTATTAGTAAACCTGAACAGGTCCAATCCAATTCGAGATAAAGCTATGTTGTATATCTTGAGGTTGACTCAAACATAATGGCTTGAACAATTCTTACCATACACAATAACAGAAAAATTGTTACAATGCAATTGCAACTTTAATATTACAGCATTTTAAAATTTAGTGCATCTCAATATGTATAGAAATTTTGGTGCATTACCTAACCCCCACAATGATACTTAAAATGGTTTTAAAATCTGCCATTATAATATACAAATGTTCAAGATTTCAAGCCAAACCACAATGGTATTCTTCAATTATTACACAAAGTCAAAAGAAATTATAAATAAATCTTGTGAAAGCCCAAAGGAATCCCTACTGAAGATGGCTAATAAATCTACATAACTTACAATTAACAAACCTTTGGCACATTTGGAATATACAATGTCAACAGAATGAGCATCACAGAGAGAAGTTGTGGTGATGGATCCAGAGGATGCTGCATTCCGCCTCAAACGTTTATGGCCCCTACTGTTAGTGCTGTGCGTGCTGCTGTTACCACTTTTGTTGGTGCTGCTAGTAGATGCACAGCCTTCTTCTCCACCACACCAACCAAGAGACTTTCCAATGAAAGGCAAGAAATATATCATCAATTATTTAAACCTTAGGTATTTTAGGTATTTTAGGATTAGGTATTTTATATATGCACTGAGAAGACTTAAATGTCAATAACATGATGAATATAAACATTTGATATAAAATGACAAAAGCAGGCGATGAGTCACAATAACGTGGCTAAAGTATGATGTCCAGACCACACACTAGAAGGTGAAGGGACGACGACGTTTCGGTTCGTCCTGGACCATTCTCAAGTCGATTGTCGACTTGAGAATGGTCCAGGACGAACCGAAACGTCGTCGTCCCTTCACCTTCTAGTGTGTGGTCTGATCATCAAAATGACAAAACATTTGAAACAAAACTATAATAAATATATGTGCAATCTCAAACAGCATATAGAGTAAGGATAAGAGTAATCTTATTATCACAGGTCTAAACATCAACAATATAAAGATGCAGCTGACCTGGGAGTGTTTAGCAATAATGGGATGATTGAGGGATTCTGTTATCTCGGAGACACTTGCCAATGTGCCCTCCGAGACGCAAAGACCCCGGCTGTTGCTCGATGGTCCGGCTCCCACACTGTTGCCACCCTCTAAAACAGACCATAAACCTTAGTTTTATCTCCATTGCTGTAATGCCAAATGATCACAACTACCTTTAAAGGGATAATGGTATCCTTTGTCACAACTTAAGCAAACCATTCAAATCACCTAGCATTCATAATTCCAGTTCATGATATTGTTTTAGTCAAAGCCTTGTCATTTACAGAGCTGGGATATTTTGCAGCAATGTACAGTATGTATGTGTGACCTCTATAGCATGATGATACTACAAGCATAATGTAGAGATGATATACAGTATTCAAAGACTAATGACAGTTAATCAATGTCATTTACACTTTTAAAATTTAAGACATTAAAATAATGAGTGTAAAAACAAGATTCTAGTCTAAGCATGATATAGAACTATCAACCAGTAAGATGCTCTTGCAATCTTGACTGCTTGAAACAACAACTAATCATTCATATGACTACTCAAGAGAAAGATGAAACACTTGGCTGAAAAGTAGGGCATTTATTAATGTTTAAAGAATATACATCCAAACTAGACCTGCTTTAATTAAAGAGTTCTCACAATTCCATTTGCAATTGTGCACATATCTTTAATGTTACTCAGCTCTACGCTGCCATAGTTTTTGCTCAGGAGAATATTTACAACTATTTATCCCCGTTTTATTAGAAAACATTAAATAAAGTGCAATGTATTTATATCCTCTTCTTTAAGCTAGCATTAGATATTCCATAGACTAGCAACATGCCTCATCATTTTGAATTTCAAAGGATGACTAATAAACACAATATATAATTATATATTGTATATAATTGGTGAATTGTAATAATGGTGTGATCGTTAGACATCACACCACTATTATATGATTTGCTCAAGAGTTGAAGAGAGAGAGTTCAACCAATGTTATACATCAGATCCCATAGAGGTGTACCTTATGTCTTAGCTAAGTGGCTACTTGAAATAGGCATGCTGAACCTGTATGTCCACATCAGAAATAGACACCCCTTCTTGAGGTTATCTTGAGATGATTTCGGGGCTTTAGTGTCCCCGCGGCCCGGTCCTCGAGCAGGCCTCCACCCCCAGGAAGCAGCCCGTGACAGCTGACTAACACCCAGGTACCTATTTTACTGCTAGGTAACAGGGGCATAGGGTGAAAGAAACTCCGCCCATTGTTTCTCGCCGGCGCCTGGGATCGAACCCGGGACCACAGGATCACAAGTCCAGCGTGCTGTCCGACCGGCACCCCCTATATGTAACAAAAATATGATGCCGTATCTCGTAAATATAAGCTCTTCTACCGTTAACAGAGCTACTGGAACGAACACACGGTACCTCTAAACCTCTTCTCTCGTCCTGTGGCATCTGGGGCGTCTCGGACTGCGGCAGGCAAAGCCGCACCTTCACACTTGGCTCCCTCTTCACTCCCAGAGCTGTCTTTGTGGTGCACATCTGCCTTCAAGTCTAAAATTGCCAAACAGCAAATGAGGGAAATTCAGTATTGTTACTTGTATACAAGAACTTTCTATGGTACAATAATATAAAAATTACAAGGCTTTATAACTTATAAGATTAGCTTTGGTTTAAAACATACATAATACACTATAAAAGAAATAAAAATGTATTTTATCCGGATTAATACAAAGCAAACACAAAGGAGAGTTGGCTTCACAAGATCTGGATTCCTCAGTAGCTGGCCACATCTTTGATATAAATAATATTTATACTGTACTGTATTGTACATTCATTTCATAGATAAGATTATCCCTGCTGACTTTTCTTTATCCTTTGTATCCCTGCTGACTTTTCTTTATCCTTTGCAAAGTGGCAAACCTGCCACACTTTTATATGTATTAATTATTATCAGGCCATACTTCCAGTCACAATATTCCTAGCTGTGACAGTGGGAAGTGAACACCATCAATGCCTGAAGAATGAGCAAATGTTGCTACTGTAGCAGAAGTGACCCAATTTATGGCAATAGTTCTCATAGGATTAGTGCAATAGAATTTTCAATTGGATTTTCACAGAATTCAGGCAAAATAATAATACTAAAGCATTTCCTCCAATCACAGTTTAACTTGGACCACTATTTCACCAGTCCCCACACAAGTCACAGCCAAATACCCAAAGACACTAACTTTTAAATAAGTGTGCAATTCATTACATTAAGAGTGAGCTAGGTAAAGGCTGTGTCTGTACATGCATGTGCATCCATGTGTAATTATCAAGTGTAGTTAGAGGATGAGAACCATGTTTGTGTGTGAATACTGTATACATACAGAACTGTATACATCATAAATTTGATACATTTTATAAAGGAAACTTTGTAATTTGTGCATACAGTATTTACTAATCGTGAGGGGGATGTTAGTGGTAAAGGTGTCAAGCTGGTGTGTCAGCCTCACCTATGGTTGCTGGAGGCTGGGTGGAGTGGGTGCCGGGGGCTTCCATGATGGAATTGCGCGAGCTGCAACCTACTGGAGGGGTCTCACTTTCACCACCCTTACTGCTCACCACTTGCATCTCTATTGCTTCAAAAGACTGGCTGCAAATACAAAATCAATCAACTTTAAAAAATGACTACAGAGAATACTACTAAAACCAATGCACTTGGAAAATACGTAACAATATCCATACAGCTGTATGAACAAAATGTGTATTATACCGATAGATTTACAAATCAATAATTATCATTGTCATCAATGTCAAATGAAATCAATCAAATTATACCAATAATCAAGCAGAATTCAGACATACAAAAGGTATCGTTACCCTAGAAGGCAAATTATAACTTATTTTGTTACATGCCATTCTTTAAGTGGATCACCATCATACTTCCCCACTTATTATATTTCATACTTAATGATAAAATATCATGGATGTATAGATTAAATGTAAATAATGAAGAGGCAAGTTGGGAGAGTGAAGTTGAGGTTTGAGGCAGCCACCTGCCGCCTCTGCTTCCTCTGACAGATCCTCCCTCCTCGGCACATATGGCCAATCGAGGCCACACAACTTTTCCCAAGATATTTAAGGATACTCTCGCAAATAAACATTATACTCCTACCATCTTTCACTCTGTTTAGGGTGAGATAACTTGGATAAATTTACTTCATGCTAGATCTTATGTAAACATTAAAGAACAATAGTCTGACACTGTTGGCCATTTTCAGTCTTGGAGTGTAAGTGACCACCTCCAGACACCCTCACATAGAGCAGTCCTTCACCACTTGTTACTAGCAATTTGTTGTAGTTTATACCCCTGATATTACTTAAACAATAAACAGGTACTTATTCAAACATTTTTAATTTAGGATAAAACAGCGAGATTGAACTGATTATGGGTTACAACGAAACAAATGGAGGTAGTCAATGAAACGGAAAGGCAGGGAAGCAAGGGAGCATGTTTGAATGGCATTAGGCAATCCACAACTCCACATATAATGAACAATGAGACAGGTTTTTCAACTCTCCTTTATGGGTGCTTGCATTAAACTTTGCATTTCTCTCACCTTTCACTTTACTTGAGACAAGATTGCTTGGATAGGCTTATTTAGATAGGTTAAGTTATTTTGACCATTTCCGACAAGTGTACACCACTCCAGACACAATAGTGATACAGGATAATAATTATCGTATGGTAGGGATACTGTAATAATCCATTTTAGTGATCTCATAATTATTCTAACTACAGTGTAGTATTTCATGTCATATATTACTGTACATTTATATATAAATTCACATCTCATATCAAATACTTCAAACCTCAGTCTCATACTTTTGGACAAATATTGGTGAAAAGTCCACAAGATCGTCATTCTCACCCACTTTATAGGTACATATATCATTTTGTTCTCCTCCATCAATATATGCATTTAAAAATCCAACTCTGCTATAAAATATATACAGCCAAAGCATTCTTAAGTCAAAAGCAAAACTTGCCTCATCTGTTGAGCTGGTGCAGCCGAATTTGGATAGTGGACGGGTGTAGAGACATCGTTGTTCGTGGCAGCAGGAACAGCAGGTGTGAGTTCCTCTTCCAGACAGTCAGTTGTGTCAAACATGTGGTGGAGGAGGTGGTTCATAACCTTGATGCCTACCACTACCATCGATAGCAGCACAAGGTGGGCCAGCCACCCTGCCACCGACCATCCACAGTACTGAAGACACAAGAAAAAACGATAACAATTATTGTTTTTTTATTAATACTGAACACTGTATGTACTAGTACAGTACTGCTAACTACATAGTTATTGAATAATGAGATCTGTGATGCCTAATAAAACACAAGATTCTTCTAAACTTTGGGCAAGGAAAAAATCTTTGCTCAATTCCTAAACAGGAAGTCTAACTAGAGGGGATAGGGCTCCATGGCTCAACAGGACCAGAAAGTTAATCCCAACAAGATGAAACACATTTGGACTGGTTTTTATCCTTCAGCTAGCAGAAGGGCTTCATAAGCCACACCTAACTGTCCTCCTGGTCGTCAGAGCATGTGGCCCCTGTTTAATGGTAACTTGTATTTGATGGTTCTAGACCATATACACTGTCTAAAGACACCAAACACTACAACACTTTTGAACAGAATGAAAGAATGATCTTTCATGTGAATACAGTACAGTGGAAGCTTGGGTAATGAACTTCCCTCTTTACAAATTTTGGGGGTTACAAGCTTTGCCTCGCTTTGTGAGCTTGTTGATGCATGTATGGGTCGACCAAGCGCATAGTTCCTGGTGGCACGGGCAACCGCTCCTCAGTTTACCAGTGCCTCCAGCCTAGTGATGACTGCGCTTGAAGTCTTTAAAAGAATTTCATTGTTTTTCAGTTTTTTGGGTTTATAAACATAAAAGTAATTATTATATACAATGCCATGGGTCCCATGAAAGTCGGTGGTAAGATTCAACCTAAGGAAACACATGTGAGGATGACCAAAGAGGAAACACATGTCTCTACGGAACGGTTCTTAGGGAGACAAACAAGCAGTGAACCACACCAAGGTCCTAGTGGTATGTAGGCAAAATGTAGGGGAGAGAATACCTCAGACATGTCATCACTGCCCGATGTTATAATGGAACGGGACTTCCCTTCCAAACACTAACACCTCTCCTCCTCCCCCCCCCCCCCTCCTCACCGTTATCTTGAGATGTTATCTCGAGATGTTTTCGGGGCTTTTAGTGTCCCCGTGGCCCGGTCCACAACCAGGCCTCCACCCCCAGGAAGCAGCCCGTGACAGCTGACTAACACCCAGGTACCTATTTTACTGCTAGGTAACAGGGGCATAGGGTGAAAGAAACTCTGCCCATTGTTTCTCGCCGGCGCCTGGGATCGAACCCAGGACCACAGGATCACAAGTCCAGCGTGCTGTCCTCTCGGCCGGCCGGCTCCCGTCTTCCATACACCAACAAGAGTCATCAATAAAGGTAAGCTATAACTTGTACATATTATAGTACAAAATATTTGTGTGTATTATATATGAAATGTATTTTGAGATTCATATTTTTGGGAGTGTGGAACGGATTAATTCAATTTACATTATTTCTTATGGGAAAATTCATTTCGGGTTGCGAATTTATGGTTTACGAGCCATCTCTGGGAACAGATTAAATTAAAAACTAAGGTACCAATGTATTATTTGGAAACAGCACATTTTATTTATTGGGAATGTAATGGTAAGAGAGAGGAGGGTAGAGATGGCCAAAGCTAATTTATCAAATTGGGATATTTTAAATTTTTATTTTGATAAAAATAAAAATAAATGATAAATTTTATTAAATGTATCTCCCTAAACTTATTAGAACTTGAACTTGAATGAAGTGGAAATAAAAAATGGAGGAAAAAAGAAAATCCTGTACCTCGTAGGGCCTCGTAGCCTGGTGGATAGCGCGCAGGACTCGTAATTCTGTGGCGCGGGTTCGATTCCCACACGAGGCAGAAACAAATGGGCAAAGTTTCTTTCACCCTAAATGCCCCTGTTACCTAGCAGTAAATAGGTACCTGGGAGTTAGTCAGCTGTCACGGGCTGCTTCCTGGGGGTGGAGGCCTGGTCGAGGACCGGGCCGCGGGGACACTAAAGCCCCAAAATCATCTCAAGATAACCTCAAGATAAGATACCTCACTACAGTACAGTGGTACCTTGGCTTTTTAATTTAATCTATTCCCAGAGACAGCTTGTAAACCGAAAATTCGCATCCCGAAACATATTTTCTTTTTTTTTCATCATTTCTCAACCTTCGTATCCTTGAAATATTTCTGGGTCATACTTTAAATACACACACACACAGATTTCATTGTCAACTGAAAGACTATGATTTGTCTTTGCTCAACACTGACTAAATGTGAAAAATAAACCCAAAAATCACTTAAAAATACATTTACGTATTAGAATTAGCCTACTTATCACTCTCTTGCAGAACCCCTGGTTACCTTAGGGTTCCATGGACCTGCAGTTGAGAAATGTGGATCTAATCCTTTGTTTGATCATTTGTCTGCCATGTATAGCATTTGCTTTAACTCGGTCTTTTCATATTAACTGCCCGAAATACTGCCCGAAACGCTTTGCGTAATAGTGGCTTTAGGCATTGTATGTACTAGCTCTATCTATAAATCCATCAACTTGTGTATTTCACCTTGTATGTATGTACTTTACCTAAATAAATATTTGTATTTGCCATCAGAAATTTCTGGGAACATTAATGCTTAATAGTATTATACTGTTTATGGTTATTACCCAAGACTTTACCCACCACCACGTTATTTGATGCAAGAAAAATCTCATTTTCTGGTGTGGAGAAAATGGAACTCGTGGCAAGTCAACACACCTAACCTGGCCTATCCTACCCTAGGCAGACACTAAATGACAATAACGTGCCTGAAAATTAGACACAACCCACAAGTCTGAATATAAAAAGAATATCTTCTTCTATCCTAGCCTATTCTATCAGTGCACATGTTCCAACCAAAAATTTACAAATACTTTATATGGACTACACTAGGCATTAAATTTCTATCTACTTCAGTATTAGTAAACATTTTGTATATCAAATTAACTGCACTAAATTAAAGTACAATATTACAAAACTATTTTATTTTCAAGACTATAGTGATATTAATAAAGGATATTTTACTACACTAAACTTAAGTTTCTGCCCGAAACGCTGTGCGTGCTAGTGGCTTTACAAGACTGTAATTACCATAATTGTATCCTCACATTCCTTATGTACATTCTTGTATATGCATAAATAAATAAATAAATTAAGTGATATTAGGGGCTCATATGATCATAATGACATTTGTTTGATAAACTGTAAACAGTCTCTTGATGTTTATGTAAAGCTTTAACTAGTTTTGCCAAAAAACTTAAAAGTTCAGTTCTTCATTTATATACATCTAATGTGTTTCACTAGATCTTCACAGGACAGGTTTGGGAATTATGATAAATGAAGTATATCAAACAGAAAAAAAAACAATTATAATCCTATCCGAGCTTCATTAAAAGAAAATTTGATGTTTGTCCGTTTAGTTTTAATTTAGGAATTTGGAAAGGAATTTGCAGGTCCTGAGGGCTGACGCCTGCATCACCCAGCACACCTACACCACACTGTAACCCTCACTGTAGCACAGTCCACAAGGGTTACCCCTAAGTTAAAATATATGTCAAATACCTCAAGTAACAACACGACTCTTGAAAACTCTTGAGGTGAGAGTTGTGAGGTGAGGTGTGAGGTATTCCTGGCCCCTCACGTCTCATGAACACCCTGGCAATCTCACTCCCTGGCAGGTTAGGACAGACACTCACCAGGTATATGGAGAAAGGCGCGCACACCAGGTACAGCCATAAATACAGGTGGAAGGTGTTGCAGAAGACATCCTGATGTGGGTCGTAGAACCAGCCTCCAGTGAGCGACGCCCATATTCCTTGGCGCAATATTTCCACACTCTGAGACCCCATCACTCACTCAAGACTCTACCAAACCACCTACACGGCCGTAGGGGAAGACTAAACGACACCCTAATAGTCTTCACATTATGCTTCTTCATCAGCACTTTCAGCCATGATAAACTTGGTCAACCATGGATCATCTGATGAAAAGTATTGCTGGAACAAGACATAGCCAAATATACAAACGCAAATAATAAACACTATCTTGTTTATAACGATAGAAAACGCATTTTTTTGGTTTATGTTTCATTCATTAAGACTTTGGTAAGTAATCAATGTATAAGTGTTCAACTTCGACATTTGTTTTATATTTTGTTGAGGACTTGGGTGTCTTGGGTTGAGTAGGAGAAGGAGCGCGTCCGAGTACAATTAGACATGGCCAGCCAACCCTCTAATACATGTTACATTCAATGATCCTCCAACAGCTACTTAGCCATTAACTTTTATATTTACATACTATAGCTTCAATGTTAATCTTATTTGATTTAGTCTTCCAAAACTAGGCTATCTTTGTTACTATGAGAACTACATTAGGTGAATCGGACGTTGTCAAAGGTACCAACAGAAAACAAACATCGACATTTTCCTTAAAGTTTTCAATATGAGATGTACAACTTCTAACGGCATATGATGACCGTTAACTTATTATGTTAATAAATGATTGACTAATAATAATGATATTTTAATTTAATATATATGAAGTTGATTTATGGAAGACAGAGTACACTAATCCACTGTACACAGTTTCCAAATTGGAAAGTCTATTGGCATATGGGTCTCTTAATTGGGGTCACGATGTGATGTTAATTTATCAGAACTATGAATAAACTGTTAATGTATGGGTTAAAAAAAATTGTAACTAGCTCATCAGTGCTGTAGTTTGTCTAAGTTTATTTATTAAGCACCCATATATACATACCCATCATTTTTTTATTAACAAGCTTAGGTATACACAGGTATACCCAATTCTGTATGAAAGATTACAGTGTAGATCAAAAACTAGCTCATCTAATATTCTAAGTTCATCTAATATTCCCATCTCACAGGATGGTTAGTAATACAAGGAATCAGGGGAGCAAATACCAGCTTCAATACAAAAACCAATCAACTCTAAATAATATGTTTATTTGTGATGTGTGTCTATGTATATATTAACACGTTGTACTGAATGGGGTGAGAATAGCTTGAGCTACCTCATCCCTTTGTGTGTATTTTACCTCAATAAACTTATTTCAATTTCAATTTCAATTTCAATCAACTCTAACTTAAAATACTCATCATAACATAATGTTAGGGGTAGAAATAGCCTAAGCTACTCTATCCGTTTGAGATGTATTTTTTTCTTGTCTCAATAAACATACTTGACCTTGAACTTGAACATAATGTTATGGAACATACACGCGAAGTGATACTCATGTACCCTACATAGCTACTTTTTTCTTTCTCGGTGTACATATATTTACCCTAATTTACCTGAGGGCCACCCTCTATCTCGTGACCACGAAGGGAACAGGAAGCCGGCGGCTTGTCACAGGTCACCCCATTTTCCCTGAGAAGTTTGAGGGTATACTTTAGTGTTGACCTAAGTTCAGACATTACTTCAATCTAAATTACAAATAGAACAAAAAATCTGTCCGACGCTAGACCAACTTCTGACATTCCCAAGGATATGAACCCATGGAACCGCCTACCCGCTGAAGTCGTATTTACGCGCCCCAGAACCGCTCATCGACTTCATGAAGGGGGTTATGGGGGACGAGCCCCCCACTTTAAGGCGGCATGGGTCCCCCCTCGACCCCCCCCCCCCGCTGCATCCACTAGTGCAATGACTGGCATTTGTAGGCAATTTTGCCCCATTACGTGTCCATTTCCCATTAATGCCCGAAATGCTATGCGTGTTATTGGCTTTGTAAGATGTAAAAATACCAATCTTATGTATTCTCACAACCCATTGTACCGTATTGTAAATACAAAAAATTATTATTATTATTATTATTATTAATTGCCCTACCGCTCACAGAATGAGCATGGGGGTCCGCAGTAAACTACCGCTCACAGCATGAGTATGGGGTGCACAATAAACTACCACTCACAGGATGAGTATGGGGTGCACAATAAACTACCACTCACAGGATGAGTATGGGGTGCACAATAAACTACCACTCACAGGATGAGTATGGGGTGCACAATAAACTACCACTCACAGGATGAGTATGGGGTGCACAATAAACTACCACTCACAGGATGAGTATGGGGTGCACAATAAACTACCACTCACAGGATGAGTATGGGGTGCACAATAAACTACCACTCACAGCATGAGTATGGGGTGCACAATAAACTACCACTCACAGGATGAGTATGGGGTGCACAATAAACTACCACTCACAGGATGAGTATGGGGTGCACAATAAACTACCACTCACAGGATGAGTATGGGGTGCACAATAAACTACCACTCACAGGATGAGTATGGGTGCACAATAAACTACCACTCACAGGATGAGTATGGGGTGCACAATAAACTACCACTCACAGGATGAGTATGGGGTGCACAATAAACTACCACTCACAGCATGAGTATGGGGTGCACAATAAACTACCACTCACAGGATGAGTATGGGGTGCACAATAAACTACCACTCACAGGATGAGTATGGGGTGCACAATAAACTACCACTCACAGGATGAGTATGGGGTGCACAATAAACTACCACTCACAGGATGAGTATGGGGTGCACAATAAACTATCCGTGAAGCCGTAGAGAAACATTAATAATTCCATATTTATAATTTTAAAATTTTCCCTGAAGCCTTCTTCGTAGAGGTCTTAAAAATTGTAATATTTTTACCATATCTATTATATATTTACCATTGTATATAATCTCACAAACCCAATGTACCTTCTTGAATATATAAATAAATAAATATTTAGTATCTTATTATAAATATTACATTATATATATAATTATATACACAGCCAGCTGCCGTATTTATTATATAAGGTGGCTGGTCTATTGGTAGTTATAATGATTCCTTGCTCAAGTTGTTGAATTATAGTCGACATATATGTTAACCATGACCTTACATAGTTAGTTTAGTTCATTTATTATGCACCCCATACCCATCTTGTGGGCGGTAGTGGAAAGGGTTACAGAGGCACATAATGGGCTCAGGGACTGAACCCCACAATTCATTTAGCTAAGCAAGTTACAATCTTGATGAGCGAGTTACAACAATCAGTATAAGTCGTCACAGCATCAATGGGTTCGAGATAGACCACAAGTACAGTTTGTAAATTAAGCAACTGACCTTACATATGCAGCTGATGTTATCAGATTAATGTGTTTCACCTAGTTTTTTTGTGTATATATATATATATGAGTGGTTATATTCTTGTACAGCCACTAGCACGCGTAGCGTTTCGGGCAGGTCTTAATACTATGTTATAAACTATATGGAAAACCCAGCGGGTTTTCTTCCTATTGGGGAGTGTTATACATGCTGCTATGGCGGGATGTCCACTCAGGATGAGTGGCGCTGCCCAATAAACTCGCCCCTCGGGGCAAAATTTTAAAATGTAAAATTAATTATATATTTGGTCTAGATGGTGACATATTTACATGTCTTCATGCTATGCCCATATTCACTATCTCGGTAATTGTTGATGATTGATTGATAAAGATTAAGCCTTGCGGGTTGACACGGGCATGAATAGCCCGTAAGGTAATTGTTGGTGTGTATATATAAATATATATATAATGGGGGGATGAGATGGTGTGGGTTTATGTTTTGTAGTGGTATTCAGAACATATTGACATGTAGTGTAGCAGTTATAAATATATTTTTACAAGAAGTTACAATGGGTTGATGAGATTACATTAGTGATATTTTGAGGCGAGACTTATCAGGGCAAATAAGGGGGACATTTGACACGCCATTGGCTTCGTGTCCCTACGGAGGCCACTAGTATTAGTGTCCCTCAGGTAAATTCAGGTAAATATATGTGTGTGTGTGTGTGTATATAAGTGGTGGGTGAGTGTGGGGTTGGCAGGCCTGGGGCGGCAGCGAAGGTCACGGTGAGAGAAAATGGCCGCAGTCGAGCTGTGGATGTTGTGGTGGGATGACGTGACAGAGGCTTTCTCGCCCTAACTTATCGATTCTACATCTATGACGCCCTTACCAGATATCGGTGGGCTGTGAGGTGCGTGTGGCATGCGCTGCGGGCCGACCAGTGATGCTTGCGGGTTGACAAAAGTGCAGCGAGTGAGTAAATAGGTAGCGGTGAATTATGGTTTGGTAAGATGAAGGAGAGAAGGGTAAAAGTCAGGTGGTTTGTGTAGGTGGTGGAGCTTGGGTTAATGTACCTTCTCCCGTCATGATGCTGCCCCTCTCACCCACCACCTAGCCACTCACCCTCTCGGCAACTGCTGGAAAAACTCTAGAAATATCGGCGACTGGAACCTGTGTCAAGTTGCATGCTAAGTTGCTAAATGAGAGAGAGGCGGGGTTGTTGGTGCCTCGGCCAGGCTGGTGTGGGGCTAGGCTAGGCTAGTGTGTGTGTGTGTGCCCTACCCTCCTCGCCCCGGGCATGTGGTGCCCCGCCCCAGGAGTCTGCTCCGTCTCCCTCTAGCTCTGGCAGACTCCAGAGTCTGGCAGCCCAGCGTGGGAGCCGCGCTGGACTCTTAGACTTTATATGCCAGGAAGATCTTGTCAGGTCGGGCCGGACCCCTAATGGGTGGGAGGTGCGGAATGCCTGCGGGGGAGGCCGGGGGACCACCGTACATGTTCGCTGCCCGACACCCATGTCTCCAGTAGAGCCGACGGGCCCCATGGAGACCAAGCGAAAGAAAGCAGCAGCAGCTCTGGAGAATGGCGATGACTACAGCTGCCCGACTCCCTCTGGTGCCCCAGCCTCCCAGAACACCTCATCGTCCTCGAGCGCTCAGGTCAGTTTACCACCTCCGCCTCAACCCTTCTTCCACTTGATAAAAGTACACTAATAAATTGCATCGTTCAAAAAAATAAAAAAATAAGTAATGGTCAGTGGGACAGGCAGCCATTGTATTTATACATCGAGGTTTATATCGAGGTCAGCTTGTGTCTAAATACAGTAGCACAGTGCTGAATAATTCAACATCTTTTTTCTTTTATTTATATACTGTATACAAGAGTTCTTATATTCTTGTGCAGCCACTAGCATACAGCATTTTTCTCAGGTCCTTAATCCTAATTTTTCCCCAGAATACGACTTGCCAAATTGTTTAACAACCAGGTACCCATTCTCTACTGGGTGAACAGAGGCTACAGTTAAGGATTGGCACCCAGTCAATCCTCCCCGGCCAGGATACGAACCCAGATCAAATCGCTCGCGATGCACCAAGCGAGCGTTTTACCACTGTGCCACTGTGACTGCTAGCACGTGCACAATTCTTAGGTTAGAATGTACTGTATTACTCGGATGATTCAGTTACAGTATTTTTGTTGAGAAAGTCAGTTTATCAAGTCTTCCTTGGAAAGGAAAGGAAGGTTTTCCTGATAGGAAAGTCTTTTTATCAGTCTCCGTGGTGTAGTGGTAAGACACTCGCCTGGCGTTCCGCGAGTCCTATGTCATGGGTTCGTATCCTGGCCGGGGAGGATTTACTGGGCGCAAATCCTTAACTGTAGCCTCTGTTTAACTCAACAGTAAAATGGGTATTTGGTTGTAACAACGATTCTTCGTGGGGGTCGTATTCCAGGGACCATAGGATTAAGGACCTGCCTGTAACGCTACGTGTACTAGTGGCTGTACAAGAATGTAACAACTCTTGTATATATCTCAAAAAAAAAAAAAAAGTGCTGTGTAGTTTCCAGTATGGTCACCTTTCCAAAACAATGCATGGAAATTGAGTTGAATAACATCTCATACATCTAGAAAAGTCCAGGAAAACAGAATGGTGATTGGAAGGAACGAGTTGGAATAGAATATCTGTGGGCAATTAACATTTATTTTCTTACAGCAGTCTTGAACCTGGGTCTTCCTGGTGTCATTTTATCCACACATTCTAATTTTATGAATTATTGTCTAGGTATTGTAGCCACTGGAAATGGAGTAACTTGGCCTCATAGCAACCAAATCAGCATTTATTAAAGACCTTTAAAAGTGCTATCTCCATAAAAATTTAGTATTTTAGAAGCGCCATTCCTTCCCCCGTCCCATCAAAAATCCTTATCCTGATCCCTGCCCAGTGCATGTATTTTCTAAATGGCTTGACACTTTCCTCAGATTCCATTCCCTTCCATAAAAATTTAAGTTTTCAGAGTGATATTTAGATTGGAGTAAATGTTATGTTCTTTGTCATATGTCTCTTGGAAGCTTGATTATTTTGGTTATGCTGTTGCCAGTGACCTGCAGTCATCAGGATTATGACCATGGCATTACAAATGCATACTTTAATTTACCTGAGGACCACTATCTCTAGTGGTCCTAGAGATAGTGGTCTAGAGGACCACTATCTCTAGTGGTCTGAATGGGAACAAGAAGCTGGGGAACTATCAAAGATCCTCCATGCAGGGACATTTGCATCAACCCAAGTTGATGTTTCTTTTCGCTAACTTCCCGTACATACATTATGATACTATACATTTATTATGATACATATACTGTATTATGATAAATATGATAATGAAACGAATCCTTTTGCCTCGCTACTTAGCAAGTGCGTGTGGCTTGTGTGTAAGTTTGATATTTTGTTCATATAGTATTGTGTACTGTAGGCCTACTGTGCTGTATATTTTTTCATATATAGTATTGTAGGCCTTCTGTACATGTTAATATGTATTCAGTGCTTATTTTAACAACTCTTGCTGTATTTCTTATCTGTAATGCAGTAGAGTCCCAGTAGTACAGTAGAGTTCGTTCTCGGCCCACTATAGAGAATTGTGTGTTCGAATCCTGGTTGGGGCAGAAGTGGTTGGGTGCATTTCCATTCACCTAATTTATCTGTTCACCTAGCAGTAAATATATAACCAGGAACTAGTCGGCATGTTGTGGGGTTATATCCTGGGGAGGGTCAGTAATTTGACCCTGGGGAGGATGATATAAGCCTAACATGTATATATATATATACAGTATACACTGGTTGGCTGTTCCCCGACCCAATGAATTATTATTTATTAGGTACATTACCTAATAAATGTATGATAAGTTGCCTTTAAAAGAATGATAATAGGCCTAATACACTGTATTCAGTCTGGTGTGACAATAACCCAGAAGTGCAATGAGTTGATCCTGATAATCCTTTTGAAGTAAAGTACAGTATGTAGTTCTCTTTGAAATGTTATCCATAAGAAGTTGGTGTGATGTGTAGATGGAAGGAATTGACATATCACTGGGAGCCATTGTGAATGTTGTAACATCTATAATACATAGATGTTACAACATCTGCCAGAATAAATCAGTCTCTACTTTGTCCTATGATTTGTGAAGGTTTTCTCCTCCGAGTGACTGCACAAGTGTTGTTAGAGGGTGAGACATCACGGTGGTGCGTCAGTGCTGACAGTTAATTAGCTTCTTGAGGTTATCTTGAGATGATTTCGGGGCTTTAGTGTCCCCGCGGCCCGGTCCTCGACCAGGCCTCCACCCCCAGGAAGCAGCCCGTGACCGCTGACTAACACCCAGGTACCTATTTACTGCTAGGTAACAGGGACATAGGGTGAAAGAAACTCTACCCATTGTTTCTCGCCGGTGCCCGGGAACGAACCCGGGACCACAGGATCACAGTCCAGCGTGCTGTCCGCTCGGCCGACCGACTCCCCAACTAAGTAACTCCTTGCCAGCTTAGGGGAAGGCAAGGAGTTACTTAGGATGTGCAGTGATTTTACCTGTGGGTGACTTGACACTGTATTATAATATAGATGCAACAGATAATGCATTAACAAATTTCTAATTAAATCCCACGAACATGACACTCGGAGTGTCATAAGTTCATCATTGGACATCTGTTTATCAAATAGAATACTGTACATAAACGACCTGGATATGGGAATTGGTAGAAGTGCAATATTAATAAATTTGCAGAAGACATGAAGATAGTGTTATCTTGAGGTTATCTTGAGATGATTTCGGGGCTTTTAGTGTCCCCGCGGCCCGGTCCTTGACCAGGCCTCATACCCTGTACAAAGATTCTCAAACACTTCAGCAGGATCTGGATTGATTGTCGCAGTGGGCATTAGATTGACAGATGCATTTTAGCGTCCTGTGAAGATTGTTTGAAGAAACTTGTATTCAATAGAAAGGGGAAGGTTTAGGAGATGGTGTGATCAAAGTGTACACATGGTTGTAAGGTTACAACATTGGATATAGTAACAAAGTTAAGCATTTCAATCCAATTCAGTAAGAATGCAAAAAATGTATTAATGTTTGATTTAAGAACAAATTAAAAAAAAAATTAGTACAAATTGATTGGTTCTAGTTTGAAAATAGGGTTATTATTAGCTCATACCAGGCAACTCATATTGTTTCTAACCATAACACCATTATTTGTCATTATTAGTTATCTGATCTCTCTCATTTACCATTGGTCAAATCTGCTCCCAGATCCTTGTTTGATATGAGAAAACTCTTAGGATCTGTCTTTGCAGTACTTCATACAGCACTGAACTCCTTGTTCAGTGTCATACTGTATATTATGGGAACTAGTGAACATTAAGATCTGGTTTTTATATGCTATGCAGCTTAGTATTGCAATTTGCATTGGTTTTCCACAGGTGATTTAGTTCATTTTCCATCTGGAGAAAAATGACATATCATTTTCACTACCAATTTACAGACACATCTTATTACGTGTAGTTTTACCCAAAAATAGTAAAAACCAAAATTTAAAATTTTTAACATCTTTATTTTGACAATTAAAATATTTTTGTAAGAGACACCTGGATGTCAAATGTTCACCACAAATACTTCCCCAAATATTTGTGGATGTCATATTAACATGTCATTGTGATACTATACTGTATACGCAATACAATACCAGTATGCAAATGCCCTGGTGATTTTTTTTTCAAAGTGATGCAGGAATTTCCTTCTTGGAGTGTTACTGTATGCCTAACATGTGTAAAGGTATAATATTTTTGGTTGAGGCTAAATTGGATATACTGTAGGTAATTGACTTTGTATATGGCACACGTATGTAATGGGCAAATCATGAACAAATCCACAAGGGCCGTGATGAGGGTTCGAACCTACGTCCGAGAGGATCCCAGACGCTGCCTTAATCGACTGAGCTACGACTCGGTCGATTCATTTGATGCGTCACGCTGTTCATTTGATGATCATGCTATTGTGATTTCTGTGTGTTAGGCAAATCATACTTGTGATGGTTTGCATGGTACAGGTATGTAATAGACTAAAAATATTTGTGATGGTTGCATTTATTCTGTGGTTAATTTGACTTAACTCTTCTTAACAGGCATCAGTGGGGCGTACGAGTCAGAATCAAACGTGTGTGTGTACAACCCTCTATGACTACGAGGCACAGGGCGACGATGAGCTCAGCTTACGTCATGGAGAGATTATCGAGGTTCTCAGCCAGGATGTTAAAATTTCAGGAGACGAAGGCTGGTGGATCGGGAAGATCAATGGGAAGGTGAGAGAATTACAGTATTATCATCTGCTTATGGAAATGTACTCTTTATGCCTAACCTTTTGTGATGCCCACTTGTTAGACAATAAAAGTGGGAGATGTCTACTGACTCATTGTCTTTCATAGTAAGGCCAACCTCACTTGACTTTCAGTTTGGGCACTCTAACAAGAGTAGTTAAGCTCAAGTATTGGACTGTCAATACAGTGGTTCCAAGTTCAAATCTTCACTTGAACGAAAGGGGCAGTGATAGTTTTCCATTGAATTGTAAGAGTAGTGCCTGTAGGGCAACTATCCACAGACTCCATGAATGGATTGACACTCTTAACACCTCATTTTGGCCTCCTGCACTATGAGCAACCTTACCTTGGCCAAGGCTCTGGTCTTAAAAATGATAGTATAGTTGACTGGGGGAAGCAGTGCACTACAGATCCTTGAATGTGATCTGTACAAGATATATAACATGGTATATATGCATTATGCTCTAGTTATTTTTATGGTGTTTAACAAATGTAGAAAAGGAAGTTTTAAACCACCAGTGTCCAGATGGACAGCTGTCCAAACAAGGAATTCTTTACTGAAGACAAGGGCAAATGAGATTTGTTAAATTAAACTGAAAATTAAAATAGGTTGAGTACAGCAATATTTACAGATCTGTTTAACACTAGGTACCACAATTGGTACCACACATGTGGTACCAGTTGTTAGTTTACCATTATACTAGTGTATAAACTAATCCTGATGGGCTATACCAGTAATGTATATTATTTTATTTCATTTAATTTTCAGAGAATAAGATTAGAGGTGTACAGATACAATGTATACATTATTGGTATCGGGGTGTTTTTGCAATATTAGTACAATTTTATTTGAACTTTGATATACTGTACAGTATATATAGAGTACAGTACTCGTTTTTTCATTATTATACAGGTGGGTAAAAAGCAAATGACACCTGTTAGCAGACTTATGGCTCTCCTTCCCACAGCTCATCTACAGTTGTACCTCACCAGTTTTGCCTGGAATACAATCTGTCAATGAGCTTACAAGCAGGTCCCTAATTATTGCTGGGTAAACGTGGGTTAAGTTAATTATCGATGACCAATCGTCTCTTCCTTCCCAGAGGGTTGAGTTATGTGCTAAACCTCACATCTCCAGAAGATAAGAGTTTTGAGAGATAATTGCAATACTGTACTGTATATGCAATTCTCAAGAGAATTGTTTAATGTCGTAGTAGTGAACAAATGGAATGCACTGTAAAGGGAAGGAGCAGAGGCAGACTCCTTGCAGTGCTTTAAATGTTGACATGACAGCCCATTTGGCTCGGGAACCCTTACACCAGTTAATTGAAGCCTTAGAAGCATGGCCAAAGAGCCGAAGCTCGACCCAACGAAGCACAATTAGGCGAGTGCTCCTGCCCCCAGCTAATCCCTGCACCCAGCCATTCATTTCCCACCTACTTCCACCCCTACCCATTTCAAGCACTCCTGCTTAACACTTGCCTAATTGTGAGTTTGCAGGGGTTGAACTTCAGCTCTTGGTCTTAACTATCAACCTAAGTTTTAAGCAGGATATCCTAAATGTGTTGCAACATTATATTTGGGTGATAATATTAGTATCAGTCAACATATTAGTATCAGTATACCTCTAATAAGAATGCCTGGCTAGATTTACTTAAAAGCTCTGTAGGGTAAGGTGATATTGAAGGAATTTTTAATAATTTAACATGTTTGCAGATAACTTTTGACTAAATTGATTCTGAGTAATACAAATGTTCTCTTAACTCTCTTTTTTTAGGTTGGCATCTTCCCATCCAATTTTGTGGCGGAGGTCCAGAACATTAAAGATGTGGAACCAATTGAAATTGACTTTAATGAGTTGGAATTGGAAGAGGTGATTGGTGTTGGGGGCTTTGGAAAGGTGTATCGAGGTTTATGGAATGGCCAGGAAGTGGCAGTGAAGGCAGCAAGGCAGGATCCGGACGAGGACATTAGTGTCACTATTGAAAATGTGCGGCAAGAGGCTAAACTATTCTGGCTACTTAAACATGAGAACATAGTTGCATTAAAGGGTGTATGTCTTGTTGAACCTAACCTGTGTCTAGTGATGGAATATGCAAGAGGCGGCTCTTTGAATCGTGTTCTTCAACAGAGAAAAGCCATAGGCCCTTCTGTGCTAACAGACTGGGCAATCCAGATTGCCCGAGGAATGAACTACCTCCACAATCAAGCCCCTGTTAAGATTATTCATAGAGACCTGAAATCTTCGAATGGTAAGTACTGAAGTTATTTTTTTTATATTGAAAAGATTTACATACAAAAGATGTACATACAAAAAATTATGGGGGGGGGGGGGACTCCATAACCCTTGAAGCATGGTATGTGATCTGATCTATGCAGCAATTTATTGGGTAGTTTAGCTTGGTTTTTTTCCCACGTCTAAAGCCCTCCCAATGGCCACTGCTTTGTTGTGGAAGGGGGAAGAATGTCTTTCATACTTTCATTATCCGAAGAGCAGTAAAGAGCCTTGTAGAGCCTCTTTCTGACCAAAAGCTGGATGATAGTTGATTATGGCCTATAAAGTTCATTTTCTGACTAAAGGATGCAATCCCGACAGTGTATACAATTTTTTGTTAGTGTCAATGATAGTGTTAAGCAGCAAGCTTTGGAACCTTGGCATGGCCGAGCCGTCATGAGGCAACAGGCAGAGCTCGGTCAGTATACAATGACTTACTGCTCAAGATATAGTAGGTGTGCATATAGTCGATCCTGACCACATGTTTAGTCCAATGATAACTCCAGACCATGTCATCCTTGTCATCCAATACCACAAAAGAAGCTGAAACTTTACATCAGTCACAACCTTACACTATCAGGAATGTTGAACATAACAACAACACTGAAAGAGGGCTTTTAAAAGCTTCTGCCAAACACACTAACATTACAAATGCTATTAATGTGACTGATGTGTGTTACACACAGACAAAAACAAAAATAATTTGCTGTGTTTAGCAAATGGTGTGAAACATTATTTTAAGTAATAATAAAAACTCTAATGCGACGTCCACCATTATTTGCCAATTTCTCTATAATATCTTTGCTTAAGCTGGCCATGAACTAAAAATCGGGCAAGCTTGTGATAATTCCAACATAATAGAATTGACCTCAGAGAGGCAAGATGAAAGCCTGCTAGCCATGTTAACGATGAATCATATTATAGAAAGCAATGTCCCATGAATACTGATGTTGAGATGATTCCCACACAGTACAAAACCTTAATTACAGATAAGATACACCCAGCTGCAAGGGGATAATAAATAAGGTGTAGTGTTGGTGTTAAACTCTGAGGTGGGTGTACAGGTAATTGAAATTATGGTGTTGAAATGCTTAGGTGGTTGTGATTAAGGTGGCAATGGCAAAAATTTGGGTGGGTGTTGCAATGATGATTGTGTATCGTTTTGGTAGGTGTAGTGAAGATGGGTTTAGTGAAAAAAACGGGTGGGTGGAGTGTAGGTGGGTTTAGTGAAGGTGTTCATAGGCCTCGTAACCTTAGTTCCCCCACAAACATGTTTAAGAAGACAAGACTTGTTATCAAGGTGCACCTGATGAAGTTTGTCTTAGAGTTCTTATCACATTTACACTAGCCTAGAGATTATTGTTTACATTAGGGAAACAAAATATAAATTTTTTTATTTTTAATTTGTTTATGCAAGGAGGGCTGAGAAGCAGAGGACTTCCGACACATGTTATCAGCCTCGAAGCTCTTTCTTTCGCATGTCTTTTTAAGCATTATCATGCAGTACTAATTTTCCCTAGAACATGGTACGCAATCTGTTTACCACCAGGTCTTCCCATTTGCTGCTGGAAGAACAGAGGCAAATAGTCAAGGATTGGTGCCGAAGCGCCCTATCATGGCCAAAATTGCTTGGGTCAATGTAATTTCAGTCTTTATAGATTAAAAATCACTGTGAAATGAACAAAATTTCAAACATTTTGATTTTTTAAGACATGGGAAGAAAAATTAGGAAAATGTCAAAACCTTAATTACATTTTTCAGGTGACCAGCTGATGCTGATATTAAAGGGAGGGAGAAATAAATTTGACAGTATTTAATGTATCAAAAGAAAAAAATGTAATGTTAGAGAAGAGAGTAAATTTGATATCAGCCTTAAAGGAAGTCCTGGAAACTGTTATGAAAAGAATTCGTAACCTAATCTTAAGTGCATTCCTCTGAGAGATAATAGCGTTCTACAGTACAGTGCCATGGTGTTTTTTTTTTTTTTTTTTATATTATTATTATTATTATTATTATTATTATTATTATTATTATCATTATTATTATTATTATTATCATTATTATTATTTTCTACCACAGACGTGGCCAGACATTTACAATGGTAACCAGCATATATACATTTTCTTGTGTCCTCCATGGAGAGGGTTAGAGATGTGTTAAACATATAGTTCAAGGGTTTATTGAACACATGGTGGTGTGAGGGCGGGTGGATATAAATTGGATAAACCTAAATTCAGAAGAGACCTGAGTAATTGTTGGGTTTGAAAATGGCGTTGATGATTGGTGGAACAAATTTCCAGGCATTAATAGATGTGCGATGGTTCAGTTGGTTCATGTTTTCAACTCCATTTCTATACATAAAGTGGCATAACTAATTGACCTCTTACAGTGTTAGAGAACTTAGTAAACACCTCCAAGGAGTACCTCTTGAGGTTATCTTGAGATGATTTCGGGGCTTAGCATCCCCGCGGCCCGGTCCTCGACCAGGCCACCTTTTTTGTTACACCATCCCCCCAGGCAGCAGCCCGTAGCAGCTATCTAACTCCCAGGTACCTATTTGTTTCTGCCTCGCACCGGGTATCGAACCCGGAACCTCAGGACTAGGAATCCGAAGCGCTGTCCACCCAGCTGTTAGGCGCCCTCAATCAGTTACCTGGTCAATCAGGGAGTAATTCATCGATCAGCAACATCTATTACCAGACCGCCAGCAAGAATGTTTGGTGTGCGTGTACTTGCGGGGGTTGAGCTCTGGCTCTTTGGTCCCGCCTCTCAACTGTCAATCAACTGGTGTACAGGTTCCTGAGCCTACTGGGCTCTTATCATATCTACACTTGAAACTGTGTATGGAGTCAGCCTCCACCATGTGGGGGTGTGGGTGTACACGTGGTAGGTGTGTGGTGATGGGGTGTAGATAAGGTCAGTGGGTGTTGGGTGTGGGCGCAGCACGTGGTTGCTGCTGGTATTGGTTGAGGAGGGGGTGGGGGTGGGGGTTAGTGTCTTGATCGATACGTGGGCCACTCCTTCACCGCCGTCCCCTCCCTGTCTCCCTCTCTCCCTACCTCCCTACCTTCCTCTCCTCCCTCACACCTCCCTCCCTTCCTCTCCTCCCTCACACCTCCCTCCCTTCCTCTCCTCCCTCACACCTCCCTCCCTTCCTCCTTCCCCCCCCCCCCCCTCCCCACGCTGTCGACCATTGGACATATATTTGACGCAAAAGACAATTGGAAAGTAGAAATCGGTACTGTTGAATTTGGACGAAACCGGAGGAGTTTTTGGTACTGATGTTGCAAATAAAACTTCACCTAACCTTAAGTAATGTACCACATGAAATTGTTTGGATGTGTGGTAATGGTGTGATAGAATACTTGGGAGCTACAAGCACTTTTGTCCCCAAGAGTGTAACACTTGTATACTGTGTTGACTATATTAACCTGCAATGTTAAATGGGATTCTTGTGTTGTGAATTGTGGATTGTACTCACTGGATTTGTGCGCCCCTTGAGGGACTTGAAGTAGACGAGGGTAGAGGTAGCCTAAGCTACTCTACTCCTCTGGTAGAAGTAGCCTAAGCTACTCTACCCCTCTGGTAGAAGTAGCCTAAGCTACTCTACCCCCCTCTGGTAGAAGTAGCCTAAGCTACTCTACCCCCTCTGGTAGAAGTAGCCTAAGCTACTCTACCCCTCTGGTAGAAGTAGCCTAAGCTACTCTACCCCCTCTGGTAGAAGTAGCCTAAGCTACTCTACCCCTCTGGTAGAAGTAGCCTAAGCTACTCTACCCCACTGGTAGAAGTAGCCTAAGCTACTCTACCCCACTGGTAGAAGTAGCCTAACCTACTCTACCCCACTGGTAGAAGTAGCCTAAGCTACTCTACCCCACTGGTAGAAGTAGCCTAAGCTACTCTACCCCTCTGGTAGAAGTAGCCTAAGCTACTCTACCCCTCTGAGGTGTATTGTAGCGTCTCAATAAACGTATTGCTTCTACCCTTTTCCTTCCCCCTCTCTCTTTTTCCCTTTTCATTCTCATTCATTCACCCCTCCTCATGCATGCCTCTCTCTTATTCCTTCGTCTTCCACTTTCATTTTCCAGCATTGCCTATACTATCTTTTCCATTCTTCTCCCTCCTCCCAAGCCTTGGCTTGTTTCTGGTTTGTGTCACCCTCCTCAGGAGCCGCCCAAGACCTCCTGCCATGTGTCACCCTCCTCAGGAGCCGCCGAAGACCTCCTGCCATGTGTCACCCTCCTCAGGAGCCGCCGAAGACCTCCTGCCATGTGTCACCCTCCTCAGGAGCCGCCGAAGACCTCCTGCCATGTGTCACCCTCCTCAGGAGCCGCCCAAGACCTCCTGCCATGTGTCTCCCTCCTCAGGAGCCGCCGAAGACCTCCTGCCATGTGTCACCCTCCTCAGGAGCCGCCGAAGACCTCCTGCCATGTGTCACCCTCCTCAGGAGCCGCCGAAGACCTCCTGCCACATGCCGTTGTCACGCCAACCGCCGTCTCCACGCTCGATTTCTAACACTATATAATCTCTTGATCATAGGTTGGGTGGGGTAGGGTTTGAGGGTATACCTGTCGTATATTACTGAGGATCAATGGCCCCGTGGCCCGGTCTCTGGCCAGGACTCCTCGTTGCTGGATTGGTCAATAGGCTGTTGGACGCGGCTGCTCGTAGCTTGACGTATGAGTCACAGCCTGATTGATCAGGTAGCCTTTGGAGGGGTTTATGCAGTTGACTCTTGAACACTGTGAGAGGTCGGCCAGTTATGTCCCTTATGTGTAGTGGAAGCGTGTTGAACAGTCTCGGGCCTCTGATGTTGATAGTTCTCTCTTGAACACTGTGAGGGGTCGGCCAGTTATGTCCCTTATGTGTAGTGGAAGCGTGTTGAACAGTCTCGGGCCTCTGATGTTGATAGTTCTCTCTTGAACACTGAGGGGTCGGCCAGTTATGTCCCTTATGTGTAGTGGAAGCGTGTTGAACAGTCTCGGGCCTCTGATGTTGATAGTTCTCTCTTGAACATTGTGAGGGGTCGGCCAGTTATGTCCCTTATGTGTAGTGGAAGCGTGTTGAACAGTCTCGGGCCTCTGATGTTGATAGTTCTCTCTTGAACACTGAGGGGTCGGCCAGTTATGTCCCTTATGTGTAGTGGAAGCGTGTTGAACAGTCTCGGGCCTCTGATGTTGATAGTTCTCTCTTGAACATTGTGAGGGGTCGGCCAGTTATGTCCCTTATGTGTAGTGGAAGCGTGTTGAACAGTCTCGGGCCTCTGATGTTGATAGTTCTCTCTTGAACACTGAGGGGTCGGCCAGTTATGCCCCTTATGTGTAGTGGAAGCCTGTTGAACAGTCTCGGGCCTCTGATGTTGATAGTTCTCTCTTGAACATTGTGAGGGGTCGGCCAGTTATGTCCCTTATGTGGAGTGGAAGCGTGTTGAACAGTCTCGGGCCTCTGATGTTGATAGTTCTCTCTTGAACACCGTGAGGGGTCGGCCAGTTAGTATTTGTTTCATTCCGTCATCCCTTACCCCCTCCTTCATTTTCCCCCTCCCTCTCACCCCTCCCTCTCACCCCTCCCTTCCACTTCTCTAAATTCCCTCACCCGTGGTCCTCTTCCTCTCACTGCTCCGCCACTCCCCGTGCCATAAACTGGAAGGTATGTATATTTGATGAGGTGATTACTACTAGCCCCTGTCCCCTGTAATTATCTTGGCCGCTGCTACGGGTGCTTGCTGCTCATCTCTGAAGGTTAGGTCGTCTAGGCATTTTTAGTGCTACAATTTCCACTACGTCACCCTCTAGCAAGATATCGGCCACGCCGCTCTAGAGGAAGATATCGATCCTGCTTTTACTGCTGCTCGGTACTCAATTTGCCTTTTAGAGCAAGAGAGAATTCTAAAACAGGACTACAGGACTGAAGGGATGTATAGAGAATAAAGGAGAAACTATGCTGGAATATCTTGGGTGTAACGATAACGATGGATTCCTGCAATCAAGAGTCCTTTTTAGTGGCACTGGAATACAGAATCTGCCCTCATGCCTGACTCCTGTCAGTCTATCATAAAATGTTAATATATTTGAGAGTACTGTTAAGGCTCATGCCAGAGAGAGCAGGATACAGGAGTTTCTAGGTGGATATGTTTGGAGACAGAGAAGGAGTAGCTGGAGTGTCGTCAGTCAGTCCACACGGTTTAACCTGTACATCTTTCCTCAATCTTTGACGGCTTTGGTTACATTTATTAAACAATTTACAAGCATGAAAACTTGCCAATCAACTGTTGTTATTGTCATAAACAGCCTCCTGGTGCTTCCGAGCTCATTAACTGTTTAATAATTGTAAACAAAGCCGCCAAAAAATTGAGAAAAGGTGTGCAGGTTCGTAAGTACTTGCGTAACTGCTTCGTAAATCTGACCCCAGGGGACACCCAGTATCTGGGGGAGGCCGGGGG
The DNA here is from genome assembly GCF_040958095.1 of Procambarus clarkii. Taxonomy (NCBI): domain Eukaryota; kingdom Metazoa; phylum Arthropoda; class Malacostraca; order Decapoda; family Cambaridae; genus Procambarus; species Procambarus clarkii. The sequence goes on along the minus strand of NC_091210.1, from coordinate 12,316,738 downwards.
GGGGGGTGAGTAGACAAGTGCATAAGGGATATTTTTAGACTGGACGTGGAACACACACACACACATACATTCACACACACACACACACACACACCCACCGTACGTATCAGATGGAAGGTGAGATAAAAGCGTGCAGGGATTATGGGTAGTGTCCGCCATGCTCCTTACTGGACAGTTCATTTGGGCGTGGGGGAGATATCGACAGGTGACATTATTAGATGGTCTGGCATACAAGTAGAGGGCTCCGGCGAGGGGAATCTTCCGGGGGCAGCTGGTGTTGTGGCCTAGGTGAAGCGCGCGCCTCCCGCCATGAATAGTAATGAGGGGTATGTTCAGGCGCCACCTGGACGCTGCCTCTTCCAGTCCCTGTGGCTCCTACACCCCCTAGGGTAGGAGGGGGGGGGGTAGAGTAGTGACACCCCCCTGTGGCTCCTACACCCCCTAGTGTTGGAGGGGGGGGGGGTAGAGACACCCCCCTGTGGCTCCTACACCCCCTAGTGTAGGAGGGGGGGTAGAGTAGTGACACCCCCCTGTGGCTCCTACACCCCCTAGTGTAGGAGGGGGGGGGGGGTAGAGTAGTGACACCCCCCTGTGGCTCCTACACCCCCTAGTGTAGGAGGGGGGGTAGAGTAGTGACACCCCCCTGTGGCTCCTACACCCCCTAGTGTAGGAGGGGGGGGGGTAGAGTAGTGACACCCCCCCTGTGGCTCCTACACCCCCTAGTGTAGGAGGGGGGGGGTAGAGTAGTGACACCCCCCTGTGGCTCCTACACCCCCTAGTGTAGGAGGGGGGGGGTAGAGTAGTGACACCCCCCCTGTGGCTCCTACACCCCCTAGTGTAGGAGGGGGGGTAGAGTAGTGACACCCCCCTGTGGCTCCTACACCACCCCTGTGGCTCCTACACCACCCCTGTGGCTCCTATACCACCCTGTGGCTTCTACACCACCCCTGGGTCAGAACTCTGGCTTGACTAGGTGTTTCTAAACTGAGAAAGGCATTTCTAACTGTTCCCCGGGTTAGGCTATAGTTCAGGAGACGAGGCCAGTTATGATAGCTGAAAGTTCTCTAAACCAAACACAGGCTATTGACAACTAACTACAGGAATCTTAAAGGGTAAAGGCCATTGTAGTGGATATAATTCTTGCGCATAGTGTAACATCAGAAACTCAGCTAAGCTCACAATGATGTCTTTTTACAGATTTACACAACTACATTTTCATGATAATTTACATCGTGAACATGTGGGATGGAATCTGCAGCTTGTCATACATTAAAATAAATCTTTAACAGGTACAGACTTGTAACAAGGCTGACACCTGAATCGGAATGACTTGATGTAATCCATGACAACGGGTTAAGGTAATCCCATTTAACTATTTCGGAAAGAAGCAGTAGGGATATGTGCACTACGTACAAAATACTCGGGAGAATAATCAAGGTGGGTGATAGTTTGGAAACGTAAGTATAATCAACAATTGGAATGCACCAAATGAAGCCGTGGAAACCACCACGATCCACAACTTGAACGTAGATTTACAATTGCATCAGGTACTAAAAGCTATCGGCCGAGCGGACAGCACACTGGACTTGTGATCCTGTGGTCCCAGGTTCGATCCCAGGCGCCGGCGAGAAACAATGGGCAGAGTTTCTTTCACCCTATGCCTCTGTTACCTAGCAGTAAAATAGGTACCTGGGTGTTAGTCAGCTGTCACGGGCTGCTTCCTGGGGGGTGGAGGCCTGGTCGAGGACCGGGCCGCGGGGACACTAAAGCCCCGAAATCATCTCAAGATAACCTCAAGATAAGCTATTGGGTAGAGCATAAGAGGTATTGATAGGGAAGCACAAGATCACCTTGCAGTTCTCTGAGCTTGTACACCGCGCTTGGATCAAATATTGACCCCTTGCCAGTTACACAGTTCCTGGATATCCACTATACACTTCAACCTTCCAGGCCTCGTGACCATCCATTCATGGCTGGGACGCCGCTAACAGCCATGGGACTGGTGGTGTCTCACTAGTCAAGCCTGGCCTCTGGCCGGGCTTGGGGAGTAGAAGAACTCCCGGGCTTGGGGAGTAGAAGAACTCCCAGAACCCCATCAAGCAGGCCGGGCTTGGGGAGTAGAAGAACTCCCAGAACCCCATCAAGCAGGCCGGGCTTGGGGAGTAGAAGAACTCCCGGGCTTGGGGAGTAGAAGAACTCCCAGAACCCCATCAAGCAGGCCGGGCTTGGGGAGTAGAACTCCCAGAACCCCATCAAGCAGGCTCCTCAGGCCCTAAATATCTTCTGGAGAGGGAGCCCAAGCCGACCTGCTGATGGTATCCGATCACACTATAACAGATGAAATAACACTGCTCTTGAAGGAGGGCAGTAAACAAATCGCAAGCAATGTATAGAGCTGTAGCTCTATAGTTGTTCGAATACTCTTCCTTGACATCATAACTACATACCTTAAAAGGGTTTGGAGAGCTGTTCTACTCCCCGAGCCCGGCCTGGGGCCAGGCTCCACATAAACAACATAATCTATGCACCACATCATCCTTTGCACATACTACAAGGATTTTTCTGAGTATCAACTGGAGTACACGGTAGACCTAATTGATAACCATTTTCAGTGAGCCACATAAACTTGTTCCCCGACGAAGGCAAGTTGCCCTATTGAACAAAATCTTGATCAAAGTCATACACCAAATGCTGTCAAACCTCACTAGGTGTGTTGTACAAGAAACAGGATGAACCTGGGAATTGTTAAAAGACCTCCCACCTAACACACCGAAACTACGACGTTGGTACAACGTTCCAACATGTTTTAACACCTCCTAACTAGTTATAACAACCAATATAGCAAGTTGTAACAACGTTCTAATACGTCATAAACACGTTAAGCCAAGATGTAACAACTTTACTACAAGTTGTAACAAGAGGAAAATAGAGACAGTTAAGGTTTGTGTTTCCAGGGGCTCACTTCTTTCAAACAATAGGTATTAAATCATTAAGATGACAAGTCACAATAACGTGGCTGAAGATATCAAGACTAAACCACACGCCAGAAGATGAGGAGACGAGGATGTTTGGGTCCGTGCTGGACTATTATAAAGTCTGTTGTGATACTGGACTTGCTAATGGTCGAAGACGGTCCCAAACTTTGTCGTCTCCTCAGGTTCTGGTGTAGGGTTCAGGAGTCATTAATGGTAGGCTTACACTTTGAGACACCAGTAATATCTAAAGTGGAATATTGTCGCACATTAACTACCCTATTCAAAGCTGAAGAACTGCTGGCCAAGAGTAGTTGCTGACAACCTTGTCTAAATCTATTTAAAAATACATATAAAATTATTAGATGCATTATAATCTTCATCTTGAAAATATTCAAGTAACTGGTACCAAATCTTTACACTGAAGTAATTCATTACGAGATCAAGAGGCATGGCAGGATGTGCAAAAGTTGCCCCTTTGAAAAGTATTGGTGCAAATAGTACTGTACCAGACAATTACGTAAACATTAAGGGCCCAAGGCTTTTCAAGGATAGGCTATAACTAGCCTATCCTACCCTCTTTTGGCATTCAAGAGGGAACTTGAACGCCTCTTATGGATACACGATTAACTGGGCTGTGATTATTAAGTTAGACTGCGTGCAGCGGTGTCCAACAGTCATTTTGATCAGACATTCCACCAGCTTTGGTTGATCTTTAGCTTTGGTGGCTATGTGGTTTTCAAATAATGCATTCCCTATTAATCTGCCTCCTGTAACTATTTCTGCTACACCCTATCAAATTACGCACTTTCTCCACGCTTTTCTGCTTCTCTTGTCTCTCTCTCCCTTAATTGTCTATTGAGCAAAGGAATTATGTTGTATTTCTTCAATTTTCTTCATTAAAATGAACAGTTTTGCAGTAGCTGCACATGTGAATTGTCATGTCATTTGATGTCTTGTCCCCTCTTAATGCTCTTTCCCATTGATGTTATAAGTAGGTTCCCACCTTCGTGTAGTGACCTCATCTTTAATATGTACACCCCAATCTTGTGTTATAAGTAGGTTCCCACCTTCGTGTAGTGACCTCATCTTTAATATGTACACCCCAATCTTGTGTTATAAGTAGGTTCCCACCTTCGTGTAGTGACCTCATCTTTAATATGTACATCCCAATCTTGTGTTATAAGTAGGTTCCCACCTTCGTGTAGTGACCTCATCTTCAATATGTACACCCCAATCTTGTGTTATAAGTAGGTTCCCACCTTCATGTAGTGACCTCATCTTCAATATGTACACCCCAATCTTGTGTTATAAGTAGGTTCCCACCTTCATGTAGTGACCATCTTTAATATGTACACCCCAATCTTGTGTTATAAGTAGGTTCCCACCTTCGTGTAGTGACCTCATCTTCAATATGTACACCCCAATCTTGTGTTATAAGTAGGTTCCCACCTTCGTGTAGTGACCTCATCTTTAATATGTACATCCCAATCTTGTGTTATAAGTAGGTTCCCACCTTCGTGTAGTGACCTCATCTTTAATATGTACACCCCAATCTTGTGTTATAAGTAGGTTCCCACCTTCGTGTAGTGACCTCATCTTCAATATGTACACCCCAATCTTGTGTTATAAGTAGGTTCCCACCTTCGTGTAGTGACCTCATCTTCAATATGTACACCCCAATCTTGTGTTATAAGTAGGTTCCCACCTTCATGTAGTGACCATCTTTAATATGTACACCCCAATCTTGTGTTATAAGTAGGTTCCCACCTTCGTGTAGTGACCTCATCTTCAATATGTACACCCCAATCTTGTGTTATAAGTAGGTTCCCACCTTCGTGTAGTGACCTCATCTTTAATATGTACACCCCAATCTTGTGTTATAAGTAGGTTCCCACCTTCGTGTAGTAACCTCATCTTTAATATATACACCCCAAGCTTGTGTTATAAGTAGGTTCCCACCTTCGTGTAGTAACCTCATCTTTAATATGTACACCCCAAGCTTGAGGCTTGGTGTGTGACCCTCTCCTTCAGCTCTTAGTATGTACTCACAACCCACTAATGTCGGGGTCGCGTGCTCATATTACGCCTCGTTTTGGATTAACGACCGGACTAATGATATTGGTGAGGGCCCCCTCTTCCTCTGGCCAGCTGTCGTGTGGTTTTAGTACTTGTCGCCTGTGTCCACCTTTGCTTTCTGTGTTTCGTCACCCTTTGTTGTCTTATTTTATTTTCCTGTGATTAGAGTCTCCCAAAATTTGTCCTAGCTCCCCCGTTTTCTTTACCACGGTATCAACTTTGAGCTAAGTCTCACACCAGCTAAGTTTCACACTTTGGACTTAAGCTAAGTCCCACACCACCAGGGCAACGGACGTTGCCATGGTGGTGTGGGTGGCTGCCCCATGTTTCATGGGGTGGTGGTGGTGTGGGTGGCTGCCCCATGTTTCATGGGGTGGTGGTGTGGGTGGCTGCCCCATGTTTCATGGGGTGGTGGTGGTGTGGGTGGTGAAGACCGAGACACGCCTGGAATCTAACGCCACCTTCATTATCTTATCACATGTTGTGGCAGGTCCCCAGGCAGCCGCCTCTTATCACAGCTGCCTTGCCCTCCTCCCCCATATGTCAGGCTGGCCTCTGGCTCCCCTCCCTCCCTCAGGCTGGCCTTTGGCTCCCCTCCCTCTCTCAGGCTGGCCTTTGACTCCCTCCCTCAGGCCGGCCTCTGGCTCCCTCCCTTCCTCAGGCTGGCCTGTGGCTCCCCTCCCTCCCTCAGGCTGGCCTGTGGCTCCCCTCCCTCCCTCCCTCAGGCTGGCCTCTGGCTCCCCTCCCTCCCTCAGGCTGGCCTGTGGCTCCCCTCCCTCCCTCCCTCAGGCTGGCCTGTGGCTCCCCTCCCTCCCTCCCTCAGGCTGGCCTGTGGCTCCCTCCCTCAGGCTGGCCTAGTGCTGTACCACCATCTCCAAGCCTTGTGCCCAATATTAACCAACCATATACTGCTAGACTTAGGCTAGGCTTACAAGTACCTCTGGGAGTGTACTCCACCTGCTGACGTAGACTTGACAACAAATGTAGACTCTCTCAGCAGAACTCTTCACATACTTCGCGTCGTTATATAATTGAATGCGAAAAATCGCGGTATTCCGAGATAACGATAAATGGGGTTCAAGAGATGTGTTTGGGTTGAGATTATACGTCACGTTGATGTGGTTCTTACTGCACGTGTAGAGATTATGTATGTATATGAATATGTATACTCACCTGTGTGTGTATATACGTGTATGTGTACCCGAGGTGTGTCGTATGATAGGTTAGCTCACTGTCGTTCAAGTTTGTGATCTTTTTGTCTGGAAAGGGGAGCCGGTCGGCCGAGCGGACAGCACGCTGGACTTGTGATCCTGTGGTCCTGGGTTCGATCCCAGGCGCCGGCGAGAAACAATGGGCAGAGTTTCTTTCACCCTATGCCCCTGTTACCTAGCAGTAAAATAGGTACCTGGGTGTTAGTCAGCTGTCACGGGCTGCTTCCTGGGGCTGGAGGCCTGGTCGAGGACCGGGCCGCGGGGACACTAAAGCCCCGAAATCATCTCAAGATAACCTCAAGATAACCTCAAGATAGTTTTGTTATTTTAATGCTTTACTTCAGTGCCACTTGTTACGCTAACTCTCAAGTTGTGCGCGCATGCGTGCGTGTGCGCAAGCGTAATTGTTGAGAGAGGGAGGAATAGGGGGTGTGAAGCGGTGGATAGGAGGGAAGGTTAGGAGGGAGCGTGCTAGGCTAGGCTGACGTCTCCACCAGACCTCACCCCCACCCCCCAGTGGCTCTCATTACCTGCTGCTTAGTATGCTGCTCGCCTTGAGTTTACCTGGAGTGGGCTGGTGGGGGTATATTTCAACCTCTTCAGCCACCGCCTTGAGTTTACCTGGAGTGGGGAGGTGGGGGTATATTTCAACCTCTTCAGCCACCGCCTTGAGTTTACCTGGAGTGGGGAGGTGGGGGTATATTTCAACCTCTTCAGCCACCGCCTTGAGTTTACCTGGAGTGGACTGGTGGGGGTATATTTCAACCTCTTCAGTCACCGCCTTGAGTTTACCTGGAGTGGACTGGTGGGGGTATATTTCAACCTCTTCAGTCACCGCCTTGAGTTTACCTGGAGTGGGCTGGTGGGTATATTTCAACCTCTTCAGCCACCGCCTTGAGTTTACCTGGAGTGGGGAGGTGGGGGTATATTTCAACCTCTTCAGCCACCGCCTTGAGTTTACCTGGAGTGGGCTGGTGGGGGTATATTTCAACCTCTTCAGTCACCGCCTTGAGTTTACCTGGAGTGGGCTGGTGGGGGTATATTTCAACCTCTTCAGCCACCGCCTTGAGTTTACCTGGAGTGGGCTGGTGGGGGTATATTTCAACCTCTTCAGTCACCGCCTTGAGTTTACCTGGAGTGGGCTGGTGGGGGTATATTTCAACCTCTTCAGCCACCGCCTTGAGTTTACCTGGAGTGGGGAGGTGGGGGTATATTTCAACCTCTTCAGTCACCGCCTTGAGTTTACCTGGAGTGGGGAGGTGGGGGTATATTTCAACCTCTTCAGTCACCGCCTTGAGTTTACCTGGAGTGGGCTGGTGGGGGTATATTTCAACCTCTTCAGCCACCGCCTTGAGTTTACCTGGAGTGGGCTGGTGGGGGTATATTTCAACCTCTTCAGCCACCGCCTTGAGTTTACCTGGAGTGGGCTGGTGGGGGTATATTTCAACCTCTTCAGCCACCGCCTTGAGTTTACCTGGAGTGGGGAGGTGGGGGTATATTTCAACCTCTTCAGTCACCGCCTTGAGTTTACCTGGAGTGGGCTGGTGGGGGTATATTTCAACCTCTTCAGCCACCGCCTTGAGTTTACCTGGAGTGGGCTGGTGGGGGTATATTTCAACCTCTTCAGCCACCGCCTTGAGTTTACCTGGAGTGGGCTGGTGGGGGTATATTTCAACCTCTTCAGCCACCGCCTTGAGTTTACCTGGAGTGGGGAGGTGGGGGTATATTTCAACCTCTTCAGCCACCGCCTTGAGTTTACCTGGAGTGGGCTGGTGGGGGTATATTTCAACCTCTTCAGCCACCGCCTTGAGTTTACCTGGAGTGGGCTGGTGGGGGTATATTTCAACCTCTTCAGCCACCGCCTTGAGTTCACTTCCAGAAAAGTTCGGCCGTACAATTAGAAACATTTCACTTTTCAATTTCAAGTTTGAATATAGAACTTTCAAATTTGCCTCGATGTAAATTTAAAGGCAAATTTGTTTCCAGTTTTTTAAATATTATAATTGATTGGTCCCCAGGTAAGTCCAACCACTTGGGGTGGACGGTAGAGCGACGGTCTCGCTTCATGCTGGTCGGCGTTCAATCCCCCGAGACCGTCCACAAGTGGTTGGGCACCATTCCTTTTCCCCGTCCCATCCCAAATCCTTATCCCGACCCCTTCACAGTACTATATAGTCGTAATGGCTTGGCGCTTTCCCCCCCTGATAATTCCCTCCCTCCCCCAGGTAAATGTGTGGTTGACATGTGACACGGACCCAAATGTTGTCACACATAAGGGTCCAGGACGGACCCAAACGTCCCTTTCATTTCATAAAGAGTATGTACATGTTGAGTTAGGTATCAAAGAGTTATTCATGGCATAGGTTAACGAGTTGCTGGTGTTCCATAGGCTTCCATAACTATGGTAGTGGCCCTAGTTGTTCTAATTAGCCACTCCGTCAAAAATCTAACCTTTTTACCTAACCAGACATGTACGATCAACAGCAGCCCGCTCATCCTATCGGGCTGCATAGAAAATGTGAATATTTGTGAGCAGTTACTTAATAGGTTGCATTTATAACGTTGGTCACGATAACGTACAGCAAAAGACCTATTCGTTGAAAGGACGGGTTAGGAAGCTGTCAGGGAGCTGTTCAGCTGTCACGGGCTGCTTCCTGGGGGAGGAGGCCTGGTCGAGGACCGGGCCGCGGGGACACTAAGAGCCCCGAAATCATCTCAAGATAACCTCTCAAGATAAGGAGAGACATTAGGTCAAAAACCGCATAGCTCCGCTCCACCTGTCTATCCACGCTGGTTTCAAAAGGCTAGATAGTATTGAGGGGGGGGGGGGGGTGACTAAATCCATTAATAATTTTGATGGAAGATAAGCGCAATTTTAAATGCAATCTTTAAATATAGATAGATCGGACAACTTTGATGTGATTGCGAGGATCATTGTCCCCGCGGCCCGGTCTTTGATCTGACCTCTAGGTTGGTTCTTGATCAACTAGGCTGTTAGACGCCGCGGCATGCAGACGATGTAGGAATTACAGCCCGTTTTGGATGTAGGTATTTAGCGTGAGCGGACATCTTCAAGACAAAGCTATATTGTTTTATTCAAGAAGTGCCGGACCAACCAGGCTGTGGTGGGTATGTGGGCCTGCGGGCCGCTCCAAGCAACAGCCTGGTGGAACAAACTCTCACAAGTCAAGCCTGGCCTGCGGGCCGCTCCAAGCAACAGCCTGGTGGACCAAACTCTCACAAGTCAAGGCTGGCCTGCGGGCCGCTCCAAGCAACAGCCTGGTGGACCAAACTCTCACAAGTCAAGCCTGGCCTGCGGGCCGCTCCAAGCAACAGCCTGGTGGACCAAACTCTCACAAGTCAAGCCTGGCCTGCGGGCCGCTCCAAGCAACAGCCTGGTGGACCAAACTCTCACAAGTCAAGCCTGGCCTCGGGCCGGGCTTGGAGTAGAACACCACCCAGAACCCCATTCAGGTACAATCCAGGTAATTAAGAGTTGTGGGTGGAGGGATGAAATGGGGGGGGCTTGTTATGTGAGTGTTAACTGTTTGAGGTGATAAGAGTGTGGAAGTGTCGTGGCGGAGCGGTAAGACAGTCTTATCTTATCTGACTGTTCATTACCCACAAGGGAATTTGCGGCGTTCCTCCTTGAATCCATTCATTACCTCTTGGGGAGGTTAGTATTCGTAGTCCTGAGGTTCCGGGTTCGATCCCCGGTGGAGGTGGAGACAAATGGGTAAAATGTTTCTTTCACCTTGATGCCCCTGTTACCTAGCAGTAAATAGGTACCTGGGAGTTAGACAGGTACCAGGTCAATCAACCAGGTATCAACAGCTGCTACGAGCTGCTTCCCGGGGGGGTGTAACAGAAAGGAGGCCTGGTTGAGGACCGGGCCGTGGGGACGCTAAGCCCCGAAATCATCTCAAGATAGCCTCAAGATAGCCTCAAGATAACCTCAGGCCCAGCTTGGGTAGCAGAAGAACTCTCGGAACTCTTTCTAGACCCGATTCAGATCCGGTACTGCTGGTTGCATCTTCACCTCTACCCTGTCTTCCACCAACACCTGAAACATGTGGCTGCCATTAGCCACTTGGCAGGTGTTTGCAGGTGTTAGTGTCATTCCTGTACACTTAGCTTGCCCATTCTGGAAGCTCATTGTAATACCTGGCGTCGGCTAATACCTGGCGTCGGCTAATACCTGGCGTCCGCTAATACCTGGCGTCGGCTAATACCTGGCGTCGGCTAATACCTGGCGTCGGCTAATACCTGGCGTCCGCTAATACCTGGCGTCGGCTAATACCTGGCGTCGGCTAATACCTGGCGTCGGCTAATACCTGGCGTCCGCTAATACCTGGCGTCGGCTAATACCTGGCGTCGGCTAATACCTGGCGTCGGCTAATACCTGGCGTCGGCTAATACCTGGCGTCCGCTAATACCTGGCGTCCGCTAATACCTGGCATCACAGTAATCACTAGATATCTTAAATCCGGGAGCGTCGCTCCTACTTAACGTTGAGTGTGAGAGTCAGGTGTGTACATGTGCCGCCTTGTTGACGGTTATCAGCTGATGGATCAGCTGGAACACTGGCATCCCTCAACACAATACCTACACATCCTTATCGTGCTGGGTACTTGGTATGCAACTCATCAACCTGATACCATAGTACTTTTGTAACTGGACCATCGTACAAATATCAACGTGATGGACAAATGGAAACTAGAATTTGGTGCTATTCATTTTATAGTCCGGGAAAAAAGCTAAAACCAAAGTTAAATATTTCTAAGGTCTAGTATACCTGGTTGATACCTGGTTGATGGGGTTCTGGGAGTTCTTCTACTGCCCAAGCCCGGCCCGAGGCCAGGATTGACTTGTGAGAGTTTGGTCCACCAGGCTGTTGCTTGGAGCGGCCCGCAGGCCCACATATACCTGGTTGATGGGGTTCTGGGAGTTCTTCTACTGCCCAAGCCCGGCCCGAGGCCAGGATTGACTTGTGAGAGTTTGGTCCACCAGGCTGTTGCTTGGAGCGGCCCGCAGGCCCACATATACCTGGTTGATGGGGTTCTGGGAGTTCTTCTACTGCCCAAGCCCGGCCCGAGGCCAGGATTGACTTGTGAGAGTTTGGTCCACCAGGCTGTTGCTTGGAGCGACCCGCAGGCCCACATATACCTGGTTGATGGGGTTCTGGGAGTTCTTCTACTGCCCAAGCCCGGCCCGAGGCCAGGCTTGACTTGTGAGAGTTTGGTCCACCAGGCTGTTGCTTGGAGCGGCCCGCAGGCCCACATATACCTGGTTGATGGGGTTCTGGGAGTTCTTCTACTGCCCAAGCCCGGCCCGAGGCCAGGCTTGACTTGTGAGAGTTTGGTCCACCAGGCTGTTGCTTGGAGCGGCCCGCAGGCCCACATATACTAATATTAGGCTTCCAATAGCGTGTATTAGGCCTAAGATGGCTAGGTTTGGTTTCATTAGCAACTTGTAAGATCTACAACGTCGTTACTATAATTAATTTCATTTTAAGAGGCTGGGCTGCAGTATTGCCTTGGGGTCCTGTAATGATTTGTCTTGTATCTCTTCCTAGCCTGACGGGGGCCTGACAGCTGAGTGGACAGCACTCGGGATTAGTTGTCCTGAGGTTCCAGGTTCGATCCCCGGTGGAGGCGGAAACAGGCAGAGTTTTTCATCCTGATGCTCCCTGTTCACCTAGCAGTAAATAGGTACCTGGGAGTTAAACAGCTGCTACGGGCTGCTTCCTGGGGGTGTGTAACAAAAAGGAGGCCTGGTCGAGGACCGGGCCGCGGGGACGCTAAGCCCCGAAATCATCTTAAGATAACCTCAAGATAACCACTGTGACCCCACATTAGTGAGGTCCTGTGAGACAATGTTTATATTATGTCAACAATGTCAGAGGGGGAATATTGAGGCTTTATCACTGGTTACTATAAACTATCTGGTTACTATCTGGTTACTATGTGAGGCTGGTTACTATCCACACTTCCATGGAAATATGTCTACTCATAGCTGAGGGGGTAGAGCTTCGGCCTCACAAGCGTGGAGTCCGTGGTTCGAGTCTCCTAGAGCCCTGGGATAGGGGAAGGGAACTATCAGGGGGTAAGCGCCAAGCCTTTACGACTATATAGCACTGGGACGGGGTCAGGATAAGGATTTGGGATGGCATGGGGGGAAGGAATGGTGCCTAACCACTTGGACGGTCGGGGATTGAACGCCGACCTGCATGAAGCGAAACTGTTTGTTTACCGTCCAGCCCAAGTGGTTGAGTAGAGCCCAAGTGAATGACTGGTTACTATACACACACAAATCACAATAGGGTGATGCATCAAATGAACAAATCGACAAGGGCCGTGATGAGGGCTCGAACCTACGTCCGGGATGATCCCAGACTCTGCCTAAGTAGTTTCAACCCTCATCACGGCTCTTGTGGATTTGTTCACTGTCTTAACAATGAGGGAGATGATGATGCTGTTATAGATTCAGCTACTGTGAACAAGTTGCAAGTAGCACGGGCTATGGTGAGCCCCATGAGGGAGATGCTACAAAGGGTTGATACAGTTTTGTGAGGTGACGTGACTGTGCGCATGTAGTTGTGTGATATACCACTTGCCTGGGGGCCGAGAGGTGTTGACAAGTCATTGGGGGGTGTTACCTGCCGCTGGGTCCACCCCGCTGGTTGGCTATTGTTGTTGTTATAGATTCACCTACTGGGAACAAGTTCCAAGTAGCACGGGCTATGGTGAGCCCGTGGTGGACTTACCTGGCACAGGAGCGGGGCAAGTAGCACGGGCTATGGTGAGCCCGTAGTGGACTTACCTGGCACAGGAGCGGGGCAAGTAGCACGGGCTATGGTGAGCCCGTGGTGGACTTACCTGGCACAGGAGCGGTGCCTGTGTGTCCACAAAGAGGAGTTGATTAGGAAAATATGGGTTGCAAATCCATATTACTCAGATCACAATCTAATCAGAGGTCAGACAAGTGTGGACAGTAGATCATCATAGCCAGGCTCTCATCCATGAGAAGTAATATTCAACAAATTCCATTTTAGTAATAAACTTGTTGTTTAAGATTCGCTACTTGGAACAAAAAGTTCCAAGCAGCACGGGCTATGGTGAGCCCGTAGAGGTAATAAAGTGATTAACTGGGAACTAATAACCAAGAGCTGGCAGAAATACAGTGGGAAGCACACCTAGACAGTGCCAGTGTAAATCAGGGCCCAGGTTATCTTGATTTCGGGGCTTAGCGTCCCCGCGGCCCGGTCTTTACTCTAAATCCCCAGGAAGCAGCCCGTAGCAGCTGTCTAACTCCCAGGTACCTATTTACTGCTAGGTAAATTAGGTACGAATTAAGTTAACGGTTGTCGGTCACTATCGCCAAAATATTATTATACATGATCAACCGGGATGTAATTTGGACGGCGGGTTCCGAGCAGCGGCGTCTAACAGCCTGGTTGATCAGGTCGCCGATAGTTTGAGTGAGAAGGGAATTGAGGGGGAAAGCGCCAAGCCATTATAGCTATATAGCACTGGGAAGGGCTCAGGATAAGCATTTGGGATGGGACGGGGGGAAAGGAATGGTGCCCAACCACTTGTGGACGGTCGGGGATTGAACGCCGACCTGCGTGAAGCGAGACCGTCGCTCTTCCGTCCAGCCCAAGTGGTTGGGCTTTGAAGGAGGGCGTGAGAAACGAACAATATTCCATACGAGATGGCACCAGTGCTTCCAAGAGTGCCATCATTTGTGTACTCGTCTAGTTGTGTTTGCGGGGGTTAAGCTCTGGCTCTTTGGTCCCGCCTCTCAACCGTCAAACAACAGGTGTACAGGTCCTGAGCCTATTGGGCTCTATCATATCTACACTTGAAACTGTGTATGGAGTCAGCCTCCACCACATCACTAACTAATGCATTCCTAGTGTGTGTGTGTACTCACCTAGTTGTGTTTGCGGGGGTTGAGCTCTGGCTCTTTGGTCCCGCCTCTCAACTGTCAATCAACAGGTGTACAGGTTCCTGAGCCTATTGGGCTCTATCATATCTACACTTGAAGCTGTGTATGGAGTCAGCCTCCACCACATCACTTCCTAATGCATTCCTAGTGTGTGTGTGTGTGTGTGTACTCACCTAGTTGTGTTTGCGGGGGTTGAGCTCTGGCTCTTTGGTCCCGCCTCTCAACTGTCAATCAACTGGTGTACAGGTTCCTGAGCCTATTGGGCTCTATCATATCTACACTTGAAGCTGTGTATGGAGTCAGCCTCCACCACATAGGTCTCAGTATCCACACCATCATTTGTCTTACTTCTGCTGTTATTCTTCTTCTGTCTTAATGTTCACCTAGACTGACTTTATTATTAAAAGGTATTTGTGACTTCGTCGCTCCAGTCTATTGGAGATCTGACATCAGTCCTCTAACTTTTTTTTTCCTATCTTGAGGTTATCTTGAGATGATTTCGGGGCTTAGCGTCCCCGCGGCCCGGTCCTCGACCAGGCCTCCACCCCCAGGAAGCAGCCCGTGACAGCTGACTAACTCCCAGGTACCTATTTTACTGCTAGGTAACAGGGGCATTCAGGGTGAAAGAAACTTTGCCCATTTGTTTCTGCCTCGTGCGGGAATCGAACCCGCGCCACAGAATTACGAGTCCTGCGCGCTATCCACCAGGCTACCAGGCCCCTAGTACAAAGTTTTGGTGTCTAATTTACGGATGTAATTGGATTTGATCAACATTATACGCTATATTATTTTAACCATTACCAGCTGGAAGATCTTTTTTAATAGTTGAATATTTCTGCATTTTTCCCAATTTTGTTGTTTACTTTGGTGTGGGTGACGGATGAGAGGGAAGTGTGTGGTATTCCTGTCAATATCTTCCGGGACGGTTGACGGGGAGCAACTGTGTTAGAGCCTGGTTGTGCTTGTCGGAGGGTTGAGCTCTGGCTCTTTGGTCCCGCCTCTCAACGGTGAGTTGTGGTGCTGAGCTGCACACCGCACTCAATATCTTTGTTGTCACATCATTTAAATAGGCTTAAAACCTACCTTTTTCCCCTCCCTCTCAGCTATTTTACCTTTTCATGGGCGTTTCCCTTTCTTGCTGTCTCCTTGCTTTACTAGTTTCTCCTCCCTATCTCTCCATTTCTCTCCTCCTCCCCCTCTTCTCTTTCCCCTTTCCCTCACACTTCTCTCTTCCCTTTTCTTAGCCTCTCTTCTTCTCACTCCCCCTCTTGCCCAATCGCGTACACTCCAGGAGCGCCTACACATAGTCAAAGCAGTGTACCTTCACCCGTGTATTCCGAGGGGTTATCTTGAGGTTATCTTGAGATGATTTCGGGGCTTTAGTGTCCCCGCGGCCCGGTCCTCGAACAGGCCTCCACCCCCAGGAAGCAGCCCGTGACAGCTGACTAACACCCAGGTACCTATTTTACTGCTAGGTAACAGGGGTCATAGGGTGAAAGAAACTCTGCCCCATTGTGTCTCGCCGGCGCCCGGGATCGAACCCGGGACCACAGGATCACAAGTCCAGGCTGCTGTCCGCTCGGCCGACCGGCTCCCTGGGCCTCAAAGGTGTAACATAAATGGAGTGTTGTACGACTGTGGGTGTCAGTGTGGGAGCCACTGTGTGCCACTGTGGGAGCCACTGTGGGAGCCACTGTGGGAGCCACTGTGCTAACAGCTTTACGCTGGGGTCGATACCCCTAAAGAATATGGTGCGTTTAGTCAAGTGATGGTTAGGTTAGGCAGCCTGGCGTGAAGCAGGCTCTGTGCCCAAGGTGTGTGGTGATGCCCCGGAATACCATCATCACCAGGTGCCCCAAGGTAACGCGTTATCAGTTGTCCAACCTCTTATCAGCCTCGTGATAGCTGTTATCATCTCTGATTACCGACTGCATTGATAACATGGCAATTTAGAGGCTATGTAATGGCATTCTATACATGCTGGTGTTCTTATTTTAGGAGGAGCTTCTGTGTGTGTGTGTGTGTGTGTGTGTGTGTGTGTGTGTGTGTGTGTGTGTGTGTGTGTGTGTGTGTGTGTGTGTGTGTCACTCGATCTCTTGAGGGGCTAGGGATGAGTGCAGCCTGTGTGACTGCTGGGGGCTAGAAGCAGCAGTAGCTGCTAGTTCTATCCTGAAATTGAAATAAGTTTATTGAGGTAAAATACACACAAAGGGATGAGGTAGCTGAAGCTATTCTCACCCCGTTCAGTACATCGTGTTAATACATACATAGACACACATCACAAACAATAAACATATTACCAAACATTCTGAGAGAGAAACATATACATTTCCTCCTTTACACAAGTACTATCCTGGTAGTAGAGAGGCGAAGAAAGAGGAGGGGGAAGGAGAGAAAGGGAGGAGAAAGTAGTGAAGCAAGGAGACAGCAAGAAAAGGAAGCGCCCATGGATACGTGGGCCTGCGGGCCGCTCCAAGCAACAGCCTGGTGGACCAAGCTCTCAAAAGTCAGGCCGGGCTTGGGGGAGTAGAACAACTCCCAGAACCCCATCAATCACAGCCGCACATGTCTACTGAGAATTATGAGTGCAGCAAGAATAGCCGCAAAGGGCCATCGGCTTCTCAATTGTATCCTTCCTGGGTCAGTTTATCAAGTATTTACGCATCATCTTACGAAACCTGTGCATCTTTTCTTGATCATGGCGGCTCTGTTTACATTTATTAATCAGTTTGAGCTTCGAAAGTTCACAACCCGAGGTTATTATTGTTGTAAACAACCTCGTGGTGCTTCGGGGCTCATAAACTGTATCATAAATGTAAACAAAGCTGCCATGATTGTTGAAAGATGCATAGGTTTCGTGAGTGGTTGCGTAAATGCTTGGTGAACCCTGTTCCAGGGGAGTCGGGCTGTAGGGTCTACGTGGGACTGAAAGCTGCAGTACACTCACCTTTAAGGCCTCAGCGAGGAGTCGCACAGCCCCTTACTTGTCCACGCACGAGATCTCTACCACAAGGCTTAGTTGGTGTTTAGTAAACAGTTTACCTACTCTAAATCTCTACGAGGGTATCCTGGCCTTGGGTTGAGGAAAACCTGGTAGCATTTAGGAGGTCTCCAGTTGGTTAATAAATACCAAGCCGCCATGATGAAGAGGTAGAGATCTTGTATGTGGAGAGAGGTGGGACTCTTGAGAGTCCCAGAGTCCCAGCCCAACTCTTGAGAGACAGGACCGTGCGGGCTGTAATCTCCGGAACACCTTCAAGGTATATTACAGGCAGGCAGGCTGCAGGGTGACGGAGGGTGGCAGCAGGGTGAGGGAGGGAGAAAGGAAGGGAGAGACACCAGGGTGAAGGAGGGAGGAAGGGAGACACACCAGGGTGAGGGAGGGAGGAAGGGGGACACCAGGGTGCAGCATGAGAGGGAGACAGGGAGGGAGGGAGGGAGAGAGCAAGGCATGCATGGGAATGAAGCAGTGGTGCCGTGTTCAGACTCCCTGCTAAAGTTTTACCGTTGTAGTTCTCCTTGTGTTGATGCTCTCACTGCAACACTTTGTTTAGCTTCTCCTCTTGTAGTCCCCCCTCCCCCCCTGCAGTTGTACCCACTGTTGTTGTAGTTACACCTACAGTTGTTGAGGTTAATGCCTCTGCAACCTTTCATTCTGTTGCATTTACTGGTCAAATTATTGACACCGTCTTAGAGCTCTCAAAAGGTATTCTGTGGAAAGGAGACGAGAAAGGTATCATATAATATATACATGGAAGATACTGGAGGGCCAGCTCCCAGATATACACAGTTAAATAACAACGTGCTAGAGTGAACGTTATGGAAGAAAATGCAGAATAGAACCAGTGAAGAGCAAAGGTGCCATAGGCACAATCGGAGAACACTGTATGAACATCAGAGGTTCAGTGAAGAGCAGGGGTGCCATAGGCACAATCAGAGAACACTGTATAAACATCAGAGGTCCAGTGAAGAGCAGGGGTGCCATAGGCACAATCAGAGAACACTGTATAAACATCAGAGGTCCAGTGAAGAGCACAGGTGCCATAGGCACAATCAGAGAACACTGTATAAACATCAGAGGTCCAGTGAAGAGCAGAGGTGCCATAGGCACAATCAGAGAACACTGTATAAACATCAGAGGTTCACAGCTGTTCAACACCTCCCATCAAGCATTAGACATATTGCCGGAACAAAGGTGGACATATTCAAGAGGCACTTAGATAGATAAGGTGTTGCAAGAAGTGCGGGACCAATAGGGTTGTAGTGGATATGTAGGCCTGCGGGCCGCTACAAACAACAGCCTGTTGGACCAAGTTATCACAAGTCAAGCCTGGCCTCAAGCTGGACCGGGCTTCCTTCATAATAATTAAAGATTAAACATGAACCTATTCAGAATTATTCTGAGAAATATGTTAATATTAGATATTTTTTGAACGAATTAATTTTAATTAAATATACTTGTAATATCAAAATTCATTAGGTGTGTGTTAGTGTACATATACTATACAATATGAGCAACATGTCAACATATCTCATGGCACTATTATGAAATATTTAGTACAAATTATGCCAATATTAATAAAATGCTTAATGATAAAGGCTGTTAATATATAATTATTCTGCTACACTATACAACTGGCAGTGGCTAGGTCCCCCCAGGCTTGGGCCAAACATTTATATGATATAAAGAATGATACTCTCCAGTAATTAAACATTTGGTTTTGAATATATATATATATATATATATATATATATATATATATATATATATATATATATATATATATATATATATATATATATATATATATATATATATATATATACACACCCCTGGAAACACAAACCGAAACTGTCTCTATTTTCCGCTTGTTACAACTTGTAATAAAGTTGTTACATCTTGGCTTAACGTGTTTAGGACGTATTAGAACGTTGTTACAACTTGCTATATTGGTTGTTATAACTGGTTAGGTGGTGTTAAAACTTGTTCGAACGTTGTACCAACGTCGTAGTTTCGGTGTGTTTTTGATGGGACGGACACACACACACACACACACACACACACACACACACACACACACACACACACACACACACACACACACACACACACACACACACACACACACACGAGGACTCACAGTATTGTGAAAGTGTTGTATGAAATACAGTAGGGTGGTTGTGTTCACCAGGAATACTGTACTTCAGTGATGCCAAACCTGCAATAAAAGGAAGGGACGGGAACTATCAAGGGGGAAAAGCGCCAAGCCATTACGACTATATAGCACTGGGAAGGGGTCAGGATTTGGGATGGAACGGGGGGGGGGGAATAAAAGTAAAGTGTGTGTGTGTGTGTGTGTGTAAAATATATTAAGAAATATACTTCTGCAGTTACTGTAGTCTATATGAGCTCTGGCTCTTTGGTCCCGCCTCTCAACTGTATGTGATGGTGATAATAAAGGTCCCCCATCTCACAGGAAGGTTAGTAATACAGAACCGTGTGACCAGTAGCGTACACTAGCAAGCTTTGGGTGCATTATGAGTGTTCTGAAGATCACTCCAGTGTATAGTAATTGTAATGCTCCTGGTACCTCAGGCCTGATGTACCTCACACCTGGTACCTCGTGCCTGAGGTACCTCGTGCCTGGTACCTCAGGCTTGGTACCTCAGGCTTGGTACCTCAGGCTTGGTACCTCAGGCCTGATGTACCTCAGACCTGGTACCTCGTGCCTGGTACCTCATGATTGGCACCTCGTGCCTGGTACCTCAGGCCTGGTACCTCAGGCCTGGTACCTCAGGCCTGGTACCTCATGATTGGTACCTCAGGCCTGGTACCTCGTGCCTGGTACCTCAGGCCTGGTACCTCAGGCCTGGTACCTCAGGCCTGGTACCTCAGGCCTGGTACCTCAGGCCTGGTACCTCAGGCCTGGTACCTCGTGCCTGGTACCTCAGGCTTGGCACCTCAGGCCTGGTACCTCATAACATCAAATCAGAAGCTTCATTCATAAATGGTTGTACATTTATAATTTGGAAAGTTTACATACAAATTTCAGTACTAAATATTATTATAGTCAGAAAATGTATTGATAACAACTTAGTGTAATTATTACAGTGAGGCTGGTCTAAACAGGTACACAACAATTTAAATCAAACATATAAAATCAAATTGATTTAATCAATCAAATATCAAACTGATATTTTTGCCATACAGTGGGAGACATTTAGCTTACAGTTTGACAGGGGATCAGGAGCCGAGTCGTATGAGCTAATAGGCCTTCTGCAGTTACCGTGTGTTAGTGTGTTTGTCATTAGGGTGGTGAGGCACACAATTAGGATGCTGAGATGGCAGCTGGAAGTAAAAGTAGTCATGTGGGAAGATCTTATTCTTATAGACACACAATAAGGTAGCTGTAAGAACTGCAAGAAATATGACAGGTTGGCTAACAAGAACCTTTCAAATAAGAGATGACAGACCAATGATACTAAGACACAAGTGCTCTCTAGGGTGGAATATTGTTGCTCAATAACAGCCCAATTCAAAGCTGGAGAAATTGCTAAACTGGAGAGAGGGCAAAGGTCTTTGACTGTGCAATGCCTCGCAATATAATATCTAAATTGTTGGGACTGCATAACAATTTTAAATAAGTATTCTCTAGAGTACAGGCGATAGAGATACAATAATTTACACATAGAAACTATTAGAGGGACTCGTTGATACCTGGTTGATGGGGTTCTGGGAGTTCTTCTACTCCCCAAGCCCGGCCCGAGGCCAGGCTTGACTTGTGAGAGTTTGGTCCAGCAGGCTGTTGCTGGGAGAGCATACCCACCACAGCCCGGTTGGTCCGGCACTCCTTGGAGGAAACAATCTAGTTTCCTCTTGAAGATGTCCACGGATGTTCTGACTCCAAATTTGTACATGGAAATAACTCCACATGCCACTTGAATGCCTTCTAGAATACCATGACAGGATGTGTACAACATCCTGTCGACAGGCAGAGGTGCAATAGGTACGCTGAGAGAGAACTATCAACATTAAGGGGCCCAAGACTTTTCAACACGCTCCCTGTATTCATAAGGAAGAGAACTATCAGGAGAATGCGCTAAGCCAGTGAGACTATATAGCACTTGGAAGGAATCAGGATAAGGATTAGGGATGGGACGGGTGGAAGGAATGGTGCCCAACCACTTGTACGGTCGGGGATTGAACCCCGACCTGCATGAAGCGAGACATAAGGAGCATAATTGGCTGACTTCTCACGTTGTTCTAAAGAGAGCTTGATAAACACTTCCAAAGAATACCTGATCAACCAGACTGCGGTCAGCTGAATACAACACCGTGGTTGACCAGACTGCCAACCAGGAAGTCTGATCAGAGACCGGGCCTCGAGGACGTTGATGCCTGGAACCAAGAACAAGTGGTAGACGAGAGGTAGATCAAAAGTAATCATACCATGAAGTTACAGACGTTTGCACTGCCTGTATAAGATTCTGAGTGTGGGTGCCAGCCTGTAGGGTTATTAAGGATGCAGTAGATGTCAGAGCTGCGGCACACGACCCTGGGTAACAATTTGGCCAGGTAGGGCTTCACGGTGGAGACCTGGAGCATATCTGGAGAGGGTTCTGCCAGTTCTTCTACTCCCCGAGTCCGGCCAGAGGCTAGGCTCCACTTGTGATAACTTCGCACACCAGGCTGTTGCTTGGAGCGGCCTGCAGGCCCCCACATCCACTATAGCCTGGTTGGTCTGGCACTTCTTGTAACAACGTATCTAAGTGCCTCTTGAATACATCCACCTTTGTTCAGCAATATTTATAATGCTTCCTAGGAGGGTGTTGAACAGCTGTGGACCTTTGATGTTCAGACAGTGTGCCTATGGCACCTCTACTCCTCACTGGACCTCTGATGTTCTGACAGTGTTCTCTGATTGTGCCTATGGCACCTCTACTCCTCACTGGACCTCTGATGTTCTGACAATGTTCTCTGATTGTGCCTATGGCACCTCTACTCCTCACTGGACCTCTGATGTTCTGACAATGTTCTCTGTGCCTATGGCACCTCTACTCCTCACTGGACCTCTGGTGTTCAGTGTTCTCTGATTGTGCCTATGGCACCTCTACTCCTCACTGGACCTCTGGTGTTCAGTGTTCTCTGATTGTGCCTATGGCACCTCTACTCCTCACTGGACCTCTGATGTTCTGACAGTGTTCTCTGATTGTGCCTATGGCACCTCTACTCCTCACTGGACCTCTGGTGTTCTGGCAGTGTTCACTGATTGTGCCTATGGCACCTCTACTCCTCACTGGACCTCTGATGTTCTGACAGTGTTCTCTGATTGTGCCTATGGCACCTCTACTCTTCACTGGTTCTATTCTGCATTTCCTTCCGTATCTTTCGCTCCAGTAGTATGTTGTTATTCTACTGTACAAATTTTCAAAACTGTTAAAGTTCACAAATTGTATTCCTGGAAAGTAAGAAAGAGAAGTGCATCATAATCTACACCTAGGCACATTTTCTAGGTTGGCGAGAGAAGACACGACTAAATGTACGAAAAAACTACTGAAAAGTAGGGTTATAATAGACCGAGGTCGTATTATAATTATATAAGCTATAAGGGTCAATGGGTAATGAGATGGGAGTCACCTGTGTTTACATTTGGTGGGTTTCCATTATTTATCACTATAGGCCTCGTGGTCCAGGGGCCAGATTCACGACAGGACTTACGCAAGCACTTACGAACCTGTACATCTTTTCTCAATCTTTGGCGGCTTTGTTTACAATTATTAAACAGTTAATGAGCTCCGAAGCACCAGGAGGCTGTTTATAACAATAACAACAGTTGATTGGCAAGTTTTCAGGCTTGTAAACTGTTTAATAAATGTAACCAAAGCCGTCAAAGATTGCTGAAAGATGTACACGTTCGAAAGTACATGCGTAAGTGCTTTCGTGAATCTGGCCCCAGGTCTCTGGGTCGTCCTCGTAGGTTGATGAACGAGACAGTTTGGTATTGCACGGAAGGCCGAGCGGACAGCACACTGGACTTGTGATCCTGTGGTCCCGGGTTCAACCCCGGGCGCCGGCGAGAAACAATGGGCAGAGTTTCTTTCACCCTACGCCCCTGTTACCTAGCAGTAAAATAGGTACCTGGGTGTTAGTCAGCTGTCACGGGCTGCTGCTGTTGTTTGTGGGGGCATGTTGTTGTTGTTGTTTCAGATTTAGCTACTCGGAACGAAATGTCCATGTAGCACGGGCTATGGTGAGCCCGTCAACTGAATTGGCTCTTGATTATCTTGTGGTTATTTTGAGATCATTTCGGGACTTAGCGTCCCCGCGGCCGGTCCTCGACCAGACCACCTTTTTGTTACACATCCCCAGCAAGCAGCTGGTAGCAGCTGTTTAACTCCCAGGTACCTATTTTACTGCTGGGTGAACAGGGGCATCAGGGTGAAAGAAACTGACCATTTGTTTCCGCCTCCACCGGGGATCGAACCCGGAACCTCAGGACTACGAATCCCAAGCGCTGTCAACTCAGCTGTCAGGCCCTCTGTTGTCAGCTGTCTTGTTATCTGTTGAGTGAGCGGAACATTTTCACAATGCCTTAAGATATCTCCGACCTGTGTGTGGTTATTTCCGGTTTGATATCCTGTTATAAAGTTAGTGTGCACTTACCTAGTTGTGCTTGCGGGGGTTGAGCTTCAGCTCTTTGGTCCGTTACGCTCGGTCACTGGAGATCACGTTATCCCAAGCACGTCCCACAAGCATCACCAACTTACGATCGACCCAACATTCTCTTAAGAGTTTTCGCGACACTATTCAATTTTCAACCGTGCGCTCCGCCATCTTAAATTTTTTGGCGGGAAGTGGGTGGCGGGCGAGAGAGAATTACGAGAAATGGAAGGAGCGGGAGAGGTGCCGCGGCGGCGAGAGGTAAAATATTAGGCGATAATCCTTAACTAGCGGCCCAGGTGCCTCTATATTCCTTCCACTACCACCATATATATATATATATATATATATATATATATATATATATATATATATATATATATATATATATATATATATATATATATATAATAATAATAATTCTCTCCCCCCCTTCTCACCTCTCCCCCCCCTT
Source organism: Procambarus clarkii (assembly GCF_040958095.1). NCBI lineage: Eukaryota > Metazoa > Arthropoda > Malacostraca > Decapoda > Cambaridae > Procambarus > Procambarus clarkii. Next base: position 12,292,411 of record NC_091210.1, on the reverse strand, counting down.
CTCACCTCTCCCCCCCCTTCTCACCTCTCCCCCCCCCTTCTCACCTCTCCCCCCCCCTTCTCACCTCTCCCCCCCCCCTTCTCACCTCTCCCCCCCCCTTCTCACCTCTCCCCCCCCCACTATCCTCTCCCCCCCATCACCTACTCCCCTCTCTCTCTCTCCACCACCCTCCACTATCTCCCTCCCCTACAAAAAGAAACTTGGACCACATTATCCATATGGGCTCACCATAGCCCGTGCTACATGGACACTTAGAAATATAGGAAAATTCACTTTCGCAAACAGTGTGGTAGACGGTTGGAACAAGTTAGGGGAGAAGGTGGTGGAGGCCAAGACCGTCGGTAGTTTCAAAGCGTTATATGACAAAGAGTGCTGGGAAGACGGGACACCACGAGCGTAGCTACTGATGTAGTCACAATACTGGGACTTAAAGAGTAGCAGAAAATGAATACAACATTCCACTAAAGTACAGAATAAACAAAGCAAGAACAGCCTTTGGAAGCAGCCCGTAGCAGCTGTCTAACTCCCAGGTACCTATTTACTGCTAGGTGAACAGGGGGCATCAGGGTGAAAGAAACTGCCCACTTGTTTCCGCCTCCACCGGGGATCGAGCCCGGAACCTCAGGACTACGAATCCCAAGCGCTGTCAACTCAACTGTCAGACAGCTGACATAGATATATATAGAGCTGATAGATATATAGAGCTGATATAGAAAACGGTGTACTAATAGATTCTAAAACGTTCTTAGCCTTATCTAGCCTAACCTGATCTAATACATCTTTATCTTATATGGTTTTAATGGTTTAATGGATATATGGTTTTAACTAACAGAAAGATAGTTGTTGAATGGTTGTGTGTACGATTCGACCATATCCAGCAAGGGAGAGACCCGTACTGGGTGGAAGCTGGTCGCCCTCTGAGGTATGGGAAGGTGGAGGAGGCGCCTGGTACATGTGAACATGGCGCCTGGTACATGTGAACGCGGCGCCTGGTACATGTGAACATGGCGCCTGCTACATGTGAACGCGGCGCCTGGTACATGTGAACATGGCGCCTGGTACATGTGAACATGGCGCCTGCTACATGTGAACGCGGCGCCTGGTACATGTGAACATGGCGCCTGCTACATGTGAACGCGGCGCCTGGTACATGTGAACATGGCGCCTGCTACATGTGAACGCGGCGCCTGGTACATGTGAACATGGCGCCTGCTACATGTGAACGCGGCGCCTGGTACATGTGAACATGGCGCCTGCTACATGTGAACGCGGCGCCTGGTACATGTGAACATGGCGCCTGCTACATGTGAACGCGGCGGCTGGTACATGTGAACATGGCGCCTGGTACATGTGAACATGGCGCCTGGTACATGTGAACATGGCGCCTGGTACATGTGAACATGGCGCCTGCTACATGTGAACATGGCGCCTGCTACATGTGAACATGGCGCCTGCTACATGTGAACATGGCGCCTGGTACATGTGAACATGGCGCCTGGTACATGTGAACATGGCGCCTGGTACATGTGAACATGGCGCCTGGTACATGTGAACATGGCGCCTGGTACATGTGAACATGGCGCCTGCTACATGTGAACATGGCGCCTGCTACATGTGAACGCGGCCAGTATCGTATTGCTCATGTAAACAAAAGCGCCCGGCACACCTACAACACTCACTGCTCGCCCATACACAACTCCATACACGTGCAGGTCTGAACCTTGCCGTTACTTAGCCAGGATTGCGGGACTCAACGTCCCCGCGGCCCGGTCCTCGACCAGGCCTCCTCCCCATTACACAATTACATTCATCCATAATACTCGAGGGCAATATTACAAATGCAGTCAAAATGAACGTAATACATGTAAAATGACAGTGAGGGACAGTCTGTTGACTGACTGATGGGTAGAGGAGGGTTGGTGGTGGTGCACAGGGAGGGATGTAATGTGAAGGGGAAGTAAGGAGGGAGGGGAGAATGGGATGTTTGAGGGAGGGAGGGAGGAAGAAGGGAGATACTGTGTAAGGAGGGGAGGTGGCTGTATGACCCACAACCCGCCTGCTATCATAACTCTTATCTTCCACATTTCCAAAACTTTTCCACTTGCACCTCCTTCTTTACTTCCCCCAAAAACCGGCTCAAAAATAATAAATCGTCTGGGTTTTTAAGTTACCTGAAATATTTCAACAATGAATCAGCAGACCGGTGCAATAGGTACTCTGAGAGAGAACTATCAACATTAGAGGCCCGAGACTGTTCAACACGCTTCCACTACACATAACTGGCCGACCCCTCACAGTGTTCAAGAGAGAACTATCAACATCAGAGGCCCGAGACTGTTCAACAGGCTTCCACTACACATAACTGGCCGACCCCTCACAGTGTTCAAGAGAGAACTATCAACATCAGAGGCCCGAGACTGTTCAACAGGCTTCCACTACACATAACTGGCCGACCCCTCACAGTGTTCAAGAGAGAACTATCAACATCAGAGGCCCGAGACTGTTCAACACGCTTCCACTACACATAAGGGACATAACTGGCCGACCCTTCACAGTGTTCAAGAGAGAACTATCAACATCAGAGGCCCGAGACTGTTCAACACGCTTCCACTACACATAAGGGGCATAACTGGCCGACCCCTCACAGTGTTCAAGAGAGAACTATCAACATCAGAGGCCCGAGACTGTTCAACACGCTTCCACTACACATAAGGGACATAACTGGCCGACCCCTCACAGTGTTCAAGAGAGAACTATCAACATCAGAGGCCCGAGACTGTTCAACACGCTTCCACTACACATAAGGGACATAACTGGCCGACCCTTCACAGTGTTCAAGAGAGAACTATCAACATCAGAGGCCCGAGACTGTTCAACACGCTTCCAATACACATAAGGGACATAACTGGCAGACCCCTCACAGTGTTCAAGAGAGAACTATCAACATCAGAGGCCCGAGACTGTTCAACACGCTTCCACTACACATAAGGGGCATAACTGGCCGACCCCTCACAGTGATCAAGAGAGAACTATCAACATCAGAGGCCCGAGACTGTTCAACACGCTTCCACTACACATAAGGGGCATAACTGGCCGACCCCTCACAGTGTTCAAGAGAGAACTTGATAAACACCTCCAAAATACCTGATCAACCAGGCTGTGCAGCTACGAGGCTCGAACTAAGCTCGTGGGCCACCAGCTATGAGGCGTCTCATGATGAGGCAATCATTCTAGCGGTTGGTCTTCTAAATGTATGATAGTATTCCACACCCTGGTGGCTTACTTTTGTAGTCCGGTGTTGAGTAGTTGTATGTTTAGGAGTTCATGGAGCTCCTGGACTACCCTTCACTACCCTGCCTCTCCCCCTGCCTCTCCCCCTGCCTCTCCCCCTGCCTCTCCCCCTGCCTCTCCACAGCAGCACGCGGCACGCGCGTCCCAAACTGCCACAGGCAGATCAATAGTCACCTCACCCGACCCTCACGACACACGCTACACACTAAACACGAAATTCATTCTATTTCCCTTACTATTAAATGGGTCAGGAAGTATCAGTAGCAGCTGTTTAAACTGACGTCCCGAAGAACTGGCACCCAGGAGCTAGAGTCAAATATATAGCACTGTAAAACCCAAACTTGGCAGGAATAATTACATTAAATACAATACATACAACTGGGTATATTGAACTTGGGGATAATAGGGCCGACATGTCTGTAAACACTGAGAATAGGTCTGGAAGGAGGGCATATACGGCTTGAGATGTCTCCTAATATTAAGAATAAGTATATAAGTATGAGAATAAGTATGAGAATAAATCTGGGAAGTGTGCAAGTATGGCCGATGATATACAGGAGTGTGAAATACATGTGCAGTCATACATACACAACAATACACTACTCATCGTAAACAAAGTCCTGTGTATATGTACTTACATACTTTGTGGTTATCGTGTGATGGTTTCTGGGCTTAGCGTCCTCGCGGCCCGGTCATCGGCCAGGCCTCCTCGTTGCCGGATTGGTCAACCAGGCTGTTGGACGCGGCTGCTCGCAGCCTGACGTATAATTTGACGCCTGACGTGTGTGTGATTTTTGATGTTTCTACTATGGCAGTCTTCCCCCCTGGGGGCCAGTCTTCCCCCCTGGGGGCCAGCCTTTTTCCCTGGGGGCCAGCCTTTTTCCCTGGGGGCCAGCCTTCCCCCCTGGGGGGCCAGCCTTCCTGCAGGAGGGTGCTAAGTTCTCCCTGGGAGAATCTTCCATTCATATTTCACATACATTTGCTATACTTGGTGGCAGGAGACGAGGCGTCGTGGGTCTCTGATGAGTACAGTCTTCTCTAACTGTGTTGATGGCACCATGACTGGGGGGCCCCTGATAGCTGAGTGGACTACGCTCGGGATTCATAGTCCTGAGGTTCCGAGTTCGGTCCCCGGTGGAGGCGGAAACAAATGGGCAGAGTTTCTTTTACCCTGATGTACACTCACCTAGCCACCTAGCAGTAAATAGGTACCTGGGAGTTAGACAGCTGCTACGGGCTGCTTCCTGGGGGTGTGTAACAAAGGCCCGGTCTCCGACCTGGCCCGGTCGGAGGCCTGGAGGCCGGTCTCCGACCAGGCCTCCAGATTGGTGATCTAGTCAACCAGGTTGTTCGACACAGGCGGGACCACAGAGCCAGAGCTCAACCCCCGCAAGCTCAACTAGGTGAGTACACAGTTGCGCGCAGCCTGATATTGTATATTATATTTCTGGTATCCCGTCTGCCTTGAAATATGAAGAATATAACAATATACCATACCAGATAGTATCGGTACTCTGAAGACTGAAGAGTACCTCCATTGGTGTCTTCCCTTGTTCTGAATGTTCTCATTGCCCACACTCTTATGTTTCTGGCTCAGGCTCTTTTTGTTCTCTAATTGTTCTCTAAGTTATGCAACGTCTTTGATCTCCAAGCAACCGCTCGTTGGACCAACCTCTATGGGCCGCCTGTTAGACCAAACTGTTACAAGTCAAGCCTGGCCTCGGGCCGGGCTTGGGCAGTAGAAGAACTCCCAGAACCCCATCAACCAGGTATCCTTATCTTATATTCACACCTCCTTTTATATTTGATTTTTCAATAGCCACACAATTGGTATTAGTGTTGAACATTACTGGAAAACCTTGTTACTATTTGTTAATTTTTGTGTCTTCCAAGTAGACAAATTAGCGTTTGGTAAGGGAGGGAATGACACATCTGCGTAAGACGCGGACCATCTGGAAGTGATGGTCGTATCGTACTCAGGCTACATTGTTTATTTATGGCAACTGATGATTTTCTGTTCATTATTCATCCCATCCGCAAGCTGTTAAACTAGGAAAGTGGCTTTTAATTTGATGTAATTCCCCTCAGCCTTCATGTTATGGGCTATTTACATTACATTCTTGTAAAGCCACTATTACGCGTAGCGTTTCGGGCAAGGTCCTTAACCCTAATTTCTCCGGAATACGACCCCGCCGAATCGTTTAACAACCAGGTACCCATTCACTGCTGGGTGAACAGAGGCTACAGTTAAGGACTGGCGCCCGGTCAATCCTCCCCGGCCAGGATTCAAACCCAAGGCAAGGCGCTTGCGAAACGCCAGGCGAGTGTCTTACCACTGCGCCACGGAGACTGCTTATTCCACATTAATCAATGTTTTTGTCAAGTGTATACTGTGCATTTTGGTTTGCTTCTAATGACATAATTTGTTGTGATAGAATGGGGGAAAACCATATGGTCTGCCAGTTTTGAATCCGTGTGTTGTAAACGGTGTTCAAAACTCATTAAAACTGTGTTGTATAGCTGATTCATGTCCATAATACTATTAAGCTGGCTTCATTAAACCCTCAAATACCTTGGTGATGTGTGGTGGTAGATACCTGATCAACCAGGCTGTGATTACTACGTCAGGCTGCGAGCAGCCGCGTCCAGCAGCCTAGAGGCCTGGCCAGTGACCGGGCCGCGGGGACGTTGAGCCCCGAAATCATCGCAAGGTTAGTGCGACCTGTCTTTGAGTTTTTAGCAAGGGGGCTTTATCATCATCCTTATGATGACGGGATGATGACCGCAGGGAAGGCAGCTATCGGGAGAAACCGCCAAGCCAATTCAAGTATATTTATTCAGACAAGAAAAAATATATCTCAAAGGGATAGAGTAGCTTAGGCTATTTCTTACCCCTCCCCCCCCCCCCCGGCCAAGCCAATACTTTGTGCCCAAAGAACCCCATCAAGCAGGAATATCTTGAGGTTATCTTGAGATGATTTCGGGGCTTTTTAGTGTCCCCGCGGCCCGGTCCTCGACCAGGCCTCCATCCCCCAGGAAGCAGCCCGTGACAGCTGACTAATACCCAGGTACCTATTTTACTGCTAGGTAACAGGGGCATTCAGGGCGAAAGAAACTTTGCCCATTTGTTTCTGCCTCGTGCGGGAATCGAACCCGCGCCACAGAATTACGAGTCCTGCGCGCTATCCACCAGGCTACGAGGCCCCTACGAATAAATGAGGTACTAAATGAGAAGCAAAAAATTGTAGACTGATAGCACAAACATCACTCAAATATGATTGAAAAAGTGGCAAGATGCAAGTACAGGATCTTAAATTGAGGGAAAATGGGATAAGCAGATAAGAGTGCAAGTTGCAAACCCAAATGTATGTTAGAAATGTAAAGAAGTGCTCTTACTCTGTACAGGTGACCATTATAGTGACAATATTGAGAGGAGGAGTTGAGGAAGTTACCTCTAGCGAACATGTTCACGGCAGCATGGCTCTACCACCAAGAATTGGGAGGTTAGGTCGTCTACCAGCCACCACCCACCCATCAACCAGCCATTCACCACCAGCCACCACCACCAGCAGCCACCACCACCAGCACCCACCACCACCAGCAGCCACCACCACCACCCACCCACCACCACCACCCACCCACCACCACCAACCCACCACCACCAACCCACCACCACCAACCCACCACCACCAACCCACCACCAGTCACACAACATTACTGGTGCAAGTGACACACACGTGACAGCGATCAATAAAGGTGTGTGTGGTTATGGGCGTCACAGTGTCTGCAGGCATGAACAACGCCACAGTCTTCGTGGTGTAGTGGTAAGACACTCGCCTGGCGTTCCGCGAGCGCTTTGTCATGGGTTCGTATCCTGGCCGGGGAGGATTTACTGGCCGCAAATCCTTAACTGTAGCCACTGTTTAACTCAACAGTAAAATGTATACTTGGTTGTAACAAGGATTCTTCGCGGCGGGGATCGTATTCCAGGGACCTGCCCGAAACGCTACGCGTACTAGTGGCTCTACAAGAATGTAACAACTCTGACGTCAGAGGCCTACTTGCCTGTGATTGGTTACATTTCAACTGACAGAATTTGAGTATAACACCGCTCGGACACGCTACCAAGTCGACGTCCCTTGTCGACAAGCTCTGGCTAGCTATATAGTTACAATGATACTGAAAGGACCTCGGTGGCATACAATAATGGCTTACATGTGAAATTTGCATAATAAAACATTGAAAGAAGATCAGGTGTGCGTAATACAAACAACTCGGCATATATGCACCAAAAAAAAAAAAATTCATCATAATAGGTGAAAATCATGGTAACAATGCTTTGATTAAATCAGAGTATTAAGAACATGTGTATGTCTACTGATCAGATATGAACAATACAACTCAAGGTATTGCCTAAACAAAATTATTAACATGTGTCAATGGCATGTGCTTGAAAACCATACAAAATTAAACAATTATTACATTAATAGAACAAAGTTCTGACCTAACAACCACAATTGAATTTCAAGATAGATAATGATTTTTTTTTTTCTCTTTTTTTTTTTTTTTTCGAAATATACAATATATTTACAAGACCAATGTACAATATATATAATGTGCAATATATTTACAAGCATATACAAGACCTGGATCAAGAAGACTAACATCTGCGTGATAGCAGTCAGGATTCACTGGCCACAATGTGGTTGCTAGAACAATAATAACTCTTATGACAAGCACTGTAAAAATACAAATGGTAGTAGACTTAACAATGGCATCTAATTTATAACCAAATAAAGTTGAGAAAAACTATACATTATATATAATGGTAATAATAAGACACATGTGGTAGAAATACTGCAAATGAGTTTTTTTTTTTCAAAACAAACAGAATAACTGCAGAGTGCAATCAATTATAAATTCTGCGGATATCTACACCTAGCTCATCCAGAGCACTATACAACTCTGGCTCTGACTGAAGGTCCGGAACAGATGAAACTTCATGTGACAAACTATCATCTTGAGAGATATCCTCGTTAACATCTAGCCAATGGACGTGTGGTGAGTGCACGGTTGAAACGAGAGGTCTAGATCTAAGATTATAATTGCTAGTATGGGGTTGCTGAACATCAAGTGGTCTGTCAACCACAGAAGGTGGTGTCCGAGTAGGAGTATCTGTCTGGGTAAGTTCATTGTCATCTTCCTCATCAGTCTCGTCAACAGTCATTTTAGCTAACTTCATGTGGTCTAAATGTTCATTTATATACTCTCCTGTTAACAAGTTCTTAAGTCTGTATTTGTTACCTTTAATAAGCTCGATTACCTTATATGGACCCAAAAATTTCTTAGTTAACTTGTACATAGGACCAGACCTGTGTTGGTTAAGTATCATTACTACAGATCCAATAGTTATTTTATTGGGTTTAGCTCGTGCATTCCTTGCTAGAGTGAACTCGGCTGTTGCTTTGGACAGTTGTTCTCGTATTTTCTTGAATACTAATTGCATTTGTCTACGCTTCACTTGAACAAAATCATCTACGTTATATAAGGGAGTAGGAGGTACGTTAATCAATTCATTAGGGAGGATCTTATCTGTACCATAAAGAATAGCGTGAGGTGTGTCACCAGTAGAAACATTAATTGAAGAATTTATAGCACACTGAATTAAGGGTATAAAATCATCCCAATTGTTGTTATCAAAATTCAACGTGACTCTCAAGGCATCTAACACTTTCCTGTTAGTACGTTCAGCTAGTCCATTACTTGCCGGATGATAAGGCATGATGCTACATTTTTTGATGTTATATAAATCACACAAGCTAGTTAGAATACTATTACTGAATTCTGGACCATTATCTGAAAGGATTACTTTAGGCATACTATATCTACAAATTATTTGGTCATGGAATGCGCTGGCTATGGTTTCTGCTGTTTTGTTCGGGATAGGAACTAGTTCGCAAAACCGTGAAAAATTATCGACCATTACAAGCAAATGTTTGTTCCCTTTCTCTGTTTCCGCAAAATTTGTCAATAAGTCCATCGATATTCGTTCCCAAGGAGCTTTAGTTGCTGGGTACACCTGAATTGGATTAGGTCCTGAAACATGTCCCTTGTGCTGTAAACAAGTTAAACATCTGTCAACATAATGAGCAATCTCCTTAGCCATTTTTGGCCAAAAATATTTCAATCGACCTTGTTGGAGTGTACGATCCTTTCCTGGATGTGCACTTGCAGGAGCATCATGGATAATTTTTAACACAGTTGGTACCAAGACAGCTGGAACAACTAACTGACAACATTTCCTCGAGGCTGTCCCTAGCTTTACTACTCTACACAGTAAATTGTCCAACATAACTAGTTCTTTCAATGGTACTGGTGGTTTATGAATCGGGCGAGTGTCTTGCTTAGTCAAAAATTTAATGACGGGTGCCCATATGGGGTCTTGTCTTTGTTCCGTTTCTACTACTGTAGCATCTAATGCTGGGTAATTTAACTGAATCGCAGCTACGTGTCGAGAAAACGCATCCGCTACAACATTTTGCTTTCCTGGAATATATCCAAATGTGGGATTGAATTCTTGAATTGTGAGCAAATATCTAGCAAACTTTCCAACTGGATTCTTATTTTTGAACAAGGGAATTAATGGTTGGTGATCTGTAAGAACATGAACTGGGTAATTATAAATTGTATCCTTGAAATGTTTAAGTGCCCAAACAACTGCCAAGGCTTCTCGTTCTGTTGCACTATAATTTTTTTCTTCTTTGGATAATGTGCGGCTAGCATAAGCTATTGCGTGATCTCTGTGACCTTCTGTTTGAAGTAATGCAGCACCTAGACCTATGTCACTAGCATCTGTAACCAACGTAAAAGGTTTAGAAAAATCTGGATACCTAAGGACAGGTGACGAAATCAAGGCTGCTTTGAGTTTTTTGAATGACTGATCCTGGGCCTCTCCCCAAACAAAGGGTTCATCTTTTCTTTGCAACTTGTAAAGCGGAGCGGCTATAATAGAGAATCCAGCAATAAATGAACGATAAAATCCTACAAGACCTGTGAACTGTCTTACGGCTTCTGCGGTACGAGGTGTTGGAAAATCACGGGCAGCAATAATTTTTGATTCATTCAATGTAATACCTGAAGGTGTAACTGTATGACCTAGGAAATTAATCTTTTGCTTTAAAAATGAACATTTTGCAAGCTTTATTTTTAAATTAGCTTCAGCGAGCTTTGCAAGTACCTTTTCAAGGTTCTGGAAATGAGTCTGAACATCTTGCGACATGATTATGAGATCATCAAGGTAAACTAGAAGCGTACTTCCTATCAATCTACGAAATAGATTTGTCATGAGCCGTGAAAAGGTTATTGGACTACTACGCAAACCAAACGGCATTCTTTTGAAATGAAAATGACCATTGGGAGTACTAAAGGCTGTCAATTGTTTACTTTCCTCATCAAGGGGGATTTGCCAGAATCCCTGCAACAAATCTAACGTTGAGAATACTTTGTTTCGACCAATACTTTGCAACAAATCATTTAGAACTGGAAGTGGGAAACGATCAGGTATTGTTACTCTGTTAAGCTTGCGATAATCGATTACAGGTCTCCAAGTCCCATCTCGCTTTGGTACAAGAATCAATGGAGCGTTCCATGGCGAATTACTCGATTCAATTACATCACTCTGTAACATTTCTTCTACAAGTCTATCTGCTTCTGCTCTCTGAGAATGGGGAAGTCGGTAAGCTGGTACATAAATAGGCGTAGTTCCTTGTTCAAGGGGAATTTTATGTGTAATGAGAGGAGTGAGACCTAATTTTTCTCCTGGTAGAGCAACAACAGCTCTATTCCTGTTCAAAATTTCCAAAAGCTGAGCCACAGAGTCAGGAAAATCAGTAGGACTGAGGTGTTGCGCTTGCACCTCTGGCTGAGATCCCTGTTCTCCTGGTGTGAGTGTACAAACAGTATGATCCATGGAGACATCATCCACAACTCGCACCGGTAACGAGTAATGGGCAAAATCTACAACATGGGTACCAGACTGGAGATGGATATCGGCATTACTTGTGTTCGCGATAAAAAGTGAGACAGTACCATCCTGCACTGTGTGCCAGGAGGGTTCAACAAATGTACCATTCACTTTACATGTTTCACTTTCCGCAATCACATCCGACAACTCAGGCACTCCCTGAACCTTAACTCTTATTCTGGTGAGAGAATGAGGGTGTAGCACAGTGTCAGTAGCCGTGGAACCACTGACTTCAGAGATGGAAGCTGCCAGGCGAGCGAGACAACGAGAATCCGTTAGGGCGTCCCCTTCCAGAAAGTCCCGATACTCATTCTCCTTAACAACTGTACAACTACTATGCTTCAATCGAGTGCCTGTTTTCTCGGGTATGCTACCACGACAATGATCTGACAAACCTACGCTAGCAAGGCGGGTGTCAACAAAATTAACATAATCTGATTGAAGGTTGAACTCGTGGCCCTGTCGATACATGCTACACAAGGGTATGACGTGGTCTTTGATACTTATGTTCCAACGATGGGGAAACAATGCAATATTTTCATCAATCATGGTGTACAGACCTAAGAGAATGTCTCCAGGAAAATGAATAATGTCAACAACTAAACATGTTATAGACAATGTGACATCATTGAACTTGAGTGGGAGGTCAATTTCACCCTGAACTTTTACTTTATTTCCTGAAATACCACTTAGAAAAGGTATGTGTGACTGTTTTAAAATAGTAGGGTGCTTACTTTCAATGTCTCTAAGAGCTGAGGGCTTGACAATATTAATTTTTGCACCTGAGTCAAGAAAAACTTTTAAAACTCTACCATGTACAATGGCTGATACAAGGGGACCATCACTTGAGACTGGACAAGTTACTATTTTTGACTTATGTTGTCTGGGATATCTGCGTCTTGTTTGTGTCAAATTTACTGTGGATCCGTCAACATCTACAACTGGTCTAGAGTCAGTGTCCTCCTCTGTCAAGTGTCCAAATCTATTTTGGGTAGCTACTGAATACACAGGGAGGGCACTAGGATTGGCTAGCTTGAATTGGTTAGCGGATGGCCTTGGGGGTTTCCCGACGACATGGAGTGAACATTCTGAGCTCCAGCATTCTGTGACTGAGCATTATAATTTGAAGTTGCATTATAGCTGGGCTGGGAGTTGTAATTACGAGAGTTCTGATAATGTCTTGGACGCTGTGAGCCTCGCCAAGACTGACCATGGGAGTTACGAGGTGGAGATGTCCTTTGCCTAGCTCTACAATCCGCAGTGTGGTGACCAACTTGTTTATGGTACGTGCAATATGGAAGCCTAGAATGATTAGATTGATGAGGGGGCCGAGAGAATTGTCTAGGAGGTGATGATCTAGGGGCGGACCAACAGTCCCTTGCAAGGTGGTTACTCTTACCACAATGCCAACATGAGGGAGTGGATGGTTGTGGACTATGGCGTTTCGGCATTTTATGAGGCGGCGAATTTGACTGGGGGCTACGAGCATGGGTACGCTTCTGCGACCAAGAGTTTTGAGAATTTGTGGGAGGATGCTGAGAGCTTGTGACTACATTTACAGCATCAGAGGGTGGCAACAGTTGAGCACTTCGGGGAGCTAGTTTATCTGCGGCATTGTTAATAGCCTCAAATACTTCACCAATTTCATGTTTAACACCAAAATTTTGTTGCTCAACGATTGGTTTTGTATGCTCGGGGGCAAAATGCATTAAAGTACCAAATGCTATCATTTTGGCCATAGCCTCAGGGGACAGATTATTGTCTTTATCTAACCAAGTTGAATTATTCATAGCAGAAACTAAGGCATACAGATACTGATCGAGACGGCTAGTAAACGCATTAAACGATTCACCAGGCTGCATGGTGGCATTGGCAATTTTCTTGACTAACCTATATGGGTCAAGGTCTCCTTTATTAACAAAGCGACGGCGAAAGAAATCCTTAAATTCAGGCCAAGACTGGAGGCTAACAATGGCTTTCTCATCAACAACAAAACGTGCATCACCTTTGGTTGTGTCCACGGCTGACCGTGCAATTGCTAAGTATTCGGCATCAGTAGGCTTAGAAAAACGTGCAACTGTTTTCGCTTCAACCTTACTAAACCATGATTCTAATAAACGCGATTCCCCAGCAAAAAGAGGAATAGCCATTTCCTGAGCTGATCTCTGGCCATTGGGACGAGCAACTGTTCCCATTGATTCTGAAGGGGTTTCAACAGTGGTAGGCATTGTCACAGCCGTGGAAGTAATATTTGAACGCAGATTATAATTAAGTGCACCTGGCATCAGAAATAGTATACACAAAATAAACACAAAAAAAATATCAACTTGGCTAAAGTAAAAATGGCAGAAATAAAATTATTAAATTGGGCTAGGCAAGAAAATAATCAAGAACAAGCAATTGTAAACTAAATTTAGCAATCTTTCATTAAAAAATGACTGGAATTAGATGTATGTAAATTAATTAAACCAGACTAAGCACAGCAATTTAGAATAAAAACTGGGAAATGCAATTGCAAAATTTCATTAAAAAGATTCAACACAACAAGTGGCAATGCAAGAAATATGGATGTAGCACATAAACTGGACACAGGAATGTATATAACTCCTATGGTAAAAGTTTAAATTAAAATGCTTAAAGGATAAATTTCAAGTTAGGTCTGGAGAAATATAAAAAAAATTTCTATGTTCTATTGTCTATGGAAATCTCAAAAACAAATTTCTTTTATGCAAAAATAAACTGCTAGAACAATTATTTCTTACTTCTCTCACCTTTGAATTCAGTAATGACACTAGTAACAATTAATGAATAATGGAATCATATGCAGGGAATATTGAAATGTCTCAGAGAAACTGTGGGCCTCTGGAGTACTAAACCGGCTCCAATATTTAACAAGTCACTGAATGGTTAATTCACAGGATATTATGGGAATTATTACATAAGTCACTTTTTAACACTTGGCACGCTGTTCTCAACTAGCAATTACTTATCTCAGGGTTGTAATTTATGAGGATCACCAGTAGCCAAAGAAGGAGAAGCGTCGTGAAGATCGGAAGAGGCCCATGTGAGGCGTGTTTACAAACTGGATGCGACGGCAGCGCTCCTGGCGGCGGTGGCGCGAGACTCAGGGACCCCACACTGTTCACGCTAGAAGCACGAAGATAAATTCTGACGACGACAATATTGCGACGATGGAATAACCAGTTGATACTTGCGACGATGGCTGACGACGATTGCAGTAGCTTGCACCCTCACGAAGCTTGATACTGTCAGCTTGGGTGGCGGTGGTGGTGGTGGTGGGTGTAATAGGTGGTTCCCACGTGGTGGCGCGAGGTTCAAAAATGGCTGGCGCGGGAAGCTTCCTTCCTCCTCACTGATGAGTGAGCGTTCTCACAGGAAAATATTGACCCTTACTTCTAAAACGTTAGCCTGGAGTAGTGGTTGATGGCAGGACCCCGGTCTGGCACAATATTTGATGCGTGGGTGGCAGGATGGCGGCTTATGGCGGTGGCGGTGGCGGCGGTTTTGGCTGGAACACGAGGCGATGCTGGGTACTGGAACTTTTGCTTCCAGAAAAAAATTTCTGGATCCCACTGCTGCTACCAGTATTCGTTTGCCTTGTTCGGGGTAGAAGGTAGACACAGTAGTCGCTTCTGTATATATTTATTGACTGAGATAGCAAGGTATATATCTGCCTAGCCGAGGTCCTTCTACTCTGAGTCTGTGAGGATAACTGAGGCTGCTGGGAGCATGCTTGATGCTCCTCTGTCTGGCATGACGTCAGAGGCCTACTTGCCTGTGATTGGTTACATTTCAACTGACAGAATTTGAGTATAACATATATATCTCAAAAAAAAAAAAAAAAAAAGCAGTAAGGTTGGTTGCGCCACACTACTGACGAGTAGACTTTTTTTTTTATCTTACACAAGTACACCACGTTCATGATCTACAGGTTTCGTACCTCTTTATTTTGTCTGTGTTAGGGAATTGATGTTTGGCGGTGTCAATATGTAGGTGGTTCCTTAGATGATGCAAGTGGTGACAGTTGAATCATTTGTAATTAAAGGGATGTTCATTTAATATGAAGACTAAATAATTTTTTTTTTACCGGAAGATGAGACATCGTTTCGACTTGAGAAACGATGTCTCATCTTCAGTTCCTCTCAGTTGCTGAGGGGAATGTCTTCCCCTCAGCAACTGATGTGATAGACAAGGGGTCATGTCTTCCCCTCAGCATCTGATGTGATAGACAAGGGGTCATGTCTCCCCTTCAGCAACTGATGTGATAGCCAGGGGGGTCATGTCTCCCCTCAGCAACTGATGTGATAGACAAGGGGTCATGTCTTCCCCTCAGCATCTGATGTGATAGACCAGGGGTCATGTCTCCCCTCAGGAAATGATGTGATAGACAAGGGGTCATGTCTTCCCACCAGCATGTAATGTGGTAGACCAGGGGGTCATGTCTTCCCCTCAGTAACTGATGTGATAGACAAGGGGTCATGTCTTCCCACCAGCATGTGATGTGATAGACCAGGGGTCATGTCTTCCCCTCAGTAACTGATGTGATAGACAAGGGGTCATGTCTTCCCCTCAGCATCTGATGTGATAGACAAGGGGTCATGTCTTCCCACCAGCATGTGATGTGATAGACAAGGGGTCATGTCTCCCCTCAGCATCAGAGCGCCCGTACTCCTGTTATAGGTCAGGGAATGTATACAGGAACAATGTCAGACGACCTAACGTTATGAAGCAGACAAGTGAAGGTGAGGAGTCACAATAACGTGGCTGAAGTATGTTGAACCAATCCACACACTAGAAAATGAAGGGACGACGACGTTTCGGTCCGTTCTGGACCATTCTCAAGTCGATTGTGAGTCTAGGGTGAGTCAGTCTACACAAGTCTAGTGTGTGGATTGGTCAGCAAGCAAACAAGCATCAGGCAGGGAAATGCAATGTTGTATTATGGGGAAGAACACATCAAAGGGATGCCTCCACGGTGCTCTGAGTCCTCAAAAGTCTTGAACTTCCCCGCCTGGAATTACACTCGCCTCCCCTTGGCTTGCGGAGTAGGCTTGGGGAGTAGAAGAACTCCCAGAACCCCATCAACCAACCCTTCGAGGCAGGAGAGATGTTCATAATTGAAGACATAAAGGGAACACACATTGAATAATCTCAGTGAACATTCATATTACTCTAGGTCATAAAAGTATTTGTGTGTACGTCTGATACCATACTACTTGAGTAAAGGAGGAATGTATATGTTTGTTTGTTTGTGATGTGTGTCTATGTATGTATTAACACGATGTACTGAACGGGGTGAGAATAGCTTGAGCTACCTCATCCCTTTGTGTGTATTTTACCTCAATAAACTTATTTCAATTTCTATTTCCATATTACTTGAACCGTCTCACAGCGTTCAGAATAGTCTGGAACAGGCGGGGGAGAGAGAGTATAATTTACACCATGTCCGGTCTGGCCTCGTGGCTGGACTTGGGGAGTACAAGTACTCCAAGAACACCATCCTGGTACATTGTACAATGACTGGACTAAACAGGTGTACGGGATGGTGCTTAGCCTATAGGGTAGTAATGGTAGAGGTGAGTGGTGGATGGTAGTGGTTACCATGCCTGGTAACGTGCAAAGACCCTTTACTGCCACAATCCACTCAGTAAAATGTCTAAACTATTGGAACCGAATAAAATGCCTAAATCTGCATTCTCTTGAGTGTAGATGGGAGACATATATACATAATTTACACGTGGACTATATTATAGGGGCTGTTGATGGTTCTCTCTCGATCACTGTGAGGGGTCGGCCAGTTATGTCCCTTATGTGTAGTGGAAGCGTGTTGAACAGTCTCGGGCCTCTGATGTTGATAGTTCTCTCTTGAACACTGTGAGGGGTCGGCCAGTTATGTCCCTTATGTGTAGTGGAAGCGTGTTGAACAGTCTCGGGCCTCTGATGTTGATAGTTCTCTCTTGAACACCGTGAGGGGTCGGCCAGTTATGTCCCTTATGTGTAGTGGAAGCGTGTTGAACAGTCTCGGACCTCTGATGTTGATAGTTCTCTCTTGAACACTGTGAGGGGTCGGCCAGTTATGTCCCTTATGTGTAGTGGAAGCGTGTTGAACAGTCTCGGACCTCTGATGTTGGTAGTTCTCTCTTGAACACTGTGAGGGGTCGGCCAGTTATGTCCCTTATGTGTAGTGGAAGCGTGTTGAACAGTCTCTGGCCTCTGATGTTGATAGTTCTCTCTCGATCACTGTGAGGGGTCGGCCAGTTATGTCCCTTATGTGTAGTGGAAGCGTGTTGAACAGTCTCGGGCCTCTGATGTTGATAGAGTTCTCTCTGAGTACCTGTTGCACCTCTGCTCTTCAACGGGGGTATTCTGCACATCCTGCCATGCCTCCTGGTCTCATGTGGTGTTATTTCTGTGTGCAGGTTTGGGACCAGCCCCTCTACTATTTTCCAAATTTATATTAATGTTTCTGTCGCCTGCGCGTTCTAGAATACAAATTTCGGCATTTTATCTTGTCAAGGACATTTTCTGGAATACATGCACGAGTCGTAAACACTAATTTACTGCTGCCACGAGTAAAAACGTAGCGGGTTAACACATTGAATTTCATTTTGTTCACTTTTGTTCATGCAGTGTTATACCCATGTGAAGAAAATGAAGTTCAATTATGGTAGTGAAGAAGCAATAAAGATGGAAGACGAGAAGCAGAAACCAACTAGAGGAGATCAGCCAGGGTAAGTATTGGGGCCCAGGGTCTGAAGTCCAACCACAACTAGGTGACGAGCTTGATTGATTGATTGATGAAGATTAAGCCAGCCAAAAGGTGGCACGGGCATGAATAGCCCGTAAGTGGTGGCCCTTTTGAGCCATTACCAGTATCAAGAGCTGATACTGGAGATCTGTGGAGGTGCGACTGCACCTGCGTGACGGTAGATGTCTCCCGGACCAAATGGTGGGTGACGAGCTTGAGCAAACTCCACACTGGCTTATATACTAATTTATATGTTGAATTGCCACGCTGGCTATTCAACCTACATATGTTTGGAAGACATGGGAACACATGTAGGGGAAGGGAGATATTTGAGGTTGGGGGTGGCCAGTGTGGGGGGGGGTTAGACCCCCCCACACGGGCGTGCGGACTGCTCCAAGCAACAGCCTGCTGGACCAAGTTATCACACATCTGGGACGGGCTCGGGGAGTAGGAGAACTCTGAGAACTAGATCGAGGTATGATCAAGGCAAGGTTGAGGAAGAGGCTTGGCGGAGGAGGAGGGAGTTCAGTACGTGTGGGGATTGAGAAGGGGGTTGGGGTTGACGGGGGGGTGGGTGGGTGGGGGGTAGAAGCACATGTGGGTTAGGTGCGGTCACCGCCGTTATCGACCAGACTTTCATCAGCTCGATATATAGTGAGCAGCCACCACATCACAAGGGCTGGGGTGGGGAGGGGGGTGGGGAGGGGGGCTGGGGCGGGTAGGGGAAGAGACTAGGGGTGGGGAAACGGGCGGGGAAGTTAGGAAAGTTAGGTTCTATCTATTAACATTAATGCGAAACATTTATTTTTGTTTGTCCAAATTCATTAGTTGTTAATTGTACTTATGGATTATGTCATTATATGTACGATGGTGGACATTGTCACTGTTAGTACTAGGTAAACGGGAGGACAGGGTTGTACTCACCTAGTTGTGTTTGCGGGGGTTGAGCTCTGGCTCTTTGGTCCCGCCTCTCAACCGTCAATCAACAGGTGTACAGATTCCTGAGCCTATCGGGCTCTGTCATATCTACACTTGTATATCACTATGTATGTTCTGGTAGAAGGCTAAGACCTCTTGAGCCTCTGAGGTTCATAGTGTTCTGTGGCTGTGGGACCTCGACTCTTTACTAGGTCGAGGCATACCTCAAGATGGCATGTCATGCTATCTTGAGGTTATCTTGAGATGATTTCGAGGCTTAGCGTCCCCGCGGCTCGGTCCTCGACCAGGTCTCCTTTTTGTTACATAACCCCAGCAAGCAGCCCGTAGCAGCTGTCAAACTCCCAGGTACATATTTACTGCTAGGTGAACAGGCGCATCAGTGTGAAAGAAACTGCCTGTTTGCTTCCGCCTCCAACGGGGATCGAACCCGGAACCTTAGAACTACGAATCCCGAGTGCTGTCCACTCAGCCGTCAGGCCCCCCTGACGGCCATATTTATCATTATTGTATGCAGGCGATGAGTCACAATAACGGGGCTGAAGTATGTTGACCAGACCACACACTAGAAGTTGAAGTCAACAAGTCTTAGCCTAATTATTCTTTCAAGTATTTTTCAGGGGATGCTTGTCAGTGATACGAGTCTGTAGTTAAGTGCCTCCTCCCTATCGCCTTTCTTGAAAATATCGACTTGAGAATGGTCCAGGACGGACCGAAACGTCGTCGTCCCTTCAACTTCTAGTGTGTGGTCTGGTCAACATATCATTATTGTATATTATTTATTCTATAGATTTCAGAGCTGACATTCTAGTATCATCTATATATATATTGTGATCTCTCTCGTCGCGTTTCTAGCCAGTACATTTTGAGTGCTTTGAGACAGTCACTGTTATGTTGGAGTTTAACTGTATCTATGCTTGCCGTATATGTTCTCTGTATGCCTTCTATTTAAACAAAATATATAATTGAAAGATAAAATTAATACGCAGCACTATTCAAGGCGGTAAGGCACAAATGTTTTGAAGAGTGAGCCTTGTAGTAAAATGCCTGGAGTTGCAGGTTCTTATAATCCACGCTATCATTTTCCCTGGCCAATAATTTGTTTCGTTATGCTCACTAAACGTGAGGTCATCTGATATAATTATTCCCAGATCCTTTACATGTTGTTTTCCTTCTATTGGTAGAGCTGTTTCTGCCTTGTACGGGCCGAGTTTAATCCTGTTTCTCATCAAGTTCTTCATTTTTATCATACTTAAGTATCTGTATTTTATCACTTAAAAATCGTGTTATTTTCTGTTGCCCAATCGAAGACTTGATTGATTTTGGCTTGGAATTTCTGTCTTCTACATAGGTAATTATCATGCTGGTTTTTGTATCATCCGTCAAGAATGACACGACGATGTGACTTACATTCTGTCTTAAGTTTAGTGACCTTGTATATAGCTCCTATTATAAGATTGAAGGAACATGATAACGTGTTGTTGTCATAACTTTACTGTGTGTTAACTGGGGTTATGTGGACCATTAAAAACAGTTTATATTCCTGCGGATGTACTTGCGTGTCAACTTGTCTGAAAATGTCGTAATGGTTATATCATTGCGTCGTGAAGAGGTCTGATGAATGCAGCGCCTATGTATAGTGAGTGATCCTTCCCGCCTCCTCTTGAGCTGTTCATCCCTGAACAACATAACCTCTCCCTTCCCCTACAGGTACCTGTGGTTTACCTGTTACCCACCTCCAGTTGTCCTCCCACAGGACAAAACATGCTAGAGTAACGCTTAATTAACTCAGAATCAGCGATATCAACGTCGTTTGTCTCGTTTTGTACCTGGCTATTCTCACCCCATCACCTAGGAACACCCCCCATCACCTAGGAACACCCCCCATCACCTAGGAACACTCCCCATCACCTAGGAACACCCCCCATCACCTAGAAACACCCCCCATCACCTAGAAACACACCATGGTAGAACACCATATATATACCCTAAGGAACCCAAATTCCAATTACACTGAAATGGAAATGACGTAAAGACTTTGGTTCACGAGTGATTGAATACTTGAAACTTTGAGACTTGCAGCCTTCTCCCCTCCCTCCCCCATCATGAAGTGAGAGCGTTTAATTAAGTGTCGGGGGAAGGTTCAATATAGGCGAGGGAGCGAGGAGCGAGGCGTGTGACAGGTGGGCGGCCGCAGGTATTGACCAAGTAGGTGGGTGACTGACAGGTATATCAGTAACTGCATATCAAGGGACGCGGCCGCTTCCCCCCTTTCCCTGTTCTGCACGCTGGGGTCTGGCTCCACCCCACTGTAAGGGCGACCAGTCATGGCACTGCTCGGCCTACATCACAACATGCTGCTGCCCGCATTATACACATCACCGCCAATACTATATATTTAATCATACACAGTCAGCACAACACATTGTAAACACACGCGGCCAACATCATCTTCGTGAACAAAATTCTCACATCTGGTTGATACCGAGTTGATGGGGTTCTGGGAGTTCTTCTACTGCCCAAGCCCGGCCCGAGGCCAGGCTCGACTTGTGAGAGTTTGGTCCACCAGGCTGTTGCTTGGGGCGGCCCGCAGGTCCACATATACCTGGTTGATGGGGTTCTGGGAGTTCTTCTACTGCCCAAGCCCGGCCCGAGGCCAGGCTTGACTTGTGAGAGTTTGGTCCACCAGGCTGTTGCTTGGAGCGGCCCGCAGGCCCACATATACCTGGTTGATGGGGTTCTGGGAGTTCTTCTACTGCCCAAGCCCGGCCCGAGGCCAGGCTCGACTTGTGAGAGTTTGGTCCACCAGGCTGTTGCTTGGAGCGGCCCGCAGGCCCACATATACCTGCTTGATGGGGTTCTGGGAGTTCTTCTACTGCCCAAGCCCGGCCCGAGGCCAGGCTTGACTTGTGAGAGTTTGGTCCACCAGGCTGTTGCTTGGAGCGGCCCGCAGGCCCACATATACCTGGTTGATGGGGTTCTGGGAGTTCTTCTACTGCCCAAGCCCGGCCCGAGGCCAGGCTTGACTTGTGAGAGTTTGGTCCACCAGGCTGTTGCTTGGAGCGGCCCGCAGGCCCACATATACCTGGTTGATGGGGTTCTGGGAGTTCTTCTACTCCCCAAGCCCGGCCCGAGGCCAGGCTCGACTTGTGAGAGGGTGAAATTAACATTATCACAGCAGACTTTGAAGAAGTCATTGACAATCTGCTCGTGCACTTCGTCTAGGGACCTGAATTCTTTATTTATAAGGAAATGGAAAGTGCCAGCAACACTACTTGTAACATGGAGTAAAGGTTTGAACAATGTAGGGATGCCAGTCCCACTGGAAAAGGGAGGTAGCACAACCACGGCAGAAAATTGAAGGCCGGTCGCATTAACGTTACAATATTAGTCCCCCTCGCCAACCGTCCTCTCAACTAATAGGTTGCCTTTTGTACATTATGTAACCAACGTTACAAATGTAACCTGTTATGAAACGTAACGGCTCACAATTACATTTTCTATACAATGGGCTCGATAGGGTTAGGCGAGTTGCTTAAGTTCGTAGTTTCCGTTTAGGTTGAGGGGTTGGATGTTTTATTGAGTGGCAAATTAAGAGAACGGGCTGTAGGGAGAGAAATTGAGAGTGAAATCTCCAGTTTATGGAGAAAAAACGAACTACAAAACCCAGTTCAACATGGATTTTGAGCAGGAAGATCCTCCCTTTCACAATTACTCAATCAGCTATGACTAAATCCCAGAAGCATTATATGAAAACCAAAATGCAGATGTTGTGTACAAATTTGTAAAAAAAAACATTTGATATAAGTGGCCATTGAGTGATGGGATATACATTGAAGTCCAAGGAAATAACAGGCAAAGTGGGGGCGATGTTTGGATTGTACCTGGATTGGGTTCTGCGAGTTGTTCTTCTCCTCGAGCCCGGCCCGGGACCACACTTGACTCGTGAAAGCTTGGTCCGACAGGCTGTTGCTTGGAGTGGCCAGTAGATTACATTTTCTGACAGGTCACAGAAAATAGGAGTAAGCAAACAAAATAAAGTCCATGTACTGCCCTCTCCTCCCACTCTCTGCCCCTCAACCCTCACTATTTGCTCTGCTCCTGTCCCATACTACTGCACTACTCATTTTCTCCTAAGAGACTAAATGTATTTTTTTTATTAATACATTAGGTACATTTGCATTTGTGCAGCTACCCTAGACTATATGAAGGGGAGTACAATGTGTCTAAAAGCTAGGTACGTGATACTAAAAACTCCCCATCACACAGGATGGTTAGTCATACAGAGGCATGTGATAAGCAGTCTGCCCTGGCAGACTCTGGGTGCATTATGAGGATATCATCAACACAAGAGTGAATAAGGTAACAGTGACACTGAAAGTTCCCCTTCTCGCAGGATGGTTAGCCATACAGGGCCATATGTTTAGTAGCCTGCACTGGAATGTATTTATTTTGTATTAACACATTAGGTACATCTGCATTAGTGCAGCTACCCTAGACTATATGAAGTGGAGTACAGTGTGTCAAAAAAGCTAACTAGGTGATGCTAAAAAATCCCGTCATGGGCAGTGTGGGTATAAAGTCTGTGGTGTTTGGTGGCCACGTTTCACTTGCTGATAAGTTGGTGGGTGAATATTTAACTAATTGCGCTGTGTTTGCGAGAGAGGGGGGGGGGGTCAGTTGGGGAGGGGTGAGCTTCAGCTCTTTGGTTCTGCCTCTCAACCTTCAGTCGTCTTGTTTACGGGTTCCCCATACTATTGGGATTTGTTATATATGCACTTGAATCTGTGAATAGAGTCTGGCATCTCTACGCTTCTTTGTGTATTTTATTTACCATTAATCTTACACCGAAAGCAACATTTCCAATATCTCTAGTTCCTTTGGGTACTTAGTGTTTCCCCTAGAAGCATATAAGGAGAGGGTTCTGGGAGTTCTTCTACACTCCGAACCCGGCCTGAGGCCAGGCTCGACTTGTGGTAACTTGTCACCGTTATAACTTGTCACCCTTGTGTCACCTTGTTCATCTGCCACCAGTGCCAGCTAGTCTGTCCTGATCTATTTCTGAGTGTCAGCTGGCTGTTAATAGTTGGTTGAGATTTTGATATGTAATGCTTTGCCGATGTCTAATATTTTATCATAACTGTTTTTTTATTTTTTATTTTTTTATGGTGGTGTTGGTCAGGATATCTCGGGTGGTGATCTGGGTGTGAGTAGAAATTTCATGTTTTTTGTTGTTCACAAACAACAATTGAAGATAAGACATCGGCAAAACACTACATGTTAAACAATATCAACCAACTATTAACAGCCAGCTCATACTCGAGAGCATTCTACCATCCCCAAGATCAAGACAAAATATCCAGCACACTGTGCTCCTGATAACATAAGAATTAAGGAAACTACAGATGGCCTATTGCCCCATGCAACATCTTTCTTCACCTCAACCTTCTTGGTTAATGCAATCAGGTGCTCCAGAAAATTTGTATTATGCTGCATCTCTGCCTTTGAAAATGTTGACAGGTTCAATGAAATACATCACTTGGTATCACCCATAAAAAACTACTGTAAAATGTACTTTATAGTTAATTTGTCAACTTCCTTTTCAAGCCAAGAACAACATAATAGAAGATTCGTGTTAGAATCATTGATCTAACCCTTTCTGGTGTGTCTACAAGAAAGTAATATGTCTACAAGAAAGACTGCTACCAAAATAAATATTATATACTGTATATCTAAACTGTTAGGCTAATGTGTGTTGTTAATTTGATCATTATATTGCTATGGTGAGGAAGACTAAATGCAGTGTTTATGTTTCAGTGCTGTTGAGTGAGTGTATAGACAAGAATGAGCTGCAGTTCAAGACACTGAAGATCACAGACTTTGGGCTGGCACGAGAGGTGTCTAAGACAACTCGCATGTCTGCCGCCGGTACCTATGCCTGGATGGCTCCAGAGGTCATAAAAACCTCCACTTTTTCCAAGGCATCTGATGTCTGGAGGTCAGTGCTCTGTTTAACTCTAAAGTTTCCTTTCTTCTCCACTTGCCCTCTTCTCCTTGATCTCTTTCTCTTTCAGTTTTTCTCTTTTATCCCCTCCCTTTTTTCTTTCTCCCAACCCAAGTCTATTTCCCATTGTTTTCCTTCCTTCACTATATCACCTTCCTGCCAGTGATCATTGCAAACACCTTCACATGACCATTCTATTCTTGCCGTCTCTTTAAGAATTTACTTTGTTCAAATTGCCATGTTATCTTGAGATTATCTTGAGATGATTTCGGGGCTTTTAGTGTCCCCGCGGCCCGGTCCTCGACCAGGCCTCCACCCCCAGGAAGCAGCCCGTGACAGCTGACTAACATCCAGGTACCTATTTTACTGCTAGGTAACAGGGGCATAGGTTGAAAGAAACTCTGCCCATTGTTTCTCGCCGGCGCCTGGGATCGAACCCAGGACCACAGGATCACAAGTCCAGCGTGCTGTCCGCTCGGCCGACCGGCTCCTATTCATGGCAATTTGAACAAATGTTTCCTCTTGATGTTTGCTGTTACAATTGAGAAAGATAAATACAATGGAAAGGGGCAAGAAACTAAAAGATAACTTGAACAAAAAGAAGAATGGTTCAACAAGTGAACACTATAGTCTAACTCGAGTGGAAAGTAATAAAGTTGGTGCTAGAAATAGGAGGCCAGGCACAAAGTACCGTTTACGAGAGGAAACCCCTCCTGGAGAAATAGAATTAGTGGTTGAATTTACACTAAATCTGTCACCAGAAGCCCACATGTAATGAATATCATCAGCTGTGTCTGCAAGGTTGTCCAACATAAGAACTGCCTTTAATTATTTATTTATTTATTCAGGATCATCTTTTACCGCATATGTCAGACCAATTTTTGAATACTGTATGGTTCACTAGGATATAAGTGCATGGTTTGTTGAAATTAGGCAAATTATCACTTCCCTTATTTCCGGCTTTTCTGGCTTTCATCAACTTATGTAGGATGTTTTGCTTCGCTTGTACTTTCTGGGTTTTACTCAGTTATAAGTTTGATTTTGAATCCTCCATGCTCCTTCCGACTCTGAAAACACCATATTTTGGTCCTGGTGTTTGGTAGGCCTATGCAAGTCTAGAGGCCTGGTAGTTCTGAGGCTGTTTGTGGTACAGAACCAATGTACCAAGAACTACTAAGGCTGCCCTGAAAAACGTCTCTCATTGAATTCAATGTTGGATATTATAATTTCAGTCATGGTAATAATTCACAATACAATACTGTATCTGTGGCCATTATAACTGTATCACATAAGGGCAGTAGATTAATCATGTCTAAGATGAAAAGCATGTGTACTGATAGTTGCATTGTCACCATATGTAGTGATGAATCACATCATCTTTTCTTTCTTACACAGCTATGGTGTGTTGCTGTGGGAGCTTCTTACTGGAGAGTCCCCGTACAAGGGCATCGACACCCTGGCTATTGCTTATGGGGTTGCCATGAACAAGCTTCGACTACATATCCCTACAACTGTACCCACCAACTGGAGGAAACTCATGGAGGGTTAGTTCTCATTTGTCAGTTTTTCTGATAAGCACACTGTGTGTGTGTGTGTGTGTGTGTGTGTGTGTGTGTGTGTGTGTGTGTGTGTGTGTGTGTGTGTGTACTCACCTAATTGTGCTTGCGGGGGTTGAGCTTTGGCTCTTTGGTCCCACCTCTCAACTGTCAATCAACTGGTGTACAGTTGTGTGTGTGTGTGTGTGTTTATATATACAGTACTGTATACAGTACAGTATATTATTATTGATGATAATCTAAATTTTATAGAGGTACTGTAATCCCATATTTTATGGTTTAGATACAGAGCAAAGGGAAAAACTTTACACACATCTTTTGAGGCTATTGATCACGCAAAAAAAAATTGTGGTGCTTTGGTGTAATTTTAAGCACTGTAATACAGTATATTGATGCTTCCTCGGTCTAATGAACATCGACTTTATTTAACGAGGTGTTTTGCCCACGATCATATGTTTCTGGTTAAGCTGCAATTGGTGATGTGTTTTGCCCAAGATCATATGTTTATGATTAAGCTAAACCACTACATTTGTGATGCTTGTTAAATCATGAGTAAATGCTATGAGATGAACAGGAAGGAAAAAGCAGTTAAATTATGTGAAAAGTGGTATGCATGCAACCTGATGGGAACGTGTGTGACGCTGAATGTAACATGATGGAAGTATGTGTGGCTCTGAATGTAACACGATGGGAACGTGTGTGGCTCTGAATGTAACACGATGGAAGCGTGTGTGGCTCTGAATGTAACACGATGGGAACGTGTGTGGCTCTGAATGTGACACGATGGAAGCGTGTGTGGCTCTGAATGTGACACGATGGGAACGTGTGTGGCTCTGAATGTAACACGATGGAAGCGTGTGTGGCTCTGAATGTAACTCGATGGGAACGTGTGTGGCTCTGAATGTAGCACGGTGGGAACGTGTGTAGCACTGAATGTAACACGATGGGAACGTGCGTAGCATTGAATGTAACACGATGGAAATGTGTTTATTACTGAATAAAACATGATGAACGTGCATAGCACTGAATGAAACATGATGGGAACGTGTGGATCACCGATTGTAGCATTAGGGTAATGTGTGTGGATCAATTAATGTAATATGATGACAATGTGTGGATGACAGTGTGTTACAAGACTGTAACACGTACTGCACTGGTATTGTTGGTAAAACAGTGAATATTTCACCTCGTGTTAATGTTGGTAGTGTCAAGGGTTATAAATACTACAAAAGCATGATCTTTGCAACAAAAGGTTATAGATTCAAGCGAAGGAAAGAAAGGTGTCAAAAAATATTAGTTCTCTTTTGCAAACAGACTGATACACGGTTGGAACAAGTTAAGCGAGAAGGTGGTGGATACCAAAACTGGCAGCAATTTCAAAGCATCATATGACAGAGTACAGTACTGGGAAGATAGGATCACCATGAGCATAGCTCTCATCCTGTAACTATACTTAGGTAATTACACTTATTAATGGTAAAGGTGGCTCTTATGATTGTATAAGGTCTATGTGATGACTGAAGTGTGAATGGGTGTTTAATTGGTGTAGTTTAGAGACTGAGGTACAGACCTAGGCAAAGGGGTACAGACCCAGGCAGTAGGTTACCAACCCAAGTGGAGGGGTAGAGAGTTAGGCAGAGGTATAGACTCAGAGGTTATTTTGAGATCTTGTGGTCATCTTGAGATTTCGGGGCTTAGCGTCCCCGCGGCCCAGTCCTCAACCAGGGCTCCTTTTTGTTACACACCCCCAGGAAGCAGCCCGTAGCAGCTGTCTAACTCCCAGGTACTTGTTTACTGCTAGGTGAACAGGAACATCAGGGTGAAAGAAACTGCTCATTTGTTTCCGCCTCCACCGGGAATCGAACCCGGAAACCTCAGAACTCCAAATCTGAAGCGCTATCCACATAGCTGTCATGCCACAGAGTGGTACAGACTCAACGTACAAACACACAGGCAGAGATATCAAATAATATATTTAAAGTGCACTTTTATGTAAAATGTAAGTTAATGAAATAGTACTGCAGTTGTCGTTGCCAAACACCTTGGCCAACCCTCTCACTTTCCTCCATTCACAATCAATTTAGCCTTTTCTTCTATAATGCTCCTGTTGCTTCAACATGCTATTGTTTGACTACTACTGCCTTTTGATATCTTTTCTACTCACAAGTATGAATTATCAAAAGCAAAGTGGATGAAAATTCTTGAATATGTATAGGTCATGCCACACGAGCACAGGAAATAACACATGGCCGGGAATTCATTTAGTTACAAAATGACTCTCGTGGCAGCAGAAAGTCACATATACAAAGTATATATATTTTACAATTTGTAGTGTATACTGGTACTGAAATTGTGCGAGTTACATATTCCAAAATATGCGTACAGGTGTGTTGCATTTCTGAGCAATCTCCCCATGTAGTTCTCTTTAGCCTTATGCTCTGAACTTTTTAGGACAGACATATTTCCACCAGGCTTTGTGGAACTCCAGCTCCATTGAGACAAGTACCCTTGTTATATGTTTTGTCATGGCAATAAGCAGAGTTGAGGGGGAGTTCAGTGGATTGCACATCTCAATCCACAATGAGAAAAAACAGAACTTCAACCCTTTAACACACAGAACACTTGGAATCGGTCTTAAACTCTTCAAGCAAATCTTTGAAACTCAAAAGGTGCCTCTTGTCACAGTGCCAAAATTCATTCTGGATTTACATAAATTAAATGAATTGCCACTGACTGACTATCCCAGGTGCCATCAGATGACAGCTTCAGCATATACACTTGGTTGGAGAGGAAAGGCTACCTCACTGTATCTAGTGGTTATTTGAGACTACAGGACTGTACTAAGCTGTAGCGGCTGCTGATCCCTTAGCTAGGTGAATTGTTTTTTTTTTTTTCCTTTTTAAGATGTTTTGTCAGTCTTGAGTGCAGGAGATTTACCTGGTTGATACCTGGTTGATGGGGTTCTGGGAGTTGTTCTACTGCCCAAGCCCGGCCCGAGGCCAGGCTCGACTTGTGAGAGTTTGGTCCACCAGGCTGTTGCTTGGAGCGGCCCGCAGGCCCACATATACCTGGTTGATGGGGTTCTGGGAGTTCGTCTACTCCCCAAGCCCGGCCCGAGGCCAGGCTCGACTTGTGAGAGTTTGGTCCACCAGGCTGATTTCTTCTGCTTTATGGTTTGCTTAACTGCATGGTGCCCATATTGTATGCATGTTATTGTATAGTGAACTGCCACTTGAGGACCACACACGTGACAGTAGTAAGAGGAGGCTATGCCACTCTGGCCAATTTCAGAAATATTGAAATTTATGGATGGAGAAAGGTTAAAAAAAATCATGATAAACATGATACCTAAACTTTAATATGCAGTACTTGTATTGAAAGGTGGCAGTGCATGCTATTTATGGCTCCTGGTCCTGCAGTACAGGAGCCATGAGGAGAGACTGGAGGTATTAGATATGCCAAAGCTAGCGGACAAGAAAAAAAAGTGACATGGTCACTCCATAAAAGATTGAAACAGAAATTGACAAAATGGATCAGGATATATTTTTGAAATCTTCAGCATCGAGAACACGAGGCAATAAATTCCAACTAAGAAAATGAAAGTAAACAATAAGGGGGGGGGTAAATATTGTAAAAGCCAGTGTGACAGGGTTGAGTTGTGTGGATATTTTGTTCAAACTGTTTAGTTCTGGTCACAGTGCACTGCACACATGTCTCGGCTCACTGCTGCACAGTTTGTGCCTTAAAAATAATCTCCTGTTTTGGCTTGTGTTCAAGTTGGCATGACACTGCCACATCCACAATATAACAGCAGATGTTTCTATGGATGCTAGAACCTACACACACACACAATTCCTGGACACTTTCAGCTCCCATGTAATTAGCTCTCCTGAAATATTGATGTGATGGTCACTCCTTGAACTCCCACCACCTTCCTAATTGAAATATAACTATAGGGATGTGAGCTATAGGTTAGGGCAGGAATGGGGAATCTTTCATCGTATGAAAATCATATTGTACTTATCAATGATTTCATAAGGCTGCGCATTGTGTTATCCACTGTATGCATTCAAATGTGTAAAAATCAAACTTACAGATCAAGTTTCATTAATTTCAATTGCTTTGAAATGCCACGCTGAGTATCATAAAAAGCGGCATGGAGCCTTAAGGGTGTAGGATCCGCACCCCTTGGGTTAGGAGGTTCTATTTTCTCTCCCTTCCTCAATAATTCAAGCATTGCATATGTGTGAATCATGTACTGTGTGTGTGTGGTACTCACAGTCTGTTATTCTTTAATATCCTTTCATGTGCTGTCAGATCATCTGTTACAACTGTGCTCAAGTTTATCTATATACAAGATACTGTATAAATCATTAAGGTTAGATACAACATATCTGTGGTTCCGGTTACACTGAAATGCGGTAGATAAGTAATTTGTTGTAAAGATTAATTAAGTGAAACTTTAGGTGGTACATGCATTATTGCAGATGTTAATAGTTGCTACTAAAGTCTCGAGACAATCAAAATTCCGTTGTTGTTGCAATTTTAGTTGCACATAACACACTAATCTTTAGCATGTCAGTAACCTGAGTTGTGCATTCTTTGCAGATCCTCAGCTGAAGAGCATCACTGTGATGCTGCTGTTCATGCTCTAGCAGCATGGGCAGATGGTGCTATGCTAAGATGCACACTAACATCTCTAACCCGAAGCACCGAAACCCCAGACAACACATGTTAATGGTTTAAACCAGGGGTCAGGGCTGTGATTGCGTGTACATGTCAAGATACGTCGGGTGCAGTGCCTAAAAATTCAGGCGCCAAGCTCTCCTGGGTTTAAGCCATTCACAAATCCCATAAATATTTCTGAGAATTTCAGATTAGTTTTGTGCAAATGCAGTGTTTAGAGTTACAGTCTGTTAGTGGGAGAGCTGTATAATGCCCAGTGGTCAATTAACTGGCTTTTAAGTCTTAATTCCCCATTCTCATTTGATCAAAACTTGGTGTTAAAAAAATGTGTGTTGTCTGGGGTCCTGAGGATAAGCTGATTATGGAACTATTGTGCTAACACCATATTATATATTTGTGTTGCCAACTGTAGCTTGAAGTATTGTACAGTCTACTCCTTTATTATGCAAGGAGATTTAATGCTACCTGATTTGTGCAAGATAAACATTTAGAGCATAAATGTGTGTCACATAGTCAGCATTTGGTTTACTTTTTACACAGCATATCTCCATAAACATTGACTGAATCAAGGTAAGAAATGTTAATAGAAAAATCTTTAAAAAACAAACAATTTTGAGATGTGGTAAATCCACAAGTGTTTCATTGAAGATTGTATGTAATGTTTTCATTTTGGGTGATGAGTTCTGTTCAGAATGGATATCATGTCATATTAAATATTTGTTTAATTGGTGTAAAAATGTTCATAGAATCGCACTAAAAAAACACATTTTGTTGCAAAATCCTTGAATGCTATATGTGGAAGTCATGCTCAAATATATATTTTTGAGGCAAGATGTTTTCTTTTGCATTAGATATTCTGTTCAAAATGGAATTTGTAGTTTTATTATTTTTAAAGCAAATGAATGTGTTTTTAATAGTCCACATCAAATAAAGTATATTTGTAAATATTTATTTTGGTATAGAAATCGCATAATGTTTTTGTGTGTATTTGGCATAAATCATATTAACAATATGGCAATAACTTCATACTGACACCTAATCCAAAGGAAGGGGTCATGAGTGAGTGTAACCTGGTCAGGTTGTGTTCGTTGCATGTTGATATCCATTCTTCTGGGGTCTGTTTGAGTACGTTGTCATTGTATAGTATTTTCAAAAGGTTGTATGGCAGGCGCCAGATTCACGAAGCAGTTATGCAAGTACTTACGAACGTGCACGCCTTTCCTCAATCTTTGACGGCTTTGGTTACATTTATTAAACAGTTTACAAGAATGAAAACTTGCCAATCAACTGTTATTGTTATAAACAGCCTCCTGGTGCTTCGGAGTTCATTAACTATTTAATAATTGTAAACAAAGCCGCCAAAGATTGAGAAAAGATGTACAGGTTTGCAAGGGCTTGCGTTACTGCTTTATGAATCCGGGTCCTGGTTTTTATGTAGAGGTGAGTTTTGCCGAGTCGATAGGGCCAGATCATCTTAATGATGCACAGTGTCATTAAAGTCTTAGGATTTACAGCACTATAAATGTGTGTATACTATGGGATACTATACACACATTACTAGAAATTATTTATATTTTTAGTATAATAAAATTGCTTTGAAATGCATCACGCTTTTCAAATGAGATCTTTGATTTGTGTTGGCTTTTTTCTATCTGAGGGAGAGAGGTTATTTTATTTAGCTTTTTGTACTGTACAGTAAATATTTAAATTCATAGGATTGAAGTGAACATTTAGTCTTGCAGTACTTTATTCCATTTTCTATTCACAGGTGAATATTTTACATTGGCAACCTGCAAACTGGTTCCAAAGACTTGTTTTGACTTTGACTTAATCTTAGAATTTTCATAGAGTGAAAATTATGGGCTCTCCATAGCCCGTGCTGCATGGACACTTCGTTCTGAGTAGCTAAATCTAAAACAACAATAACAGCATGAAAAATGTATACACTTGATTGATAGTGTCATTAATAACAGACCATCATATTGTATACTGTATCTTAATTACCAGCATTAATTTGAATCTTGACTTTGCAGTTTATGCAAGTTTGTATAATTTGTATTATGTGAAAAATTTGTCTGTCTTTCCAATAATAGGATATTTTTTGTGCAAAATAAAATGCTCATGCTGGCACATATTACATATGTATTGCCACTATTTTGGAAAATGCTGCCATATTCCCCTCTCACATCAGGTAATATTCACATACTGGGTTCACAACTTGGCCCACTGGTCTGCAGTGATTGTTGGCAGTGGAAAAATGTGTGTATGTGTACTCGGGAAGTAACATCACTTTGTATACTGCACCAAAACGCTGCTAATATGGTACTAATTGAAACATTTTGTTTGATAGTCATAATAGTTGCAACTAGAGGAAGAGAAAGTTATCCATTTTCAATAGTTCATTGACAGGTTGTGTTACTAGTACTATTCACCTGTAAACATTACTAGGTTGGATGGTAACTCGGAAAAACACGGAAATGTTTTAATTGCCGTTGTTTATTACTGCACATTGCAAATAGCTGCTGCTTGTCAATGTGATTTTTACTAAAATGTATTTATGAATTTCAAAATAAATTTAGAGTTGGGCAGGTAACTGGGACCACAGAACAATTTTTTTTTTTATTCATCGTTCCCTAAATAAATTGGTGGAATTACTGGAAATGTTTATATATGTATATGAAGTGTAATATTTTTAAATATTGATTGTCAGGTTGTTGGGAGTTAGATCCACATGCTCGGCCAATATTTGAGGTGATCCTGAACAAATTGGATGAAATTAGCCGATCTAACTTCACTCAGACGCCCCACGAAAGCTTCCACACGATGCAGGGACACTGGAAGGTGGAAATTGAGGAGAAAGTCAATGAGATCAGAATGAAGGAGAATGTGAGTAATAATAGTCAATAAAGTATTGTGTATGCAGACGATTAGTCACAATAACATTGCCAAAGAAACGATGATCAAACCACAACTCGGAAGATGGAGAAGCAACGATGTTTCGGTCCGTCCTGGACCATTATCAAGTTGTGTGATGACACTACTTGATAATGGTCAAGGATGGACCGAAACGTCATTGCTTCTCCATTTTCTGGGTTGTGGTTTGATCATCAAAGTATTGTGTAGACTGTAAGGTAATATTGGTTAATTAATACAGGTGCTGTACTTGGTGTTGGGGTAAATGTGATAATGTGTGGAATAAATGTCTTTATTCACTGTGAGTATACAAGTGGGTGATGATGCCTCCCAGCATTGTAGGTACTGTACATGGTGCAGCGAGTCGCATCCCTGCCATTGTATGGGGGGGGTGGAGTGGGGTGAGAACCCATCTTTCCAGTACTGCTGTCTACTAGAGATGGAATTGCCTCTTATGTTTTCTTATTTATTTAAAGTTGATAATTATTCTTTCGTCATATTATTAGCCTTTTCTCTGAGAGCTGATGTATCTGCCATTCCCAGAAGTGGGGAAATTGGTAATAATGATGAGTGAATAAATGGAAATTACCAATACAGCATGGGGTGGAAAGCAAGGATTTTATATTAGTATTTTCTTTGTGTGAAAATATGCACCTGAAAAGTGGAAGTGCATAGCCTTGGATGGAAGTGGTTTGGTAGCAGGGAATGAGTGATTAACATTTGTTTGTGTAAATTCTCATAAAGTACTTAACATTTAGTCTTGTGAAACACCTCGGATACTGCTATGAAATTTTTACTAGCAAGATGGTGCCAGTGTGTGCATTGGTGTATTTTGAAGGGTTGGATATCACTTTCAAAATCTTTAACCTTCAGGTATCAAGATGTATACTCGGACAGGGTTACAATCCAAACATTGCACACTAAACATACTCGAAGGTGATAGTGATCCTGAACCCAACAAGGGGAGTGTTAAAGGTAAAAAATGATGGCCCTCGGGGTTTAAAAGCTACTGGTGATAATGCTGCACATAATAGCAAGGTAGTACTACAGTATATTCAACAAGCATATAAAACTGTGTTATATGATAAATGACTCAAAGGAAGACAGGGCATCATAAGCTTTGCCAGTATCATATAAAGCACAATTTGGCAATAAAACCTAATAAAAAATACTTCTCTATATACAGATAAGTAAACACACATGCATTTAGTACTTATATGCAAAAAACACAAACTTGCCTTATCTGCTCACCCTCCCTCCGTAACCTTTTCTTTGCTTATCCTTAATGTGTCTCGTATTTCCTCTTTGCTGCTCTTTCATTATCCATTTGTTTTAAGTAGCCATTGTTTGGTAATCCAGACTCCTCCTCTTACAAGTCAATCATTTCTCAATATTATCATTATTTATTCTGAGTATCCTTCTCACACCTAACATGCTCCTCAGTATGTCCATCTGTTATTACCTAAGTTTTTTGCACTGTTACACATATTCGTACCTAAGGGTTGGAACAATCACTACTGCATGGTGCCCTTTAGCTGCTGCTATTCATAACCTGTTCTACTCCTCGTTTGTTGCAGGATCTACGATGTCGAGAAGAGGAGGTTCGGCGAGCATTAGTAAAGCAGAAACAGATAGCAGAGCAACTTAAGAAACGAGAGCAAGAGTTGCACAACCGCGAAATGGACCTTTTGCAGCGTGAGATCTCCATAGCCATCCAACAGCAGTCGGCGAAACCCACACCAAAGAAACGTAAAGGAAAGTTCAGGAAAAAGCTTCTCTCAAGAACCCATCAGATCTCTGCTCCATCTGGTAAGTTGGAGAAAGTTTCATTATGTAGCAAGTTCATGTTTAACATGTGTATATTATAGAAATACCTTGATTGTCCCTTATGCTAGCAGGTTTGTGTAAAATATAGTTGAAGTTAGAAGCACATTGCTAACTGGATAAATGTCTGTGTGACTGTCGGAATTGGGGCTCATGTGCGGCGAGTGTCTGGTGTGTGTGTGTGTGTGCATTATAAAGAACAGCATTCTGTGCCATCAACACCTCATCAGCTGTGTTGGTGATAAAATGGGTATGATTAAATACTTGTTTTCCCTTTGATGTTTTATAGTGTGAAGTCTTTCCAACATTAGATGATTACTCTGGTGGAAGTTTCTGTAGAGTTGTGTGTGATGTACATTTTTCTAGATAAATATTTGTGCTTGCCTAACATAGGAGTAGTTTCTGAAGCTGAACACAATGTGTTAATAGTGAATGCGGGCATGGTGTATATTTGCTAATACAATACACTAAAATCCCAATTAACCATATCTTTACTTAAAATAGTTATCTGAATACTACCACTTTTTACTATATTTCAGGGCTGTACCTTGCCAATAATAAGCTTTATAAAACCAGTTGTGTCCATAAAGTTGAAAGTATCCAAACTTAAAAGACAAATTGTTGCTATGCTTTCATAAAGTACAAAAAATATAATTAGTGTTAATTATTGGTATGATAAGCATATACATTTATTACTGCTTACTGCCCATTTGCTGTTTGGAATGGGAGGAGGCGGAGGCTTGTTTGGCCCAAGACCCCTTCTTTCTCTTTTTTTTAAATTTTGAAGTGAGATGCATTAGTGAAGGTACAGCTACTGCCCTGTATGTGCATGCTAGAAACGTTGTTAGCATAGTTCTCTAGCTTGGTGACTGTCTTTGACTGTGAAGACATTGGTTCTCTACAGGATCACTTTGGGATGTCTTTCTCTTAACAATGGATTACATACAATGGTGATTAACAAGGGGTAACTCTTGTAAGTGTTTTGAGGACTTTAGACCATCCCTTGGAATATATATTAACATTCACTGTGGTCGACTCCTTTTAATAAATCTGGGTTTAGGCAGAAATATTAGTAGTGCTCTGTGTATTTCCTGTTGTATTTGTCATAATTGTTAATTGGTATATTTATTGTAATATAACCAATCAATCTCGTCTGATACTTAATCAATTTAGCAGACATGCGCTGACGTTTTCCTAGTTAGTAATGTCGTACGCTTATATACTCTTGGTTGTCAAAGGAAGTACTTGTTAGCTCTTGATGTTTATTTATCTATTGATGGACAAGCTTTGTTTATCCCTGAATAAATGGGACAGAAAAATACAACTATTTATCTTTTGATAAAGAATGGAATAGGAATTAGGCAAATAATGTTGTTCATCATGTAGTTCCCAGGATGAACAGAAGTTTACTTTGGTAAACTTTGATTTACATTAAGAATTTCTTAAAAAAGTTCGTTAGCCAAGAGGGGTGTGTCTAGGGTGCCAGTTAACTATTGACATTTTTGCAGAGCACCAAATATAATATTAAGACTGCACAGTTCATATTAGTTACATAGTTTTGTTAATTTTGTCAGAAGTACTGTACACTGCACTCCCAGTTGAATGAGGTAATTTATCTGGGGCCCCCGTCTACTGCATCTGATGCTTGTAGCTTCCTGCTCCTGCTCGGTTTTACCAGCTATGGACAACAGTAACTGTATAGCCTTTTCTTTTAATGAAAGCTATACATGTTTCTCGATAGTTTTAACATGCACATAACATTTCAACTTTGTTAATACCTATATAAATAAACAAAATGTAGTGCACTACTGGTATGTATTAAAGTATTTTATACTCGACTTTACAGTGTAGGTCCAGTTGCCTTGTCTCCCTCGAGTTGGCATATGAGGTGTCGCTGTACTACGGAAGAAAGCCATTCACTGATAACAGCAAACTTTTAAAAGATGGTTTTTTTGTTTTCATGTATCTAAACAATACTGGTACCAAACCGCACTTTTGTAAAGCTGGTTACAGTACGACCTAGCTAAAGTCTTGATCAGTTCCCTCTTTTTTGTTGAAGAGTTAGCTTCTTTGTTTTCTTGCCTACTTTAGCCTGACTAATGCTACTGCTAAACAACTTAACTACTCAGTGATAGTCCAATTAAATCAGACATTGCAAAAGTTCTTCAGAATTGAGAGGAATGTCTAGCGATAAGAAACGAGATCACAGAGCAGGTACAGAGGGAAAGGTCCTATTAGTATTTCTTGAAGAAAAAAACCCTATAAGTATTTAACTTATACTCCTATAAGTATTTCTTGGAAAAAAAGAAGAGCCGCTGAATAAACCCATACAATTCTAATAAATTTAGTGCAATTGTTATATTGTTATTTTTAATGATATTTTATTGATATGCAGATAAAATAGATATTTTGAATGCACTGGGTTTGGATATGTATTTCAATGCTGGTCCCTCAGTAAATCCTCTTGAGTTCAAGGCATGGTACCACAGAGCCTCCCAATCTTATCAGGTCTATCAGACTTACAAATTTCTTCTGAGAGCCACTTGTAGAATCTAGGTCTTACATTGGCCAGGGAGCGTGGCATTCAAAGATACACTCTAAACCAAGGAGACCACCTATAAAGTCGGTTAAAAAAAAAAATCACAGCTCCTACAAAAAAAACAAAACAAATTAACAGACAAGGTGCATAATAGTTTTAAACAAATAAAAAACTTGCTGAAACTCGCCCAACTGCCATCAGATTGAATCCCAGGTCACCCGGTCTCTGGCTCCACAACCATCTTTCCCCACAAGTCTGGCACTGGCCCGCCTGTGCCGCCTCTGCTGCGACCGGTCACTTGTGCTCAACGAACTGGTGTCTGTTTCCTTGGGAGATTTTTGTTCGTGCGCTGTTTATTGTTGATTGATCATGCTTCACAATTGTATTTTAGGCTATTAGTATTGCATGTTCTTTGTATATTATTGAGCTCAGACCTATGATGTAGTGTACCTTGCACTGACATCATCTTGAAGAGGTTTGGGTTCCTCATCTGTGAGTTGGCTCACTTTGTTGCCTCTCTCTTCTATGTAGAATTTGGAACTAAAGAGAGGCCTGTTGATGGAAGAGTTCATGTAGTTAGCTTTCTACTTGATGGGCTTTGAGTTTCATAACCAAGAATATTCCTCCAACTCTATGCACATCCACCTGTTAGTTAATGGATAGGTCCTGTTCCCTCTGTGAGGTTTCTTTGTGCTATTACTCCATTGGTTGAGTTTGGATGCTTTCCTTTTTCAATTTGGATCCATATTTTACTGGTTACAGCTTGACAGGATTTTTTTTTTGGTGCTTTCAGACAGTGGATTTTTCCTGCTTTTCGTATCATTATCCCTTTTGCGTTCAGGTGGGGTCGTCATCTCTGGGTGTGTGATGTATTTACTTTCTAGTCTGTTTTGGCCATCACACGCATTAGGGTGGATGCCTATGTCTGGTATTCACCAGGCTGGCATCTGGTTGCTCTTGGGTGAGTTTTGGCAGTGGGTATTCACTTGTTTGCAACTATTGTTTGTCTTGTATCTTAATTAGATTTACTTTATAACAGTGGTTTACTTCTCAGTTTTGGGTCAATCTTGGATTCCCATGCTCCCTTTGCCAGAGAGCCAGATTTTGTTACTGGTTTTCAGGAGTACTTTCTTAGTGGCCTGATGTGATTGGGAGTCTGTATGGTAATAGTGTTATAATTAAAGCTCCAAGGGGACAGTGAGGAACTACACAGACATGCTTTATTAAACTTAGCAGTTTATTTTTTATGTATACATATCTTGGCAATTTCCATCCGACAAAAATACCCACCGATTCGAACATTTTAAGAGAATGTTCAGTGGAAGGAAAGTCAACATGTATTTTCCGTAGTAGGTCAAAGCTTCTGAGAACACAGAATATAATGTTTCGTTTAAGCAGGAGTGCAGTGTATTGTCTCAACAAATTTCTACAGATACAGAGAGCTTATAGCATGGTTATAAATAAGCATTATTATTTGTGTACTTAAACTCTGCTTTTCCTGCTACATGTTGTTGGCATTTTTATCTGTGAAGCTCTTCATATAAGCAGTGACTTGGAAGTAGACATGAGCTTATGTGATCTTGTAGAATTCCCAATTTTTTTTTTGTTTAAAGCTCATCATTTAAAATCATTGCATATTTGTATTAAAGCAAATTGTAATTATGTAGGGAAATTGATGGTCAAGAGAGTTTAAAAGATGTATTTTTTATTTTAAGATTGATTTTGTCTCAAGGCTCATGTCTAAAGATTTTATTAGTTCACCAGTCAGTTTTAAGTTCACTCACCTTTTCATATTCTTGTATGCTCAAATACTGTACTGGAAGGTCTTTGTTTCCCCCCTTTAGCATTTTTCTGTTTTGACCAAATGGCTGTATTGATTGTAGTTATTTTCTAATATATAATATCAATTTAGAGAGAAGTTGATAAAAGAGTGACAAGAGAAGGGTGTTGAGAGTGCATGTGGGTGACGCCTCAGTGTTTTCCTCTACTCTCCTGTAGATTTCCGGCACAACATCACAGTGCAGCCCACCGCTGGTGTTGTTCTTAACCCTACGAGTCCCGAGAGTCCCCCAGGCTCCCCTAACCTGCCCAGACTCAGGGCCATTGCATGTAAGTTACACACACTCCTCTCATAATAGACAGGGCTTAATGCAAACTAGTTAGTCATGTGTCTACCATGCAGAAATGGTCTAATATTTAATCATATTTGTACCAAGAAGAGTGTCTATAGTAAAGTGGATGGCATCAGGTGCAGTACACACACATCTGATAACTTAATTTTAGTATGTATATATACATGCATACATACAGTACACGCATACAGTCCATACTTGAAGTACCATATATACAGTATACATACAATACATACAGAATATACATACACAATGGGTCCTGTAGTGCAGTGGACACTTGAGTCGGATCACATCTGAAAGGAGATGGGTTTGTATTTCACAGCAAGATGGAGACGTTTAAGCACAATTTCCTTTCACATGATGCCTTTGTTCACCTACCAGTAAATAGGCACCTGGAAGCTTGGCAACTGTCATGGGTTGCATTCTAGGAAAGGTCAAGAGTTGACCTAGGGCTGGGATGCGCAACACTCGACATGGCGACAACTTTTATCTGGCACGCAAGACCCTATGCTCAACTTAACAAATAATTTAATAAATATCCAATATCTTTGAATTGTATTTTTTAACTTTATTTAATTAAGATAGTTTTATTAAGTAGAGTGGTTAAGAAAATAAAACGTGCTATTTCCAAGCCGTCTATCTCTTCGATATACCGACGTGCAAGTTCTGTCCCGTTGAGTTGTTGCACCATTCACCAGGTGGCCAGATGTCGCCTGACTCCTTTACCATCATTGTACGAAGCCTCATTGTACGAAGCCTTATTATTGTACTCATTCTTGGTTTGTTTACCCATGAACTGATTTTCATGCAACTTGATAGTTGTGTACAGAGTGATTATGGTGAAATTATGAGATAATAAAGTTTTATGTATTATTCATAAGGGATTTAGAATTAATAAAAGAATATCTTTCATTTTTTCTTTTATTGTGCTTTAGCCAAGTAAAATGATTGAGATTGGGCACTGTAATATACTAGGAAAACCAGAAATTATTTATGGCCAATTGATTTGATATAAAAAACAAAAATAAAACAACAAAAATTGAATTATTGTTTACTGTTCTGGTGATGTTAAAAGTTTGGCCTTTAAATCATGTGGCTGTATATGGCAGCAAGAATTACACTTTAAGGCTAATAAAAATTATCCACCCTATCAACAGGGAAGAACGATCTTTAAGTCAAAATTCCGTCACCAAATTTTACATTCATTCAGTCTTACACGACTTACAAATAATCAGTTAGAATTTTCTTTGATCTTTCACTCGTGTGGTTTTTTATTATTTTAACAAGTTCTCTAAATACTTAAGACACAATAATAATGTGTTCCCCAAAATTTATGTTGAAATACGAGAAAATTTTGCATCTGACACTTGGTAATTTTGGCACACACATTTGAGAAAGGCTGCCCATCCCTGGCCTAGGGAGACCATAATAAGCCTGATATATGCTTTCTGTCACCGAATATGGAAAAATCAAAACTAAAGATGATTGCCATATCTGGAGAAGGGTTCTATATTGTCATTTGTGTGTTTTATTCAAGGTTTTGGCTGGATTAAATAAAGTAATGGAAAAGGACCTATCTTCTGTAATGTACCCTAACAAATCTGGACTATTTGGGTTTTCTGAACACAAACTATAGAACATATCTTGTAATATTCATTTAGAGCAGCCATTCTCAATGGGGGAATGATATCAACCACTAAGGCATACCCTTGAAACAATTCCGAGCCGTACATTAGATAAACATGCACGGATTTCATTGACAACTGAAAGGACACGATTTCTGTCTTTGCTCTTGATGCTGGTTAAATGAAAAAAATTAACACGGAAATTACATTTACATATTATAAATAGCCTATTTATTACTGTCTCTTACAGAACCCCTAATTACCTAATAATCTAACAGCCTGGTTGATCAGTCCAGCAACCAGGAGGCCTGGTCGACGACCGGGCCGCGGGGACACTAAGCCCCGGAAGCACCTCAAGGTAGCCTCAAGGTAAGGTAACCTTGGGTTGCACGAAGCCGAGGTTGAGAAATGCTGCTTTAGGGTACAATACATCATATACCTGGAGTGGGCTCTGGGAGAGTTTTTACTCTTCAAGCTGGCCAGACCTGTCTTGTGGTAATCTGATGTAGAAGGCTGTTGCTGGAATCAGCTCATAGGCCCACATATCCATTATAACTTGACTGATCCAGCACTTTCTGCGGGAACTTATCTAATTTTTTTTTTAACATGTCCACTTTTGATAAGTCAAGTCACCTGCTGTTTTAGTGAGCCATCATCT
Organism: Procambarus clarkii; assembly: GCF_040958095.1. NCBI lineage: Eukaryota > Metazoa > Arthropoda > Malacostraca > Decapoda > Cambaridae > Procambarus > Procambarus clarkii. The sequence goes on along the minus strand of NC_091210.1, from coordinate 12,249,455 downwards.
GAGGTCTTCATCAGGTCACATCTGGACTCCTGGACATGCAGGCACCCAAACACGCAGACACCTGGACACTCGGAAACAGACGCACACATTAAAGCTATGCTTCTGAGTGGCTTCTAGATGTAAAAAAGTAAGAGTAAAGAAGAGAGATTGGAAGTGTTAGAAATTCCAAAACTTATTGGACAATAAAAAGGTGATATGTTCACTACATTTAAAATAGTAACAAAAAGTTATAATGTTGATAAGGCTGAATTTGTGAAACCTGCAAGAACAAAAGGAGAAAATTTTAAGCTAAAATCAAAGGTGCTGAAATTTTGTTTATACCTACCTACCTACCTGTTGTTGATTACGAGAATCAATGTCCCGAGGCCCGGTCTCTGATCAGGTCTCCTTGTTGGTGGTCTGGTCAACCTGGCTGTTGGATGCAGCTGTTTGAAGCTCCATGCTTTTTTTTTCATGGATGGAATAATTTAAATGAAAGGATAAAGCATTCTCGACTACTGGATGTTTCTCATCAACACAAGACATATTACTGTATAGGGAAGACGGGACTCCATGAGCATCGATTTAATCCTTTTATTACACATAGGTAATTACTCCCATGCACACACGTACATGCAATACCTTATACTAGTATATATATATATTTATGTACATGAACACACACACAAACTGTACATATATATGAATTTTGTCATAATTTTATAAAGAAAGGTAAATTCTTTCAATTATTTTGTTAAAGGTTTTGTAACAATTACTGATCATCAATATATTTCTTCTTTCTAAGCAAGGCCCACTCTGCTGCTCCCTGAGTCACCAGCCAGGGTTCAACCATGACTATGGCAAGATGCCAACCTCTCGTCAACCTTCAACCCACCGTAACATGGACTCTGCAGATATCTTTCCACATAATTAGGAAGGGGAGAAAGGGTAGGCCTTTCAATTCTCTGTCGAGAGAGACTCCTCACTATGACACCAAAGAGCAGAGCTAATCTCTTAACACCTCCTCTATACAATATTTGGCAAAACAAGGAATTGTTCTAAGCTTCTGTGAAAACTAGCTGCCATCTGACTGCCACCAGGTAGCTGTCAGGTCATCATTATAGGGTTGTGGAAGTTGGGAAATCTTTCTTCTTGTCATCCCACCCAGCGTTTTCATCCCTTTCCTGAATGGGGTGAGAATAGCTTGAGCTACCTCATCCCTTTGTGTGTATTTTACCTCAATAAACTTATTTCAATTTCAATCCCACCCAGCTGATGCCACAGTTCTACAGAGGCTAATTCAGTTAAGTTGTCTGGGTTTTCCCTGGGACACTCTTCATTGGATGTCCCTTGCTTCAGTGTTCACTTGATGATGTGGTTACCAATTGTCTGTGTGCCTCTTACCGTACTTCCCCCTCCAACATAGTTTGAGAGTTACTTTACCTGTCGCCGATTGAGCAAAATTCAAAGGCTCCAGAGTAATCTTCTTTGTTGCCATTGGTACAGCTTCTGCATGGCCTTGTTTCTCTTGAGCTGGTCCACTTCCTTTGTCTCTGCATTTTGGTACTGTTTCATATTCAGATATTACTGCTGGCTTTTATATGACATAATTAAAACTACACTAAACCCACCTTGGGTTTTCTAGAGAGCTCTTCCATGGAGGCACATACAGTGTGTGCCTCCATGGAGATAGTGCAAATTTTAATTTGTATGGTCTACCCATGCCTCTTCCCAGTGTGAAGTGCCCTAGGGCTAGTAAATTCATGCAAAGTACCCACAATTTTCAACTTGATTGACAACTGTGTCTCAGAGCTGGCTGATCTGTTTTCCATGCATAAAGGATGAGGTCATTTAGAGGTATACTAGTCTGGGTTGAATTTGTTAATATTTTAGTTCTTCCTTGTGCTGTTTCCCATTGCATTTGTATTTAGATATTGTTTTCATCATAGGTAGAAACAGGAACATGTTGAATATATTTTGGCACTCATTAACACCAATTGCAATGAACCAATAGGAGAGCAATATACTGTACTGGCCACCCATTACTCATACCATTATGCTAGGTGTGGCCCATTGTGACCTTGTGAGAGAGACCCTTAGGTCCTTGCTTGTGTTGCCCTGGTCATTGGTGTGTTTCCTGGTATATTATCCAGTTCCTGGGTGTGACATGCTCTCTGTCCCCTTTTGCAACCAGGTAATGTCCTTGTATATTTTTGCCATTGGATCATATCGGTCTTAACTGAGGTGTCTGGTATGTTCCTCTGACAACCTAGGTGCATTTTCCCCAAATGCCTCCACCATGCTTTGAGAAGGGACACTTTGTACCTATAGTATCCTGTGGTACTATGCCTTAATGTTCACCCCTTGGGATGTATACTGGGTTTTCTGGGGGATGGTCTCCAACCCTGCCTGCCCAACCACTTCGGGTGGGCATTGAAACGACGGTCTCGCTTCATGCAGGTCGGTGTTCAATCCCTGACCGTCCAAGTAGTTGGGCACCATTCCTTGCTTCCCATCCTATTCCAAAATCCTTAGCCTGACCCCTTCCAAGTGCTATATATAGTTGTAATGGCTTGGTGCTTTCCCAGATCATTCCCCTCTCTCCAACCCCCTTCCCCTCTTTCAGGTTAGTTTCCTTGTTGGGTGTGTCAGTGCTTGGCACTTTCCTTTCCCTAAGTGTGTTTAGAAGTACAGGCAGTCCCAGTATTATGAACAGGATGCTTTTCAGTAAGGTGTGCATAAAGTCTGAAAAAGATTTTCAATAGATGCAATGCTCTAAATGTGTCTCTTCTTTTTTTTTTTTTTTTTTTTTTTGGTGTTTTTGGATATGCATTCCCAAACCACCAAAAATCAACATTTAAAATCATAAGAAAAAGAGCATTGTGCATTTGAAAAGAAGCATCAGAGGTCGAATTCCTAGACTACAAAGCTAGAGTGCATGGGGGGGATTGTGTGAAATCCTGATTAGACTTTAGTGGAAGCCTCAGGAACCCTAGAGGATTCAGTTAAATCCCAGGTTGCAATTTTTTTAAATGTCGTGGTATCGTTGTCTCAGGCATTTGCATGGGAGTACCCAGAGCATAGGGTCGAATCCAGTTCGAGATTCCTACCGATTTTCTCGGATACATCACGTTAATGTGATTACTTTGTGTATATAAAATCATAATTTTTGGACAAGTAATATATGAAATGCTTCTTTATTATTTACTTTGAATTATGGAATTGCCCTGCTTGTCTGTTTTGACTCTTTTTGAGGAGCAAAGAATTGTACTGAAATTAGCAAAGGATGAGCCAGTAAAAGGTGGTGACTGCATCAGTACTGGTACACCCATTTTGTACACTATGAACAGTGTTTATAATTCACTATTGCTGTTTATCTAGGAAAAGGGCCTTAACAGTGACTGATAAGAGAAGTAAGTGGACTGCTGGTATTTACACTTTTTACCAATTAATTACCAGCAGTGCACTTCCTCCTCTTATTAGCCATTGGGGCACTTTTCCTAGATACACAACAATGATAATGCATTATAAGCATTGTTTATAATACAGAAAATTCAAAATTTGTTTGTATAGCAGGACAAGAAACTAAACAGAGGGGCTTTTTAGCCGTTATAAAATTGGATGTTTGTATATCCAAAGTTTGTAAGTCGTGGACTTCTGTATGTCTTTTCCACTGAGGGTTGGCTGTGTGTTCTTCAGTCCCGTGGGACCTCTGCTGTGGATCCTGGGGTTTCTGGGTGGGAGACGAGTGTCAGCTTGGAATTTTTTGGCTTTTTCCTTATGGTTACTACCACTGCTACTTGGATTCTACCTGCAGGCCATTCAGTGAACTGGTGAACAAATCTACAAAGGCCGTGATGAGGGTTCGAACCTACGTCCGAGATGATCCCAGACGTGCCTTAGTCGATTGCACCACGACACGATCAAAAGAGGATTTGGCAAAATCCAAACAAATCCACAAATCCTTGTGGATTTGTTCATGTGATATATCATGCTATTGTGATTTGTGTGTGTAATGAACTGGTGGTTGGTGGTGGCCAATTTTCTCAGAAGTGTAGTTGAGTAGTTCAAGTGATAATTGGTGGTGTTGGTGTTGCCAAGTATCTTTTAATGGTGTTGAGAGATCTATTCTGCTCTATGATGTCATAAGGAGAGGCCTCTCTTGGTGATGGGTTGAAAATACTCTCCACTCTCTCCCCTTTCAATTAATTGGCAAGAATATTTGCAATTTTTTTTGTTCCTTGTGTCGTGTGTGGACACTGGCTATTGGCTCGGGTAACAACGGAGGAGCCACTCAGAAAGAGGGGATTCAATTTTCTTAACGACTTATTTTTTCAGTTGTAATGGCATAACATGGTCTGATTATTTTTTCTCCATTATTTTTCATTAACAGTATAATTTATACTTTAATTTTCTGTATAAACCTTATGCCATACCCAACCTAACGGATTTAACCGAGTGTTGGAAACTAAATGGAAAATCTTGGTATTCATATACCATTAATAATTTTCTTTTGCAATGTAAACTCTATATTATATATTGGACTGTGTGTGCATGGTGTTGTGCTTGAACTAACATTAAGGGATATCTTGTTGGCTGAGGACAAGAGTGCTCAATGTAATTTTTAACGGTCCGGATTAATGACTAAAAGTATTATTCCTGTTAGGCTTCTATGCTGCAAAAGTGTTGGCACACAGATTATAATCAATTTAGCCAAAGGTATGTTGCTAATTCAAATTGTGTTCAAAGAAGTGTAAATTCTGGTAGTCTTGTGTTCAGCCATCAGCAGTTGGAACGACTTAACAAATAGTACAAGGAGTTAGTGTCAGCAGTTGACCATTTATAATTTGTACCCAGAATTATTGAAGTTTGTCGTGACTGGAATTTTGATCTTGAACTGGAGAAGCAAGATATTAAATTCTCAGTTCAGTTAAATGATATTTGTATGTATTATTTTTTGTAATTTTTCAGGATGTAGGAGATTGTGAGTGGGAACGTGTGTGAATGTTAATCCTCACTTACTTATATCATCTTAAGTTGTCTGAAATCTTAATAAAAATCTGAAATCTTAATAAAAATGTAGTATTGATTTAAAATTAATTTCATACGAAGACCTTCACAAAGAAAGTTTTGCCAGAAAGCATCCTTATATGAAAAAAGTGAAATAGTTTTAATATTTGATAATGTAAATGTCTCATCCCACACATTAAATGAAAGTGATAACATTTCAGTCTCTTGGACTCTTATCAAGTTGTGATAAGGGTCATTATTAAGGCGTGCCTCAGATCCAGGATGGACCCAAACGTTGTCACTCATTTGATTTGTGTGACGAGTAATTTGTTTCACCTATGTTATTGTGACTTATTCTTTGCATTGATAAAGTAATTCTCACAAGTCTCAAACATTTAGGTGGAATTGTTCTTGTGATAATTATAATGCTGTGGCATTGATCAGGACCTCAACTCATAAAACTCAAGTGTTTTCCCTAGTTGGGCTGATGGGGTGTCTCACAAACATGTGAGTTTACTCTCATGGCAAATACCAGGCAAGATTGCTTGTATTTCCTAAAGTTTTCTGTTTTCCACATATGTGGGAGATTATATAAGGAATAATTAATACTTCATTTTGCTGGGGACAGGAAGCCTGTGTGTATATATATGTACTTTCGGCTGGTATCGCAGTCTTCTCCAAGGTCAGTGATATTTAGCGTTCTCTGATTATTCCGCACATTTGATGGTGCTACATAGCCTTCCCGGCTTGGTTACTTCTCCAAGGTCAAACTACTGACCCTCCCCCAGAATGCAACCCCACAACAGTTGCCTGACTCTGGATACCTATTTACCGCTAGGTGAACAGAAGCATTGAGTTAAAGGAAATGTGCCAGGCCATTTTCGTCCTGCCGGGGAATCGAAACCAGGATTCCTGAGAATGAGTCAAGAATGAAGTTAACTGCGCTATGAGACCCTGTGGTTAAAACCTCATTGATGCTTGTGCTTCAGGAGTTGGTGAGCTTATCACATAAAAAGTCATTGTTGACGAAGTGTGTGATAAAGCAAAATCTTACAAAACAAAGATTTGTTTTGGGTTTCCTATCCATCCCACTTAGGTGTAGGTTTGAGCAGTCATCACCCAAGGCCAGAACAAGTCACAAATTCAAGGGTGAAACCAACCCAGTGCAGGAAAAGATTTTCTTACAATTCTCATTATGGTCACATGCTCTATACTAGTTCCTTATTAGTCAATTGTTTGGCCTCCTAATAAGGGCTACTTACTCTAACATAGCCTCTTGATAAGAGTTGCTTCTATACAAGCACACAATAAGGGCTTCTCACTGCTGTGGAAAACCTTGTTTCTTACGGTTCCCAACTTGTCAGCCACTCGTCAGCGAATTACAGCTGGCAAGACTCTTGATACAACCGCTGATTGGGAAATTTATCATAGATGTTAACAAAGCAGAATTATTTGATCATGTGTGTGTTCTAATTGTTAAATATTTTGCTGGTATTTCCTTAATTTGATGGGAAATTAATACAATACAGTATAAAATAAATTAGTTTGTCTTTATCATGTTGAATTTGAACAAATGAGATTTAAATTTAAAATATTATACTGGGTGTTTGATGTTGATTCCTTGGTCACAATAAACATTGATTCCTTGATCACAATAAACATAACTTCTCTTAGCTGGCTGTGTGAACATTGTAAACATGATGGCCTCCGTATGAAATTAATTACCGTATCTGTACTCTTGGGTCTCTGAACTTCATTAGTACTATGGGGGTGTTTACTCACCCTAACACACACACATTACAAAAACAACTACTATATGGTGGTTTATGTAATTTAACATAGATGTATATTAATATTCCACTATGTTATAGTTGTCTGCATAATGCATGCTGGTGAGGAGAATAACAGTTTCCCGGGCTTGGTGGATGGTTTATTTTGAAAGCTTAAACACCTCAGGGTACTAATGCAAGGACATTTGGATTGGCCAACTTGGAAGTGTTGTAAGAGAAGATTCTATTTTAAGGACTGTATTTATATGAACTTTGTTATATATATGATGTTTAATTGCTGCTTTTTAAACAGGATTTTTTTACATGGTTATGAGAATTAATGAGCTTCAGGGAGGTAACTGAAGCATAGCTTTGGTCACTATCATCTGTGTGTGTGTGTGTGTGTGTGTGTGTGTGTGTGTGTGTGTGTGTGTGTGTGTGTGTGTGTGTGTGTGTGTGTGTGTGTGTGTGTGTGTGTGTGTGTATTTTCCCCTATTGATTGCTTGCTGTTAAATTGATACACTTGCAATATACATTTACTAATACATGTGTGATAGCTGGTAGGGCACAATCGTTAAATAGGGTCTTGTTCCCCATCATCTTACAGTAATACAACATTTGAAATGGCTGGTGGGGCATAATTGTTATCTAGGCCTTCGTTCCCCACCGCCTTACATGAGGACAAGTACGTGAGTGGTCTTAGGGGTTATCTTAACTCGTGTAAGCTCCTCAGTTATGGCTATCTTCATCTTTACAAGCCATAGTTAGTATAGTTCATTGACATCTGTTTAGCACCACATGAATGACAAAATAAATCATCAGAGATGATAGTTTTTAAACCATCATTTCCTCACAAATATATATATTCAAATATATGCATGAGAGAATGCCCCTAATTGTTTGATGATTGCACATCACTGAGGTTGAAACAAGTGATATTTGAGGTTGAGGAGGGGCAGTGGCACGACCTTGTTTGTAAGTGGCTTCACAATCCACATCTTGGTTACTCTTAGAGCTTGACCTGTATGCTACTCCTATGTTCTATGGGCCTCGCACAGGAATGTGGTGAAGGCTTTCACTATTGGCTTATAACGACCCAAACTCCATGCCTTTAAATATCATCAAAGGTGACTAGAACGTCGGGCTGGGAGGTTGAGGCGCTACCTCCATAATTAACCAATCCTGCTCACAATATAAATTTTCAGGTATATTATGTGTGCACATGACTAAATTGAGTGAGAGTGAGAGAGTCTGAAGGAGATTACTCAGTGGTTTTGGTTCACATTTTTTTGGGGAAAGAACCCTCATCTCAAGATAACCTCAAGAAGAAGATAACCCTTATGTGCAGCTTGATGGTGCTACATAGCCTTCCCGGTTTAGTGCCTTCTTTTGATAATTACTTACTTACTTACCCTTACGTGCAAGTGACGTGAGATTTTAAGATGGGGAATTTTTGCTCCAAACTTAAATGAGGTGTGATATTAATGCAGAGGATCACTTGTCATTCAATAAATTATTGGTGAACCTGATTCCTCTGATGTTGCCCATCTTGTCTTTTTTTTTGTTTACAGTACTTGTATTGGTATTCTGATATTTAAGACATTCTGCAACAGTGGTTAGTGTTCTTTTGATCATTAATTACTTGGTACAGATGATTATAGAAAGGCATTAGACATGATACAAAATAATTCAAGATATTTCTAAATACATGGCTAAAGTTTGAATGAGTGTGATAGTTGATTAGTGATTACTGTTTAATTGACACAGATAAGAGGGTGTAGGATAGATATTATTGCTAGGGAAATATGGTTACAAAAATATGAAATTGGGATTTTAGTGAGAATAAATTTTGTGAATGATGATGCAAAGTCTATAAAGAAACTGGTTGGGATGACATGGTTACTGAAACACCATGGAAAAGAGTAGAAAATGTCAGGTATTGAGTGGAACATGTTACAACATAGTAGGTGAAGAGAATGTCAGGTATTGAGAGGTATGTGTTAAAACATAGAAAGTGAAGAGTGTGTCAGATATTGAGAGGAATATGTTGTGCACCTCCCCTTACAATGTCTCAGGATGTGAGGTCTTGGAAACACCATATTCAGGTTTCCATTTTATTGCCAGCTGTTGTTTCTCTGGATTTTGAGGTTTGGTCTCGCATGGCAGATATCACCCAGTATTTGTATGCTCTGGAGCTTCATGTTGCACAGCTGTAAAGTGAAATATCACCTTTCGATCTTGCATCCTCACTTACCTCGATTTCTGCTTTAGGAAATGGAAGGGAATGCCTCTTGAGACCCATAACTAAAGCTTACCTCAAACGCGATAACAAGGGGTTCATAGAGCATTCATAGAGCAAGTCTGGATCTGAAAGAGCTGCCCCTCTCCACTCTGCCACTCTATCAACATCAGAGGACCGAGGCTGTTCAACACGCTTCCACTACACATAAGGGGACATAACTGGCCGACCCCTCACAGTGTTTGAGAGAACTTGACAAACACTTCCAAAGGATACCTGATCAACCAGGCTGTGACTCATACGTCAGGCTGCGAGTACCCGCGTCCAGCAGCCTGGTTGACCAGTCCAGCAACGAGGAGGCCTGGTCAATGACCAGGCCGCGGTCACTAAGCCCCGTAATCACCTCAAGGAATCACCTCAAGGTAACCTCCTGAGAAGCAATAAAAAGTCCAGCCAACTGTAAGAATGAGGTATCACCTACTCCCTCGGAGACACAAAAATCTCCTGTGAATTTTGAATGGACAAAATAGGAACAAAATTTCCAATTTCTCCAACCCCACACTTGCCAGGACCTGTATAAAAGAGGTTTAAAGTGTCAAAGAACCCCCCAGCAAGTGGGAGAGGATGAGAACTTTAGTGCTTAGCAGACAATACAGGCGCTGGAGCTCTATTTGCTAAGTTGCCAGGGATGGAAACCCTATTTGAGTACTTTTTCTTACAACCGAGGCTTTCAGGTCTAACCAGCAGGGAAATCCAAACCCACCTCAAAATAAATTGAAGTATGTCAGGAATCTGTAAAAGTTAGAAACTGAGGCTGCTAGAATAGATATATTTGAGCACGAGACCAAAGATTTGTTTTGGGTTTCCCATCCATCCCACTTAGGTGTAGGATTGAGCAGTCATCACCCAAGGCCAGAACAAGTCACAAATTCAAGGGTGAAACCAACCCAGTGCAGGAAAAATGCAGGAGACAGAAAGGGTGACCTTGAATGTAATAATAATGTGCAGTACTCTGGTATCCCTCCATACCTCACTATAATGGATGTGCTATAATGCAGAAACTTAAGGTCAGCTTAAGTGACCTAGGGCTGGTCACAAGATCTTTCATCCACACTGTAGAGGTGGAGGAAGCCTGGGTGCCAAGGCATAAATGCTAGGCAACCACTAATTTATCAGAATATCAGGCAGAGAAAGAAGAGATATAATTCTTCATATATATTATACATATAAATATTATAGATATTAAATATATCTATTTACATAATAGATGCTCACTACTACTGTGCACAGGCTCGACCTGATGGGTGCTCTGAACAATCAACACCCACTCACACAGGTGAAGTAACAGTCGAATGGATCCTGTGCACAAGAAGAACAGATTTACTTTGCAAGACCCTGTACCAGTGGACCATAAATGAAGTGGTACAGCCTTGAAGAACTAAGCTCTGCTATGCATGGCAGCACCGACCTAATACAACAGGCTGAGAAAGAATCAAGTACTCACAAAGACACTTAAATACCAATGAAAAGATTTATATATACAGTATACACTTATTAGAATGTTTGGAATACTATACAGTATATGTATAATGAGTGTATACACATTGGCTGTGCATGCATTGTACAAAGTCAAACAGCTGGATATTCAGTCCCAATCTGTCGGCTGCATATGAAATGAAAGTAAGGGAGTATGTGTGAGTGATCAGATCAGGTAATGGTCAGTATAGATATCCAAGAAATGCAACCATTAGTTAGCAAGATTCCTCATTGGTGGGTGTTGTGATGCCAAAATAGTGTTAGGAAAGGAATTGATTTTTCATGAATTAACTTAATGCAGCTGGGTATTCTGGACTAAAATATTCTCCAGTGACTCCCTGGCATCACTATTACTCTACAGCAATATTTATAAATTCACTGTGGCACTGATGTTCATATGTTATCCTGCCTAAATGTGCATGATCTTATCAAAGGACATGAGGGGATTGTATGTCAAATCCATAATGTCCCTCCCTTATTCCCTATTCATGGAGAATTGGACACTTAAATTGTGCTTAAATGTGATCCTAAACCACTGAGTTCAGAATGTGATGCTTTCGTTGCTTTGTAGTTTTAACTAAACAACAAACCTTATTTTGTCACCTATTGGGAGTGGCATATTTGTTTCACTATTGATATCAATATTAATATTCCAAGTACTGTCCCATGCATTTTGTTCATTATTTCTAAATCATCTTAAATTTGTAAAGTTTCATACATTTGATTGAGATTTCGTTACAGAAAATATTTGAAAATAGAATACATTAAACTTTTTAAATGTAGTGTTGGTGTGTCAAGCTTTAGGTAAGAGGGATGTGGATAATGAAGTGTGTTATATGGTAGAGAAGTAGAGGGTGTCAAGCGTCGGGTAGTGGACTGGTGTGTCGGCAGGTGATGGTGCTGAAGGTATATTAACCCCTCATTCATGCACTTACCTAGGAATTATTAAGCAGTAATCATTAGGTTCATGATAGTTTTCATAGCTTGCCTCATATTTTACTGACCCTTAGTTATATTTGTTTCTTCAAATTTTCTTCAGCTATACCTTGTGTGTGAGTGTAGTCTTATTTCTTTGTATTGAAATGTAATTCATTTATTTATAATCATGTTTACGTCAAATATATTTATGCTTAGTTAAACGCAATTACTTTTTTGTGGACTTTATTTCTCTTTTTGTCTCTCTTTCAAATTCTCTACTGAACTCGACTTTTTCTGAGTCAAGTTGAAATATACAGTATTTATTTATTACAATGTTATTTTGTGCATTGTTTGCCGTTGTTGATGTGTGCAGCATTAAACCCGACAGCCTTTAATTGTTATCTGTACTCTGCTTATATACAGTATATATATAGTCTCCACTGTGTGATATTGGTACCCTCTTGAGGACATTCCTTCTGTTGCTTCCCTTCCATCCTGGTACAGGTATTGCAGTAATCTAGGTAACATTATTCTGCTTAACATAACATATTTTGAGGCACCTGCAAGCACAACCACATGAATAAATCTTTTGTTTGATTGTAAAATAGTATACATGTATTAACTTAATTTTCATTTTAATCAAGAAGGCATATGCAAGGTTTCCCCAAGTTGTCTCATCTGAATACGTCTGCTAATCATGCCTACATAAGTTTTAGGAAACCTAGTAGAAATGACAAAAATACATGCTAATTAAGCCTCTAAGTTAATATGGCTTTTACATAAATAAGATTGCTCCTCGTGTGTGTGTGTTTGACCATATACTGTCATCCTGAGTGATAACTTGGAAACGTTTGAACAGCCTGTGACCCCGATGGTGCTTAATAGTCTTCCCGACTTGGTGCCGCCTTTTGATAATTACTTAATTTACATCAAACCATTTCTATTACTTGGCCCATGAAGATGTTCCTTTCTTTCTTGCATTGTTACTCGAGGGATCTCTGTGATGGTGCTGGAGGCAACTTTCCCCAAACATTACAGCCATTGATACTGTTGTCAGCTTCAGGTGTTAAGGCTGTACAATGCCTATTGAGTTTTTGTTCAATATATATGAGAACCACTACAAGAGTGTAGGGTATCTTATACTTACAGTATGGTGGTATTGAGACCATCAAATTTTTGTTTCTGTGAGAAGGATACGATAGAATTGATGTCAACAGCAGTTTTTGTTCTTTGAAGAAGTTTAAGAATTTTGGGTTGTAAGTTTACCTCGCTTTTCTTTACTTCCTATTGATGTACAGCAATATAAAATAATTAATAAATTATTAATTATTTATGCTTAAACAATTATAACAAGATAGTCAATTAAGAATAAAACTCTTTTTGCACATAAATATTAGCTGAGAAGCTATGTCCAGCCTGGAGAGACTACAATTGTACATTTCAATAGCAAAAGTTAACCATTGAAACTTAATAAAACTTGTACTAAAAATGATACGCTCGGGTGTATATATTATCATGGATGTTGAGGACCAAGGACAGAGAGCCACCTCAACAATGACTGACACTAGTGTAGGAAGTAAGGAATCTATTGAACCTATTCTCACCCATGGAAATACATGTACAAACTAAAAAAAAAAAAAAATACATGTTTGCATGTGTATCAATTTATGAATTAAAAAATATATATGCATAAGTTTAGTACTTTCCAGTATTAAAGAAACAGTAGAGTGAAATATTGTTATGTAGTCAGAAAGAGGTACATTAATAACCATACAAAAGTTGGGTGGCCACCTACCTACCTTGAGGTTACCTTGAGGTGCTTCCGGGGCTTAGTGTCCCCGCGGCCCGGTCGTCGACCAGGCCTCCTGGTTGCTGGACTGATCAACCAGGCTGTTAGACGCGGCTGCTCGCAGCCTGACGTATGAGTCACAGGCCATGCTGCATGGCTTGATCATCATTCTTCAGTGATCAACACCAATGTGTACCACATACACCGTGCCTTTTGTACATTCCCTGAGCTTCTCTGGTTGTCTTATGTGTTGCTGTGTGGTCGCTTAGCATGGTTGATATTGACCTCCTCTCTCTCCTTCCCATTGATGTTTTCCCCTTCTCTGGTGCTACCTACTCTTCTGTTGACTTATAAATAGGTTATTCCATATTTTTCACTTCTGCATTTATCATATTATTCATAATGGACTAACTGGCAAGATTCTGAACCGGGATAGCGGGTGTTTGACAAATAGGAAACATAGGGTTGTAATGTGCGTGTGGGTGAAAGGAAGTGGTAAGTAGGGTCCCTTGGGGCTTAGTACTTGGTTCACCAATATTCTAGATTGATATAAATGTCCTGGAGAAAGTATGATTGTACATGATACTGTTTGCAGTCATTGTAAAACTGATTAATAAGGCAAGTTAAATGCTAGGTACAGAATAAATGTCAGAGCTCATAAGTTGTACAAAAGCTGCCCCACCCTAAATCCCTAATGGATGGAAGGGAACATGCCAATGGGTATCCTGAAGATCCAGACCAAAATCTGCTCGAAAGCATCTGTTAACCTGGTATACAGTGGTTATCCAGAATATTGGGCAAGGAATGTCCCAGTTGAGAGCAGAAACGTCCAGAATGAAGTGAGGACCCATAGTATCTTGCATGGGAATGGATAAAAACAGGATACCTTAACTCTTGACCAGCACTAATTGTGTACAGTATATACGAGTTTGGTCCAGTTGGAGCAAATCCTTCCAGACACAGCCTTCGAGGGAACAGTCCCAGTACCTGGGAGCCGGTCGGCCGAGCGGACAGCACGCTGGACTTGTGATTCTGTGGTCCCGGGTGCCGGCGAGAAACAATGGGCAGAGTTTCTTTCACCCTATGCCCCTGTTACCTAGCAGTAAAATAGGTACCTGGGTGTTAGTCAGCTATCATGGGCTGCTTCCTGGGGGTGGAGGCCTGGTCGAGGACTGGACCGCGGGGACACTAAAGCCCCGAAATCATCTCAAGATAACCTCAAGATAACCTGCAGCCAAACCCGATTCTGCCGCTACCTGCACAGTCCGATGCAATGGGGATTTAGGGGCCACACAAAAGGTACACACATAACACGAAAGAAAAAAAATATTTATTCCATCTTCAATTAGGGAGGAAGCAACACTTCCCCATCCCTCCTCACCAGATCAGCTGGGGACTATAAGCAAATAGTTGCATGATAAATAGCAGCATGAGATGGGGCCCCTGACAGGGCCAGGGTCAAACCCAACACTGAGGAATGCAGAAACAAAAGGTATGAGCATCTGGATTGTTAAATACAGTGCCACAATCTTGGAAACTACTTGCAGCAGAATTCAACTAATCAGAATGGAATATCACAATGCACCTGCTGGTAGTCCCACGGTAAACACCCACCCAGAAACACAACACACAAATCAGGTAAACTCAGAAAGGGAGTTGTTGTTCAGCAACAGAGGCATAAGCATCACAAATTAACCTTAGTCTATTAACAGAAGTATATGGGGAAATACAGCCAGAGGCTGAGAAAAATACATATGCTTAACAAAGATGCCGAAGAAATAAAAGGAAATTCTCTTTCACAGAGTGGTAGAGGGTTGGAGCAAGTTAGGTGAGAAGATGGGGGAAGCCAAAACTGTCAGTAGTTTCACAGCGTTATATGACAAGGAGTGCTAGGATGACGGGACACAACGAGCGTAGCTCTCATCCTGTAACTACACTTGGGCAATTACACAAAAATGAAGTCCCACTTCACTCAAGTGAAAACCCAACAGAAGTGTTGTCACTGTACATACAAAGGAGAGGAGCAGCACAATCCCTTGAAAGTGTGTTAAAGTACTAAGCACAGTGCTGAGATGTAAACCTAGAACAAAGTTCCTAGGCATAAACAAAGTTACGGAACAACTTGAGGAGGAGTTGGTCCACAATGAAACTACACCAACAACTTCAGAAAAAGATATCCCTGGGACTCTTGGTTTTTGACAAACTGGCAGTGAAGAAAGGCAACCCTGATACACAGTTGTAGTGGCAAACTATTATCAATGGTACAAAAAAAGTGGTTGTACATGCCATGAAATGAACTCTCATTTTAGCACTTTAGTAATCAATTGCGTTGCAACTGCCTCGACGGATAAACTAGTAAAAAATCTTTTCTGGCAGAGCAGGTAGTGTCGGTGGTTTTGTAAGTCAGAAAGTGAGGAGGGGGGGCCAGTTCCTCGCTGCCTCCATAACATATTGGGTGTTAAGTGATAGTTGCAAGTAGCTCATTCGGTTATGACCATTCCAGAATCCTAATTAGGGTTCCTTTGATGCTAACTTGTTTTTACAAGAACTATTATAGGTATTGCTACTTGCTATCTTATAGTGGACTGGTCCCCTGGTGATGGCTGGAGCTTAACTTGCCATTGTTAACCTTATTCAACCTTGATTCCTGATTAAGACAACAACGTCAGCTCCTCATCACGCTTGGGAGGGAGGTCACGGTGTAGTACAAGTACTGTATATTGTTACAAATGGTCCCAATAGCTCCTGGCTCAATGAAGCAGTAGTGGGATTTTGGCTTGGTAAAGGGGTAATATGATTACCACATACAAAATCATGGCTGAAATTGACATTTATCAGGAAGAATTTTGTAGTCTGCCACATCAAGAAAGAGATAATTGATTAAAAATACAAAATGGGTGCCAAAAAATGCATGAAATTTCTCTTGCCAACAGTGGCAGACGGACGGAATAAATTAAGAATAGTGCATGACACCACATTAGATGCTTCAAAACTTCATGACAATAATTACCGTATAGGGAAGAGGGGACACCATAAGCATAGCTCTTGTCCTCTAACTACACTTGCTTACAATGATCTCCCAGGCTTGGTGACTTCTTTTGATAATTACTTACAAGTAGCTAATTCCACGATATTCAACATTTAATTTTTTTTAACGAAGGTAGAGAAGTGAAAATTGAATGTAAAGAAGTTGTTTGATAAATGCTTTGGTGTGTAAATAATAGTTAGTGTGCATTTTAAGTTTTATATCCATACCTTGTTTTGTTCATTTTCACTGCCCTTATTGATATGTACATTCATCATAAACAAATGTTTATTATTCTAGGGTGGAAAGATTGCTGTTGAATGAGAGTTAGCAATATGAGCAATGTAAAGATGAGAGGTTAATTACCGGAGTGTATAGTGCCCTCCCTCCCTACCAGCTTAGTGGTCACGGAGAAGTTACTGCATTGCCCCCCTTTACGAGAGTTTATGTCTGCACGAACTCTAATGCTCGTTTTCTTTTCCCTTTTAGTATGCTCACTAGAAAGCCTGCCATGCCCTCCTAGCATACTTTGTAATATTTTAGAATATCAAAGTAAGTGTAGGCCCAGTTGTTCCATAGTTACTTGGTTACTCATGTCTGCATGCTACCTCTTAGCTTATTTCATTTTCTTGTATGACTATGTTACAGCCTATGGAACACTGGTCTTATAATATTTCTACAAGCATTAATCATTTCTATTTGCATTTTGTTGTTGGCATATCCCATAAGAGTAATGATAAAATATTTTGGACTGTTTTATAGAGCAGTGCTTGAGTTTGTATTAGACATAAAATGTCAAGAACATAATCTGTTTATATTTAGAAAATGCACAAGATATAACTTTAATCAAAGCCATAAAAAAATCATAAGTTGCATGTTGGAAAAATAAGAAAAGACAAGAAAAATATTTGTTGGGACAACGTACTGAGGTATTACAGAACAGCAGTGTAGTGCGGACTGGGGTGCATCTCGCTCGCTACATTTATGCGTGATTAAATCAAGGCCAAACGAATTTCTTATGAGATTAATTATGAGATTAATGATTTGTCAGATTATTATTTATCCACCTCGGATAAATCTCGTGGATAAATCCTCGGATAAATCTCGTCTTGTCTCGGAATATTTTGTGTGCTATAGTTTTTGTCCCTATATAAGAGACTTGAAAGTTAGTGTTAGGCAACAGGACATGTTTTATCTATTAAATATGGGAACTAGATAGCTAGCACTGTACTTCATTATCATCCAAATTCATGAGGTATTGAAGCTATAAACTATGAATAATAGTCATGCATGAGTGCCTTGATGATTGGTATACATTGATTTGATACCACAAATGTTGGTGATGATTTAAACTGTAATATATACATCAGCCTACATGTGTACTTGCAGCAGCTCTTCTGACAGCATGTTAAGTTCACAGCTTTATTGGTGAATGTAAACACTTAACACTTTAACGGTCCGACCCATTTGCGCATACCCGACCTCAAATATTCCGGGCATCTCAAGGTCACACATAGCGACGCCTAAAATGTTTATACTTTTTTTTTTTCTTTTTCTACGTTTGCTCAGTTAGTTTTTGGGTTATACCTGTAACTATTATAAATTTGGTGTCAAGATGTTCACTAATGAATTTGCTAGAGTATGGATGCATAATAGTTTATGCATGACCGTGCTGGTTATACAAATGTTTATGAACATTTCAACATTCCTCAAATATTTTTAAATATTGATCATTTATTTTTAACATAAGTAAAAATAAGTGAAAATATTCACAGGCAGAGGAATATCATATTGGGTGATAAGTGATTGGCTCAGATGATCTCTGGATAGTCCTCTGGTACTCTAGTTGGATCCCCCCTGGTACTCTAGTTGGATCCCTCTGGTACTCTAGTGGGATCCTCTGATAAGCTATGCCCACACTGTGCTCCTCCCCCTCAAAAAAAAAAAAAAAGGAATTATCAGGAATTTTCAGGAGTCTGGAGACAGAGAATGAGATTTAGTCATTGGTACATTTACTGTTGAAGTACAGATGGTGCATTTTAGTGTCATCAAAGCGCATATATAAGGATATATAAAGCGCATCTGGGAACATCCTGTGCGTAGGTTCGAACCCTCATCATGGCCCTTGTGGATTTGTTTGTTTACATACAAGTTCAGTAGTTGGGTTATGAGACGTAGTTTGCCAAATAGAAAGAGTTCTTAATGACGTGTTGGCACAGCATAGTCAACTCTTTTCATATGATTCACTTCTTTTTCATAAAAGATGACTTGATAATAATATTTAATTGATAAGAGAGTGAGGCATGACACTCCTCTATGGCCCAGAGTAACTAAAAACAGAAAGAGAGTGAGGGGGGTTAAGAGTTTCGGGTTTAATGCACATGTGGGAATAGTGACATTTCTTACAAACTACTCTCATAAAGGCCTGCTCACATTAATGGGTATATCTTGATATCTAGGACGTGTTGACTGTTTTGTGCCACTGAGGGGTGCTAAATAGCTTTCCAGGCCAGGGACCTTTTGAGAACACAATATAACACAGATTTTGTTCTTAGGTAGTAAGTATTATTTTCTGATTGCTTATGCCTCTAAAATAGACGATTATTTTCCCTTAAACTTTGCTGTGATTTTTGCCTAAGAGAGTTTAGTGAAAACAGCTTGAAGATAGCTGATGACTTCCGAAACATTATCTTAGAGCTATAACGCTTCGTTTCTCAAGTCTGCAGCCTTCAGGTACCTTTAGGACATCTTCCCTAAGCTGTCGTAGGCGAAGATCACAGTAAAATTTGGGGAAGTGATACAATTTTCTATACTGTACTTTGGAGGCATAAGCACTTGGAAAATAACGTTATCCAGGATATTTTTTTTATATTTTTTTTACAGTATAATTACCTCGGAAATTTGCTCGGTTTAGGAGAGATACGAGCAGTTGCTCTCAAAGGAGCACATTATGCCTTTTATAGTCTAGTACATGAATTGCTCTTGAATGAGTTGAATACAATATATGAAATTTTACTGAGAAATGGTATGACTATGCATGACAAACTCTAGAAATGATGCAACCTGTTCATACAGATAGAGCATTTTACATCAAAGTCCTGGGAGCTACTAAAGGTTTGTTGACTTTGTAAGACCGAGATGGCTATGCAACAGCTAGTATACACCTCAACCTCAAGCTACAGCACAGTCTTGCTGTGTGTGTGTGTGCAGTAGCGAGGAATGATGTTGCTATCAGTTTGCTTTCACTGCCAATGGGTTCACATTTACAAGCTTCTCAGTTGAAACACAGACCTTTGGTTCTGCAAGCTATTACGCTTTGCTGCTTTGAAGTATTTGATTTTGTAATGATGCATTCGTAAAGACATAAATGCTTCAGGACAATGTTTTGTCTTGAGCTACGTTGCACAGTGCTCACTGACGATGAGTTCAGAAATGGTTAATGACTCATCTTAGTCAAGGCTTAGGCCCAAATTGCCTAGTTTTGGTTCTTTTAATATATTATTTTTTCTAAATAATTGTTTATTGGTTTATTTTTAGGAATGTGACCCTATTATGTATATGTTGTACTGTATTTTTATGAGTGTAATTTTGTAGAAATTTGTTATTGATGTGTATGCCCTAGATGCACTGCATGTGGTGAATGCTCATTGTTGTGGAATTTGGACTTAAGTGTTGTATCAATAATACACACAAGGTTTTGTTAGTGTAGCAAATACTGTACAGTTCATGATTTTTTCTATTACTGTATATCTATATATTGCCATATATATATATATTGATAGTCGTCTTTGTTGTTTGTCAGTTTTTTTCTAGAGTTCTTTCAGATCTTTGTACAATAGGCGAGAAATATATTTTAAAAGGGTGTTGCTTGCCTTGGTATAGTGAGTAATGTGAGTAATACAGTGGACACTAAATTTAAATTGAAAATCTTATTTATTTAAGTATGTTTTTATGATGTTCCAATAAAATTCTTTCATTTGGTCTAGTAAAGTTCTGATATATAGTATATTTACATTTAAAATAAACATTTAATTACATCAGTGGAAATATATTGTTTGTGATCATTCTAAGTTTAGTATTTTGAGGGAGTACTAAGGCTTATTATTGGATGGTTTCTGTATTTAGCTGGTAATTTTATATTTTAGTTTGAGTATGACTAAAGTAGGAAACATTGGACTTACAGTACCAGCCGATGGTGTGAAGGGCAAGACGTGGGGACCCAGCACAGCACACCAGAAGGAGCGGGGCCAGATCATTCCTCAACATACCGACAACCAAAAACGATGGAGTAAGTCTGCGCCCAATCTTGAGAAAACCCTTCGGCCCCTTCCATATACTGCCACTATGACTGGGCTCAACCAGATTACTGCTTATGGTCCAGAGATTGGTAAGTTTAGGAGGGGTAATTACGCAAAGACTCGACCTGATGGCCATAAACATTCGAGAGGCTGTCTTCTTGGATAACTCTTATGAGAACTGTGATGAAGCATCTAAACAAGAAACAAATGTAACATACAGTAGTTGCTTCACTGGATTATATTGTCATATATATTGTTGCACTGATATATGCACTCGTGGGAAATACCACTCAAGCTGAAGAACTCTTGATGGAGGAACGTGGATCTTATACCGTTCCTCTCTTGTTTCAAGCTGGCAATGGATATTACTACATGCCAGGTACAGTATATTCAAATTGTCATGTGTATATCGTCAAAGTTCTGTCCTCTTAGTTTGAGGTAGTTTGATTTTTTATATAAAATACATGTATCTGAACTGTAATGCTTGATGATGAATTTGTATAAAGTGATTGTGACACACTAAGTTTGTTGTTATATAGTGGTGCTGGTCTCTTAAAGTAATATAGCAAAATTATTTGTCTTATTTTTGGTGTTATCTCACCATCCACTGGAATGGGGAGACGAAACTGTTCCAATGGATGAAGTCTCAGGAGATGTAGTCTCGGTAGTTCTGCACTTACAAAGAAAATTGCCAAATTTTCTCAACACCCCTCTTTTGTCTCGACCCCTCTCTTAATCCGTACCAGTCTTAACCCATACTCTCACTCCAAACATTCCCCCCCCCCCTTCCTCTCACTCAACCTGACTGTCACCTTAACCTCCACTCTCAACCCGGAGTCTGGCCTCGTCCCCGTCACTCTCAACCTGAACTCTGGCCTCGTCCCCGTCACTCTCAGCCTGGACTCTGGCCTCGTCCCCGTCACTCTCAGCCTGGACTCTGGCCTCGTCCCCGTCACTCTCAGCCCGGACTCTGGCCTCGTCCCCGTCACTCTCAGCCCGGACTCTGGCCTCGTCCCCGTCACTCTCAGCCCGGACTCTGGCCTCGTCCCCGTCACTCTCAGCCCGGACTCTGGCCTCGTCCCCGTCACTCTCAGCCCGGACTCTGGCCTCGTCCCCGTCACTCTCAGCCCGGACTCTGGCCTCGTCCCCGTCACTCTCAGCCCGGACTCTGGCCACGTCCCCGTCACTCTCAGCCCGGACTCTGGCCTCGTCCCCGTCACTCTCAGCCCGGACTCTGGCCTCGTCCCCGTCACTCTCAGCCCGGACTCTGGCCTCGTCCCCGTCACTCTCAGCCCGGACTCTGGCCTCGTCCCCGTCACTCTCAGCCCGGACTCTGGCCTCGTCCCCGTCACTCTCAGCCCGGACTCTGGCCTCGTCCCCGTCACTCTCAGCCCGGACTCTGGCCTCGTCCCCGTCACTCTCAGCCCGGGCTCTGGCCTCGGCCCCGTCACTCTCAACCTGGATTCTGGCCTCGGCCCCATCACACTCAACCCAGACTCTGGCCTCGCCCCCTTCACTCTCGACCCGGACTCTGGCCTCGTCCCCGTCACTCTCGACCCGGACTCTGGCCTCGTCCCCGTCACTCTCAACCCGGACTCTGGCCTCGTCCCCGTCACTCTCAACCTGGACTCTGGCCTCGTCCCCGTCACTCTCAACCTGGACTCTGGCCTCGTCCCCGTCACTCTCAACCCGGACTCTGGCCTCGGCCCCGTCACTCTCAACCCGGACTCTGGCCTCTCACACACTGGTGTACTCGCATACCTGCTTGTCCTCACACAGTCATTCAACTGACTGATAAGTTGTCAAACAGTAGTTCTACCTATATGAGTGCAGTAGTACCCCAGGCTGCAATTCTTTTACTATGTTGTGATGCTGTCGACTAGAGTGCATCTGGGAACACCCAGCGCACAGCTTCGAACCCTCATCAAGGGGTGCTCGAGAGCTGAGTGAACGGCGCTCGGGATTCGTAGTCCTAATGTTCCGGGTTCGATCCCCGGTGGAGGCCGAAACAAATGGGCAGAGATTCTTTCACCCTTATGCCCCTGTTCACCTAGCAGTAAATAGGTAACTGGAAGTAAGATAGCTGCCACGGGCTGCTTCCTGGGGATTTGTAACAAAAAAGGAAGCCTGGTCAAGGACCAAGTCGTGGGGATGATAAGCCCCGAAATCATCTCGAGATAATCTCAAGAAGGCTCCTGTGGCTTTGTGCATTGATATTTCACATCAGTGTGATTTCTGTGTATCTTCATTGATGCCAGCTCTGTTTTTTATAATAATCAAGCCCTAATCCTACTTAAGAAAACTGCCTAAATACCATTGCCTCCAAAGTTTTAATGTGTGTCTTATGAGATAGCTTTGCTAATGTCAAGATATAGAATGTTGTGATCCTTCTCACTGTTAACTGCTTGAAATATACAGTACTGGGAACAATTTTTGTGTAAATTTGTTATACATGAGCAGTCCTTAATAAAACTATGTTATGAAGCCTTTATTAATCTATGGTTTTCAAGATGTAGATGAACAGTTAGGACAAATATTGGCTTCTTCTGTGAGGTGAGTTTATGTATGTGACAGATACAGGCCTAAATAAAAAAAATTTAGCATTACAAATTGTGGTCAATTATCATACTGATATTTACGGTACCATGGAAGGTGCGGGGGGGTAGGGGGGGTGGATGGAACCCGTACTCAGACTTGTTTCTAATCCGTGTAAATCATCAAGTTTATGTAATATTCAAAGCGCTCTCCATTTTGTGTTTAAGGTTGCCCAATCTTCATTAAACGTGTTCTGCATTCATTCCAAATAATTAGTTTTATGTGTGTCTTGTCTCAAGTGTCACCCCTGAACTCTACATATTTACTTGCATCTGTTCTCCTCAGTTAGGACTTTTTAATTGTCTGAGGGAGAATAGGTTTCATATTATTTTTATTTTATATTAAACTTAAAATTATTAATTTATAAGAACCAGGTAAGTGAAGCAATGTATGTGAACACCTTCGGTATAGTACCACATTAAAAAACTAGACAGAATAATAATTCCTACAAAAAGCCCAATGATATTAGTGAAAAAACGTGAACTGGTGGAAATTCGTATGCGATAGTACTGTAATTCAAGTTTCACTATGAGCATTAACCCCTGAACTACGGCATTACAGTAATTTAAGTACAGTGGAACCTTGGTCTACGAATTTAATCTGTACCAAGAGATGGATCGTAAACTGAATATTCATACACCCAAACAAATTTCCCTTAAAAAATAATGTAAACTGAATTAATCCATTCAACACACTCGACAATATTAATTAAAAAATACATTTTGTACAGAATACTACTCATATTTTTTAATGTACCTTACCCTTATTGAGGACTTGTTGGCATATGGAAGATGGTGAGAAGGGGAGGAAACAGGCATTGTTTTGCTACCTTGAAAATGTGTGTTTTCTTGGTCAATTTTTTTGTTTCTCAAAAACAGGCCACTTTCATCAACATAAAACACTTGAACACTGTACATCTTCAATAATTTTGGCCAATTTTGGAGCAAGTTCCGCTACTCCTTTCTCATCAGCACTAACAGCCTCGCCACTCGCTTTTACGTTGTGTATATTTGCTCTTTTCATATGCTACAGAGATCACCTCGGCCTGTGTCCTTTCACTCAAGACGATAATTGCTCTGCATGTGGATACTGTATTTTCACAATACTTTGCAAATTAGCCGCTGGAAAAGTATGAAAGTTGTTTGGTCTATATCGCTGTAAAAAGAAAGCAATCTCATATACACATTTCCAAATATTTTTTATTTGTTAAATGGGGAATGTTAAACTGTTCATAAACATTAGAACATTCAGTAGTCATACATAATCTATTATCAAAATACATTTTGTTTTTTTCTGGACCATAACTAATTCATTTGTGAACATTTTGACTCCAAATTTATAGTCATAGCTCAGAACTAAGAAAATGTAAAAAGATTATAAAATTCTTATGCGTCGCTGAGTGGTGCCCTCAGATGCCTGGAATGTGTACATTAGAGTATGTCCTCCCCTGCCCCCACCCCACCCCCAAGTTCGAATTACTGACCCTGCCCAGGATGCAACCCCACAACAAGCTAACTAACTCCTGAATACCTACTCACTGCTGGTGAACAGAGGCATTAAGTAAAAGGAAATGTGCCCAACCATTTCTGTCCCGCCTGAGATACGAACCCGGAATTCTCGATTGGAAGAGACAAACACAGGCAGCTACACACACACACACACACACACACTTAACCTTGTCGAGGCAAAATGTCTAAATGACAGCAGGAATGAAGAAATCAATTATTTTTTCTACAAAGTGATAGGGGGTAGGCAGACCAGTAAAATGGTACAAAAAGGCAAACCAACAAAATCACTAGAAAAAGAGGGGTAGTAAAGAATAAGGAGAGGGGGGAACATGTTCCTGAAAATTGCATACACCAACATAGATGGAGTGAGATCAAAGATACTGGAGTTAAGTGATGTAATACAGCTGCAGACGCCAGACATTGTTGCACTCACGGACACAAAACTTGAAGATATTTTAAATGAGGTCATATTCCCAAGGGCTACTCTGTCTGCAGACGGGACAGAAAAATTAGGAAAGGTGGTGGCATTGCTGTGCTGGTGAAAGAACACCGAAAGGTAAATGAAATAATGATTGCCAATCCACGAGAAGTTGACATAATAGCACTGGAGATCTGCAATCAGGATGATAAACTAATGATCATAAATGCATATAGTCCACCACCATGCAACACATGGTCAGAGGAGGAGCTGGATAATAAACGAGAGGGTCTTATAACAATAATGAGAGACTTATCAGTGAGAGGTTATAAAAATAGATCACGACTGTTGGTAGTCGGCGACTTAAACTTGAAATCAATAGACTGGGAGGCATATGAAGCTAGAACAGAGGATTTTTAGACTTGTAGATTCGTAAACCTCATCCTGGAAACATTCATGTTTCAACATGTTAAACAAGCTACGAGGATGAGGGAAGGAGATGTTCATTCCATGCTAGATTTGATATTTACCAGGAAAGAGGAAGAAATATTTGACATTCAGTACCTCCCTTCCTTGAGTAAAAGTGACCATGTCTTTTTGGGAATAAAGTATGCAATGCGTCATAATCTGGAAGAAAATGAGGTTGAAGCAGTTGAAAAGCCTGATTTCAGGAGAGGTCATTATGGGGAACTCAGACATTTCTTTAAGGAATTTGACTGGAAAGACTTGCTGTTAGGGCATGAAGTAAATGAGATATATGTCAAGTTTTGTGAAATATGATATAGGCACAAACAATTTATACCAAAGCAGAGATGCAGACCTAGGAAACAGGATTGATTCGACAGAAATTGCGAGAGGGCCAGATACCAAAAGACACACAAATGGGATCAATATAGGAAGAGGCCAAACCCCAAAACATACCAGCGATACAAAGATGCGAGAAACTACACAGCAGTGAGGAGAGAGGCAGAATTTGAAAATTTTTGAAAAAGGGATTGCAGACAAAGGTAAAACAGAACCAGGTCTATTCTATAAATTCATAAACAGCAAATTGCAGGTAAAGGATAATATTCAGAGGTTGAAAATGGGAAATGGATTCACGGAAAGTGAAAAGGAAATGTGTAAAACATTAAACGAAAAGTTCCAAAGTGTGCTTGTACAAAATGAAACTTCAGGGAACCAGACATAATAAGAATTCCAGAGAACAACTCAGAGCACATAGAGGTTATCTTGAGGTTATCTTGAGATGATTTCGGGGCTTTAGTGTCCCCGTTGCCCGGTCCTCGACCAGGCCTCCACCCCCAGGAAGCAGCCCGTGACAGCTGACTAACTCCCAGGTACCTATTTACTGCTAGGTAACAGGGGCATTCAGGGTGAAAGAAACTTTGCCCATTTGTTTCTGCCTCGTGCGGGAATCGAACCCGCGCCACAGAATTACGAGTCCTGCGCGCTATCCACCAGGCTACGAGGCCCCTACCCAGGCTACGAGGCCCCTACCCAGGCTACGAGGCCCCTACCCAGGCTACGAGGCCCCTACTAGGTGTCTAGAGATGAAGTGGAAAAAATGCTCAAGGAGCTAAGATAGAACAAAGCAGTAGGCCCAGATGGAGTTTCACCATGGGTTCTGAGAGAATGTGCACCTGAGCTCAGCATTCCACTTAAACTGATTTTTCAGGCATTCCTGTGTACAGGAGTTGTAGCTGATGTGTGGAAAAAGGCTAACATAGTTCCAATCTACAAAAGTGGCAGCAAGGAAGACCCCCCTCAATTATAGACCTGTATCATTGACAAGTGTAATAGTCAAAATATTGGAAAAAATAATTAAAACTAAATGGGTAGAACACCTGGAGAAAAACGATATAATATCAGACAGACAGTATGGTTTTCGATCTGGAAGATCCTGTGTAACGAATTTACTCAGTTTCTATGATCGAGCCACAGAGATTTTACAGGAAAGAGATGGTTGGGGTGACTGCATCTATCTGGACCTAAAAAAAAGGCTTTTGACAGAGTTCCACATAAGAGGTTGTTCTGGAAACTGGAACATACTGGATGGGTGACAGGTAAACTTCTAACATGGATGAAAAATTTCCCGATAGAAAAATGAGGGCCGTAATCAGAGGCAATGTGTCGGATTGGAGGAATGTCACAAGTGGAGGACCACAGGGTTCAATTCTTGCACCGGTAATGTTCATTGTCTACGTAAACGATCTACCAGATTGAATACAGAATTATAATATTAACATGTTTGCTGATGATGCTAAGATAATAGGGAAGATAAGAAACCTAGATGATTGTCATGCCCTTCAAGAAGACCTGGACAAAATAAGTATATGGAGCACCACTTGGCAAATGGAATTTAATGTGAATAAATGCCATGTTATGGAATGTGGAATTGGAGAACATAGACCCACACAACCTATAAATTATGTGAGAAATCTTTAAAGAATTCTGACAAAGAAAGGGATCTAAGGGTGGTTCTAGATAGAAAACTACCACCTGAGAACCACATTAAGAACATTGCACGAGGAGCCTATGCTACACTTCCTAACTTCAGAATTACTTTGAAATACATGGATGGAGAAATACTAAAGAAATTGTTCACGACTTTCATGAGACCAAAGCTGGAATATGCAGCGGTTGTATGGTGTCCATATCTTAAGGAGCACATCAACAAGCTGGAAAAGGTGCAAAGACATGCCACTAAGTGGCTCCCAGAACTGAAGGACAAGAGCTACAAGGAGAGGTTAGAGGCATTAAACATACAAAAACTAGAAGGTAGAAGAAAAAGATGTGATATGATCACTACATACAAAATAGTAACAGGACTCAATAAAATTGATAGGGAAGAATTCCCGAGACCCGGAACTTCAAGAACAAGAGTTCATAGATTTAAACTAACGAAACAAAGCTGCCGGAGAAATATAAGAAAATTCACTGTTGTAAACAGAGTAGTAGATGGTTGGAACAAGTTAGGTGAGAAGGTGGTGGAGGCCAAAACCGTCAGTAGTTTCAAAGCATATATGACAGTGCTGGGGTGATGAGACACCACAAGCGTAGCTCTCATCCTGTAACTACACTTTGGTAATTACACACACACACATGCAACTTGATTGGACAGGACCTTAGGTTCATAGTACAATGGGCCTAGCCTCAATTTCCAGTTGAGGCAGAAATAATTGGGCCGAGTTTTTCATCTCGTCTCATTTTTCATCTAATGCCTAGTAATAAATAGGTACCTGGGAATTAAACAGCTGCCACGGACAGCATCCTATGGATGTATTCACTTAGTTGTGCTTGTGGGGGTTGAGCTCTGGCTCTTTTGGCCTGCCTCTCAACTGTCAATTAACACTCTCCCACCCTCCAGGAAGCAGCCCGTAGCAGTTGTCTAACTTCCAGATACCTATTTACTATTAGATGAATAGGAGCATCAGGGTGAACGAAATTCTGCCCATTTGTTTCTGCCAACGCCGGAGATAGATCCCCAGACCCTAGGATTACAAATCGCGAGTGCTGTCCACTCAACCATCAGCCCCCTAGTGTGTGTGTGTGTGTGTGTGTGTCGTGAAGAACTGACCTAGAAAGTAGAATGAATGTGGATGGAAATTTTGCTGTTGAATCAACATACGGATCAAAGTATCCATTGAGGAAGCCTTGGTTCACCTTGCCTTCCTCAACATGAGCTGGGGCTGATGTACAATACTTTACAGTATTATAATGTGAAGCTGGATAAACAGCATTTCTTGCTTTGGTATTTTGACCAAAGTAAATTTTAAAAGTTAATTGTTGGGATTATAGTACAGTACTGTATAGACATTTTGTAGGATTATTTTTAAATATCCAGTTATAATTTAGTTAATTAACATCAGATTATTCTATTGGAAATCCTCATTCTTTTTATGATATCACATCAGATGTCTTGAAAGTCATCTTGTGTCACACCTGTACATGTCGTGTTATATAATTTCAGAGTGCACCCTTGATGAGTGGAGAGCGTACTTGGACAACAATGGTAGAGAGAGAGGGATCTCTAGTGTTTGTGTGTGATAATTAGTGTTTAGCTCCCATAGATGTCCTAACTCCTTGATCATTCACTGATTTATATTGCTCGTTTATGAGTCAGTTCTGTGTGTAGGTTTGTCTGGAAATTGGGTACATTCATTTTGTGTTGTGCTTGTAGAAACATTATAGTTTAAAATGTTGTTTGTTACTGCAGAATGCTGAACTAATGTTGTAGGAGAGAAGTAAAATACATATGTTAAGGCCAACTAGATATTTTAAATGTGCTAATTGTTTATCCTTATTTTTAGAGAAGCCATAGTATTTTTTATCTAGAAGTAAGAGAGTGTTGAGTGAGTGGTTGTTGTGTTGATTTAGGGGCGACGACGATCGTGGGATCGGATGCGCCCAGAGTGAGTGGTAATATCATTGTTGTCATCATGTACTACTTGATGTCTTCCATGTTTTAGTCGTGATGCCCACACTCAACTCACCCGACAACAGGTAGAATCCCTAGTAGATTGTTTCTAGGTAAGGATCTTTTAGATTTAGATTTTGTTCTTGATATTCACATAGTTATGTAGCTTTTCCCCCGTGTCGTTGAACAAGTTAATGGTTAATGTGTTGTTAGCTTTAGAGGTAATTACTGGCAAGTACCAATGCAGTGTTATATTCTTACTGTACATTATACTTCAGAAATTACTGAATTTAATTTAATATTTTAGCATGTTAAGATCTTTAATTTATTACAGTAATAAAGTATTTGAATATACTGTACACATTCAGTTGATTGTATGTATTGTTGAGGCAAATTAACCAAAGTCAATTGGTGTAAAGCTATGGCCTTTTCTAGTACATTGTAGGTGAAAATCATCCTTAACAGGATAGAAGAGAGGAAATGATGAACGCTTTCTATGTGGAAAGATATTTGCAAATTTAAATTTATTTTACATAAACTCTAATAAAAGATAAAACATATACTGAATGTTGGGCATATTTACTTTCCTCAAAAACCATAAAATGCTTATAGCTATATGACTTGTTATAAAATTATATTGACCATAAAAATTGATCCGCAGACTGCAGCGGTGAGGATGGAGGGTGGAGTGCCAAGCCAGTGCCCCTGCGACCATTACCAGTGCCAACTCTCTACAATGGCACCACACCGGAGACTAAGGGCTTACAACCAAAGTTCTCCCCACTAGAACTACTTGTATATAACATTGCTGCTATTCTAGCCAGTGTGGCTGCAGGATACGATGTCCGACTCTCCAACGTCACGGCCATTCATCCCAAATTACTTCCAGTCAAGTGCGTTATCATTGTAATAATTTGTAATGGTATGAAGGTGCACTGATGAACATGACAAAATGCTGATGAATGTCAGAGAATGCTAAGGAGCATGATATAAACACATGACAAAACAGAAATTATGAGGGAATACTGAGAAACATTAGGCAACACAGGAATATGAGGGAATACTGAGAAACATTAGGCAACACAGGAATATGAGGGAATACTGAGAAACATTAGGCAACACAGGAATATGAGGGAATACTGAGAAACATTAGGCAACACAGGAATATGAGGGAATACTGAGAAACATTAGGCAACACAGGAATATGAGGGAATACTGAGAAACATGAGGCAACACAGGAATATGAGGGAATACTGAGAAACATTAGGCAACACAGGAATATGAGGGAATACTGAGAAACATGAGGCAAGACAGGAATATGAGGGAATACTGAGAAACATTAGGCAACACAGGAATATGAGGGAATACTGAGAAACATGAGGCAAGACAGGAATATGAGGAAATACTGAGGGGGGGGGGCATGATATAACTCTGAGGAACACAAAAGAACTAGAATATTTGGGAATATTGTTGAAGATGAGGGAACAATGATGAACATGAGAGATTACTAGAGAACATGATGAAATGTTGGGTAACACAGGGAAATATGAGGGAACACTAGTGAATGTGAGGCAACGCTGGTGAATGTGAGGTAATGCTGGTCTATGAAGACCTTAGCAGACCACTGCTAAACATAAAAGAATGCTAAGGAACCTGAAGTGGAACTGAGTAACATGTAATGTTGCAGGTGAACATCCCATTATTAAATACGAAAGAACGTCGGTGAACATGAGGTATTGTGAGGGATACAAGTGAACACTGGGAATGTGGGACCACATGATCATGACTTAGTCCCCCATGATACAGTTTTCCTCATTCTCGACTCACAATCGGGATGCCCGGGTTTGATTTCCATGCTTGACAGAAATGGTTTGGCAAGTTTCCTTTTGCCTAATGTGTGTGTTCGCCTAGCAGCTAATCGGTACCTGGTAGGCAATTGTTGTGGAGGTTGCATCATGGAAAGGGCCGTTGTTCAACCTAAAGGTGACCTGGATACAAGCCTAAAATATATATGTACAGGCTTCTTGTTCCCAACAACAGGAATAAACTCACACTGAATCAAACATATTTTGTCTACAGACCCGAGGATGAAGATTCCGAGTACCAGAGATGGCTGGGCATGGGTGAATACGAGTTTTCGAGTCCATCTGGTTATGCTCACAACACATATCATGGCCCTTCACGACACTCACGTCCTGCATTAGTCTTAGAACCTAAACCCATTCGTTTCACGGATTCTCCCCAACACTTTGCTGGCCCTGCTGCACTGCCCCCAACTCAGCAGACCCCACGGAGAAAATCATCTTCAGCAAGTAATGATAGTGAGGTATGTTTTGCTTTTAATTTCTTTTGTCATTGTAGAAATAGTATTAGGAACTCTTAATCTTGAGCAATTTTTATTTTGTGCATGTGTGATTATCAACCTGTGGTTTACAGATTAGTTTTTGGATTTTGCATCAACTGGCAGAAGTCCCTTTTGGTTCCATCGCAGATTTTTTCCTGGCTTAGTATGATATGGGCTGTCAGGATGGCATCTCTTTTCTTCCATTGGAAACATCTTTACATCCCCACCTTGCTTGGGATTATATTTTGGGTCCATTCACCCAGGGGTGGTACCTCGTGTGAGTTGTATGGAAACATGGTTTCTAGATGGTGGATCATAAAAGGTTTTATCATTTTTTAGATTAACTACATTATTACCTTGTTGTATGGTCTTGCACAAGACTACATAAATATCTGTTCATAAGTGGTTACCTTACCTTGCTGTAATTCCAAGGTTCAATTTCCCCATGGCCAGGTCTGTAGATTTTCTAGATTTTATAAAAAGCTAAAATTTTGTATTCACATTTAGTTAATTATTTATACAAACCCAAAGAACCCCAAGCATTTATACAAATCTTCCTAGCAGGTAGCAAGTTATGGTGGTGGTGGGCAGCGTGCTATCTACATTCCTGGACCAGCTGACTACCTGCGTCCAGATTACCGAAGTGAGCAACAGATGGTGGTGTGGGGTGAGCGTGGAGACCACTCCTCAAAAGCATCTTCTACTCACCAACCTCCTCCTTCACCAAAACCTGATGCGGAAATGTATCGTGCAGAGACGTATCAGCAGTACACACCGGATCATCGCTCTGACTCAATTGGTTTTTATTATAGTGATCGAGGGTACCACGGTGCACCTGCTGAATACCTAGCCAGTGTTCATTATGAGCAACGAGTATATCCACAGTACGTAATGAGACATGCAGCAGCAGCGGCAGCGAGTAGTGAAGGAAGTTACCATGCCTATGATAATCAATCGCCATCTGTGTCATCCTCTTCAACATCAACCAATCCCCGTACTCCATCTAGAGTCAATTTCCAACATCGACGCACTCCATCATCAGTGTCAAATGCATCTACATCTTCTTCAAATGTAAATCCTTCATTCAGGTTAGAAGATGAAGGCGATAGTTCTTATTCTACTCCAACTCATCGCAGTGGCCATTTTGACCCTCACGGAGGACCAGCCCCACCTCCAAGAGTGTCTCGTCAGAATTCACACGAATTGGACCGCGTTGACCGCCCGGGGTCTTTGGATCTTCCTCGTCACCATCGTTCTTCTCTCAGGAAGTACAATTACAGCTATGGCCGGTCATCTCCTAAACCTCGCAGTGATCGTAGTGGGTCTGGGGGATCTGGAGGGGGTACTCCAACTAATCCTACCCCACCAGATAGCATGACCAGTGAGGATAGCAGCTATGTCAGTGCCCCTGATATGCACTCTGGTGGCTCTGGGGGCAACTCGACTGGAGGAGGACGGGTTAGATTCTCCCCTGCTTCACACATCATTAGCCAAGAGGGTGTGGTAGGGCGACACACACTGCTAGATATGCCAGTGGAGGGCCAAAGTCAGGACACAACAGTTCCTCTGACAGCATTAAGGCAAGCCATTCTGCATCATGAGCAGCAGCAAGCAGCACTCTTGTCACAATCTAACTCATGGACAGCTTTTGATGATGGTAGTGATGAAAGGTTGTAGCAGTTCTCCACTTGAGCCAACATGCTCTCAGGGGGGCATAAGCCCAGTATACATTCCAGGCACACAAGAGGGTAATTCAATAGTTTCCACCAATTTCATAAAGGTTAATTCTGCAGTTTTTGAAAATTTATCCACTTTAAAATTGGGAAATGTATTAAATTTCTTTGCTATTTTATTATTTTTGTGCTGTGAAAGTTTGTTAAATCTTAACTGCTTCTTTCTAAAACATAAAGTGGAAATTATAAGCCATTTGTTGAAGTGAGCAACAATATGGGGAATATATTATAATCACCATGCTCAAGCTTTCAGTTTTATGCAGTGTGATGAGAGCAGTGTACATAGTATTGTAGTGCCATCTAGTTATTTCTACTTGGTGAGGATTGAACAAAATTCCTATCAAGTCACAACTTCTGTGATCCTTGGGCAGCCTTTGTATAATTTTTCACCTCTTTCAAGGAGGAATACTTATTATAGGAGGATGAAGGGAAGTGAAGAGACAGATGTGGATAGAAGTATAGGCTAAAGATGAAACTAAAGTAAAGAAGACTGAGAATTGTGGATGGTAGTGTCAGTGTGTTAGCCAGAAACCTATTTAAGAATTGTTCTTGGTAGTCTTTTCCAGTTCCATATATAACTCACAATAAGGTTGACAGGTCTTTAATAATGCTAAAATAGATTTTACACTATTTACTGTTTCAGCAGCTGCCATTTGCTCCAAATTTAAGACCTTACTTTGAAGCCACAAAATTGCACTTGTGCTAAAGCCAATGCCTCTCTTATTTAATAACGTAACGGTTGTTGAAGATGAAACCGTGTGTGTGTGTGTGTGTGCAATATCACTAATAGCCAAGCATCACTGCACAATAGTACAAGTAGGCTCGGAGGTCAGGTAGGGTTGGTACGTGATCAAATTGGATGTTTAATTTGTATTATTTTACATTTATTATTTCAGTAATTCAGGAAGAATGATGAAAGGTGACTAATTGAATGGTATTTCTACTTAATAGAAAGATTCTACTTTAGTACATTTTCATTGATAATATTTTAAATTATACTATACTACTAGCAAATGTGCCATATTGTATTTCCATGTGTTTGGGAAGTGTGTCATATATACAAGAAGAAATGCTCGTTCCTATATTGTTTCTTTACACGTTCACTTATTTTTTATCTTGACACTACATCACATTTGTTATTTTGAGACTTGTTTTAATTGTGACACACTGTGATAATTCAAGGTAAAATAAACAAAGTTTTTATGGTGACATGGGTATTGGCATCATTATGTAGTTGTACATGTATGAGGCATTCTCAAGTGGTACCAGGTTGCATCACAGTCTGTTGGTATAGTGTACGAGGTACTCTCCAGTGGTACCAGGTTGCATCACAGTCTGTTGGTATAGTGTATGAGGTACTCTGGTACTTTCCTCATGGATTGTATCACAATCTGTTTGTATATAGTGTAAGAGGTACTCCGAGTGGTACCATGTGGATGGGTTGCATCTCACACTGTATAGTGTTGGAGGCTCTCAGAGTGGTGAATGCCTCATAGGTCGTATCAGTCAAATAGTCAAGTCTACTCATGTGTCTTAATACCGATTTTACTTCTCATCGCTATTTGCCGTGTGTGGGCGTAAGCTTTATTGGCCTTTGTACAGATTAATTTCTTTTAACTGAAAAACATGTTTTTATATATATATCCACTTGATAGGTCAACAATAATATTTTTGACAGGTACGTAATAACTTATCCCTGTCCTGTAGGGCATTAGTACACCATTTCCATGCTCTGTCTGTGATTATATAGTCATGAATTGCCATTTGATAGTTTTTTTTTAAAGAGAAAATGTCTTCCTGAGTATTCCTATACAGGAATAGAAATTACTTGCTAAACCCATGTTAATCTTGCTGTGTTTGATGGCAAGGGGACACTTGATACACACACGTGGCAACCTGTGCTTGTATGTGGCACATTTTTGATGAAGGAAAGCCGTCTCAATGTCATAACTATTAAAATATTATTACAGTATTTTGCATCTGGAGAAACAATGTAAAGCATGTAATGATTCTGTAGTAATATTTCACTAATTCCATTTTTTATATATATATATATATTTATATAATTTATATATATTTATATAATTTATAAATATTTATATAATTTATATATATTTATATAATTTATATATATATTTATATATATATAATATGAGGTGTGTGTAATGCATGAAAAGATTAGCTTCCTATAATTTTATGCAAGAGTACAATTCCCAGTTATGTATGTTTTCTGTGCAACATTCCAGAAATAGTAATGATACTGCAATGTCAATTTTATATAAATTTCATTTCAAGTTTGCTAATATGTGCCAGTTATCCCATGTTTTAAACCAAGTGCTTGTTTCCAGCTCTTCAGTGTTGTCAAACTCATTGACTGAGGTATCTCTAGCATTACCAACCATCGGGGCACAAGCAAACCATCGTCGTCATGCCAATTGTAAGGTGCCATATTTTTCATTAAGGTTAACTTGTGTTGCTCTTCATTACACAAGGCGAGATGCTTAAGAGTAGTCCTCAGTCTGTAGCTCTATGCAGGCGACGAGTCACAATAACGTGGCTAAAGTATGTTGACCAGACCACACACTAGAAGGTGAAGGGACGACGACGTTTCGGTCCGTCCTGGACCATTCTC
This sequence comes from Procambarus clarkii, assembly GCF_040958095.1. Taxonomy (NCBI): domain Eukaryota; kingdom Metazoa; phylum Arthropoda; class Malacostraca; order Decapoda; family Cambaridae; genus Procambarus; species Procambarus clarkii. The sequence continues at coordinate 12,213,245 of NC_091210.1, read as the reverse complement.
AAGTCGATTGTGTGTAGCTCTGATTGTTATATTGGGATTTTGGTTTTAGATCAGGTACTAGAACTGGTTAGGTTATTCAATGCCATGTTTTCCTTGACTTGCTGTCCCAGTAGTACTAGATCCGGGTCTCCAGTTACTTACTGGGTGCACGTGAGAAAACTGAGAAAGCCATTCCCAGTTGTCCCACTCTGTCCAGTTGCACTGTGAACTCTTTCACGGTTGAGAAAGTATCTAAAAAATAGAAATTGACAAATTTTTCCACATGAAATAATGTATAGACCATACCAGCTGCTGACTATGAGTGCAATGTTGACGTATTCAGGCATTTTATTTTCACTTTAAGAAACGTGTACCAAAGTGTATTTTTTAAGCTTTATTTTACAATTATTTTGTCAAATGATATGATGATTAAAAATGTTTCATGGCTAGGTTTTATGGCTAGGTTTTATTGCAACAAGATATATAATATTATCATTTGTCAAAATAAATTAATAAATATATTCTCGGAGGTTTAGGCTGTAAAATACTTTTAATATCTCGTCTTACGAGTCGACATCATTATCTGTAGAAGCTCGCTAATCCGGACTATATGGGAAGGACCTCTTGGCAGATTAGCATGTTTTCCGGATTAATGTACTTTTTCACTGCGGAAGTCCAAAAGTAAACATGTCCAACAATTTTTATACCACAAACATAATATGAATTGCCAGATGTAATTATAAAATATTCAGCCAGAAACTTCAACTTACCTTGTTGTAGTTCGTCATCTTGATTGATGCTACACATCTTGAAGTTAACACTTTCGTCCGGCGGTGACGCAGTGTGCGTCAATAAATAGATGGATGTCTGCTGGAGACACATGTTGCATCAAAATTTAAAATATTTGTTAAAATTCTATATATTTTTTATCCGATCATTATGGGAAAGGATTTAAAATGTGCGCCAACATCTTCCCATTGAACGACATAACACGAAAAATGATGTTATCAAAACTGAAAAGAGTATACACAATTGGGTTTAGGTGCTGTGGGTGTACCAATGGGTACATGCTCACGGGTAACGCTTGGCCGACTTAAGGTGTTTTGGACTTTATATGCATATATCCCTGTAGGGAATTCTATTGCGAACAAATTTATATTAAAATGAACAACGTAGCACGAGAATGGAGGTGAGAAAACTGAAAAGAGGATATACATTTTATTGCTGTTGCACGCTCACGGGTAACACTCGCCCAATTTTTGGGTTTGGTGCGGGTGGCACACCTGGCTTTTGAACCTTATATGCATATACCCCTGTAGGGAATTCAATTGCAAATGATTTGATGCCCTAAATGAATGACGTACAACAAAAACTGAGTTGAGAAAACTGAAGAGAGTACACACATTTTAGTGTGACTCCCTGCGAAAGGAGTCACAAGGAAATGAGTTAGTGTGGCTCACGCGAAATGCTCGGCACACCTTGGGGTAGGCTGGGGTGTGCACGCCGAGAAAGCGAAAGTGAGAATTGAGAATTCTTGACAATATATGTAATCTATTCTAACACAACACTAAAATTAACACTTCAAATTACTGTACAGTTCATGAGGCAAGGTCAATTTTGACTGCCAGCTGCTGAAGCCTCGGTTGTTGAAGGCACTTGGCCTTTAAGCCTTGGCCTTGGAAATGTTCAAAGTTACTAGAAAAACAACAAAGTTATTTTAAAAATATTTCACTAATGGCGCTGCACTATGGTATAACGCGAGGGTCGGAAGCACATGGGCTATTTGGTTTGACCAGGCCTGGACAGGTCCACTTGGGGCAGGCAGGCACGTTATGTAGGCCACTAGACGGGAAAAAACTCCCAATATTTTTTTAGCAAAATTCAAACTGTGCAAATTGTTTTTAGGAAACTTGTATATTTGTTATAATACAGTAATAAATAATACTGTATTTCTTTTGTTTTTGACTGTGATGAATTGTTCTAAAATTATTGATAATTACTGTACTGTATCAGCTCCTCCACATGCCCTTTATTCCCCAGGCAGTCCCTCCCAACGTTATTCTTTCCTGACACCACCCACCCCACCCCCGGAGTCGACGACATGGGGAGCCGGTCGGCCGAGCGGACAGCACGCTGGACTTGTGATCCTGTGGTCCTGGGTTCGATCCCAGGCGCTGGCGAGAAAATTGGGCAGAGTTTCTTTCACCCTATGCCCCTGTTACCTAGCAGTACAATAGGTACCTGGGTGTTAGTCAGCTGTCACGGGCTGCTTCCTGGGGGTGGAGGCCTGGTCGAGGACCGGGCCGCGGGGACACTATATAAAGCCCCGAAATCAGCCCAAGATAACCCCAAGATAACCCCCTCCTACACCACGCACCTCGAGCCACAGCTGTACTGGGTTAATATGGTACGGCCCTTTGCCTGCCTTTCTGATCAGGAATAATCTCCGCTTGTCCAGCTGACTGTCCGAATTTGGCAACATCGGTAGCGAGTTAACCGGCTTAGATTTCAACTCTTACAGTATACGCTGATCCGGCCAAATATACACTTGTCTGGCTTCTATGAACATTTTGGCCAGATAGGGAGATAACTTTATCCGGTCGAGATTTTTGCCGGATTAGGGCGTTTTCTGGATTGGTGGGTCCCAGATTAGTGAGCTTCTACAGTATTACCTTCAACCATGACGTCTATAAATATTCATTATTTATTTAGAAATTCAGTGGAGTTCCCTCTTTTGGAATTCTCACATTTCATTATAATATTTGACATAAAGATACCTCCCAAGAGTGGAATATATTTCCTAGGTGGCTGCTGCAAGATGGTAGACAAACAATGGTTCACTGAGACATTGTATTACCTTCAGTTTTGACAAGATCTTATCTTTGAAAACTTTGCAACTTGAGCTATTGAAATCTAATTGATGATAATGTATGGAACAATAGTTCCATACATTTCGATTGACTTCATAATCTCCCTTTTTTTTGATAATTACTTTTATTAATTGAAAAAAATTGCATATTGCCAGGAACTATGGCAAATAATTTTTTTGCAGTATACATTTATAACGCTTTTCAATGAGCACCAAAGGAGACAACTTTTTTTTTTTTTTTTTTTTTTATACCTCTGTGGCATAATACACCGGTTGATGTTAAATGTCATATAGGTGTTTTTATTTGTTTTATTTTTGAGTGCAAAGAATCAATTTAGTGAAGAGAAACACCACACAAGGATTAGCCTTTACCCAATGAGTATAATACCCAAGAGTAACGTTAGTTGAACCTTGATTACGTTGATTCAACATAGAATTAATGTCGCTCTTGGATATTGTGCTAGTTGCCTTACACTGGCTCCGAGGATGAACGTCCTCACGGCCCAGTCTTTGACTCCCAGTCTCTGAAGTTCCTGTAGAACTTCACTAAGATGAGTTTGATTTAGGGTACTGAGAGACATGACACCAATAACTTCCCTCATGGTATAAAGAAAAATTAAGGAGGAGGAGGACAGTGCGGTAGTAGTTGGATTAATAGTAACAGACGTAGCAATAGCAACCGGTCATCCAAAAATGAAAGTACTTTTAGCAACTACAGTATTGGTCAAACATACAAACAGAGGACCGATGTGCACACACAGTTCATGTTTTGTAAGATTAATCTTATTGAGTGCAGAAGAAATAGAACTCATCCTCCAAAAATTATAGTACTTAAGGCAGCTACCAAATGGGTACCCTATCCAAGAGGAGCGTTGGTATGGTGTTGAATAAATGTTGGTGACACTGATCCAGCATTAAATTGGCGTTGCTTTTGGATATTGTCCCCACTGGGTATTGATTGACCATAAAATATTAACTGTTGTACCCAAAGTTCTTCTTTTATACTATTGGAATACAGTACTCTAAAGGTCAAACAAATCGAAATCTTAACTGTACAACCTAACCTACCTTGCGATGATTTCGGGACTCAGCGTCCCCGTGGCCCGGTTCTCCGCCAGGCCTCCTGTTGAGGACCTAAATAAGTACTGTAATCAAATGAATAATATGTCATTTTAGGCCTAATTTAGTATAATTATGTACTATACTAGGCCTAGGAAAGTTTAAGTTTGGTTGTTGCTTATGTTGCATCAAGCTAATCTGTAGCATAGTTCAGCCCAGGACTGTTTAACAAGGGAAGGGAACTATCAGGGGACTGTGCCAAGCCATTATGACTATTTAGCACTTGGGATCAGGATAAGGATTTGGGATGGGACGGGGAAAAGGAATGGTGCCCAACCACTTGGACGGTCGGGGATTGAACACCGACCTGCATGAAGCGAGACCGTCGCTCTACCGTCCAGCTCAAGTGGTTGGGTGACTGTTTACCAAGTGATGGCGTAATAAATGACCCTTGTGGAGTGACAAATGTGGATGACAGCTAGAGTGAGACATTTTTCTTGCGTACCTTTTTTCCTCCGAGATTATTAGTCTGGCACTGTTGCAAGTCGTGTGGGATGTTGCAGTATCTATTTAACTACATCTTGCTTTAGTTTTCTACAAATTTATCATATACTCAAATGCCTGAAGCCATTAGCATCTATAACTTTACTGTTTAGAACTTTGGTCAATTAACCCTTCCACTGTGAAGTGCTCTTGTAAAGTGCTCCTGAGGTTTTCATGGAGTGTGCAGACCATGCTTGTGTTCTCTGAGTTGGGGACAGTGACCTTGATTGGATAAACTTGGGTGCCATCAATGCCCATCAAACATACATCAGGGCGACACGTCACCTGTGCCTGCCTCGCCCCTGTCACAGCCTGACGGCTGCCAGGTATGATATTCATATTTACTTTGTTGCTAGTGATAAATAATTTTTAATAATAGGATCTTCTTGATTGAACTTGTGGAACTAGTGGACAATAAAATGACTTGGAGTGGTGTGAAATGCATTTGTTTAATGCAAAAATGTTCAGTTGGGAACATGCTCGTGGGGTTTCACCGAGTTACCTCAGCACATATTTATGTAAACACTCAAAACAAATGTATAGCAGCTAGATTTTGTTAATATTTTTCCCAGAATCTACCTATGTTTCTAAAAAAGAAAAAAGTAATATTTTCTATATTTTTCCTTCACCCATGTCCCAAATCCCCTCACAACATTCGTGTCCCTTGTCCCCTCAACATTCACACCCCACGTCCTCTCAACATTTGTGCCCCATGTCCCCCTCACACCATTCCTGCCCCATGTTGCCCCCTCAATGTTTACAACCCCAATCCCCCCTCCCCCTTCTCTACCAACATCCACAACCCTCGTCCTACTACTAACATCCACAACCCTTGTCCTACTACTAACATCCATAACCCTCGTCCTTCTACTAACATCCACTACCCTAGTTCCCCTACTAACATCCACAGCCTTGTCGTTCTGCTAACATCCACTACCCCAGTCCCCTAAAAATAACAAAATTTGAAATTGAAAGTCAACACTCAATAGCCTCAGGAGTACATACAGTAGTAAATTGCACAGAGGTCTGTACTGGTCTAAAGAAATGTGGACACAAAACAATTAATTGTTTAATCATGGATGAGGATAATTTGGGAGCTGTAATGCGTGTTCGTGATGCCCCTTTGGTGCGTTGAAGCTATTCCAAGACCTTGCCAGTAAACTGATAGCTTTACTTGTTGTAGATCAATCATACTTTCTTGGTAACCTTATTTTTCAAATGTTTGCCTTATTTTGTTGTAAATGCAGTGTTAATTGTTTAAAATACTTTGCAGCAATATGATTATGAAGGTAGAAACATGTTTACTAGAAGTAACTCTTTAAATTAACCTATTTAATTGGCTTTTGTATTAAATTTGAAAAAGTTCATTACTTACTGATTTATTTCACAATTAAGAATACAATAAGGTAAAGTTAAGTGTGCCAAAAATGTTTTTTTGGTGGCAGTTGTAATTGACTAGTCAATAAAGTAACACGATTAATGTGCCAATGCAAACACGCAAAGATTTTTCTTCTACAGTAAAATATGAACTCTATTGTTATAGGTCAAGGGAGTTGATCATAAATGTTGCCGGGGCATTTTCACACATTCCTTTGAGTTTTATGTCCAACCAAAGTCACAGTAACCGTTCTCTTTAAATATTTTTGTTCGTTTTGACATTCAGTCAACAGATAAATAGGATAAATTACCCATTATTCCAGCTTTGAAATGGTGTATGTTAAAAAAAAATTGCTACGTGAATTAAACAGGCATTTGATGTTGCATTTTAGAGATTGTCCTATGAGCAACAGAGGTAAATAATTGAGGAGAAAGCACTATGCTGAGTGGTCTGGCACCATTCTTATCCTCTGTCCTATTCTAAATCTTTCTCATGTTGCTTCTAAGTGGTATACACAGTAGTTATAATCTGTTAGTGCTTTCTCCTCATCTTAAACCTTACCTCCCTGCAGCTTCTAGGACAATCTTACAGCAGCATATAAATAAAACCACAAAATTAAGTGATATATTTTGAAATATAATGATATTCGGTGTTTAAATTTTGAGAGAGCACTTGTCCAGTACATTAACTTGGGAATGGGTAGAGGTTGGTATATATGGAAACAGATATATACATTGATATATACTGATTGATGTTGATTGGTTCATATTGATTGAGCCACAATAAAAATTTATTACAGTATCAGTACATTTCAGTTAAATTCAAGAACATGTCAGTTATGAAGGGTAGTTCAATTAATAAATACTCAGGTGTGTATGGTTTTGTTTAATACTGTTAAAGTTAATCATTGGCCTGTTACACTCTTAGTTATGCATTTCCTATATGCAACATGTATAGAATTTAAAAAAAAAAACTGTACTGTACACAGGAACTTCCCTTTTCCGAATTAATGCATGTTTGCTATCTTTTGGTGATTAGATATTTTGTAGATATAAAATAGTCACTTTCTTATTATATTAGCAACTGCATTGGGTAAATTGTTTCAATTTTTGTTTCTAATGTAGAATGTAACAATAGTGCAAAACCATATGTCTCCCCACACCACTGCCTCACCCAACACACACCACTGCCTCACCCAACACACACCACTGCCTCACCCAACACACACCACTGCCTCACCCAACACACACCACTGCCTCACCCAACACACACCACTGCCTCACCCAACACACACCACTGCCTCACCCAACACACACCACTTCCTCTGGTCCTGGAGTCTTTTTAGTCCTTCACATTTCATATGGGTCAAAATCCAATACATTATTCTGCTGTTTTCATCTTTAGCAGATACATGATAGTGAAATTTGTTGCTAGGTTACCATCCATATTGAAGTTGCCTGTAATGAGTTCGTGGATTCTGCTGCTGAAGAAACGGTTCATACCGGGCTTATCTCCCAAAAGTAGATACCGTACTCGGATTTCTGCCTTCTCATTCATAATGCAGTCCACGACTGTTGGAGTAATACATGTTCGGGTATGGAGAATAACAAACTGTACTATAACATGTGGCCTATCCTCTTGGCCTTTCTCCTACCACCACAATATGCTCTGGCTCAGCTGTGTGGAGACTGCACATGCTTAGCTCATAAGCATTTGGTGGAACAGAGACCTGTGTCTTATTGTGTGAACTACATTTTCCCTTTTAGTAATACACTTGTTCATAGAATGTCCTGATTTTCAGAATGACCCTTTGTGTTACTTATCACTCGATAAGAGTCTTGGTGAATCTCATATTCTTTTGACATTACAGGTACTACTTGTCTTAAGTTTTTGCTCTCGCATTGGCATCTTGAATGATCTTTAGGGCTTTTTGACTGTCTTGCACCACGAATGGTGCTATATAGTCTTCCTAACTTGGTGCCTTCTATTGATAACTATTTTCAGCCACAACTATATTGCCTCTAATGTGACCTAGTTCATGCTACCAATAAAATGGGTGTGCATGCCTGTCCTATCTCGCAGAAGTAAACTCAGATATTATTATATCTGGGGTATTATGAATTCACAGTTTATGTACAGTGCTGCTAAATGTGACCTATCCACATGGCCCTCCTCCACCACAGTGGAAAACATCTTTGTGAGCAAGTGGGAAACATCTTTGGTTTGAGTATGCACTGGTCACACAAGATTAACTCGTGGAACCTTAATGGAACAATCCCCCCTGCACCTGGCTGCCAGAATTGCATTTTCCTCTTAACAGGTGTACAACACCTTGTGGAATGTCTTGACTTTTAGAATGATGAAAAATCTTGCTTTTCTTATTTTCCATTGATGCATACAGTATGTCCATCAGAGAATTCTCTGTGACTCTTACACCTTTGATATTGCTTGTCTTGTCTTTTTTTTTTTGCTGTAGCATTGGTATCCTGAATGATATCTGGGAGTTTCGTTAATATATCTGATGCTGACAGTGTTAAATAGTCTTTCCGGCTTGAATGCTGCTCATAATGATGGCTTACTCTCCCTACACACACTCGTAATGTTGCCTCTTCTCCCCCTCCCCCACTCACACTAGAACTTCCACCTCCACGGCCATGGATTGAAGGGGACTAGCATTAATATTGCTTGTATATTGTACTGTAAGAGCTTGAGTAATTAAGATTCAGGTAACCTGAATCTCTGAATAATCCAAATGAATTCACGTACCAGTTTTTTTACCCAATTTGAACTTCTAGCTCAAATAGGAATTCGGGTTAGGATATACTGAGCAAGAAACTTAATATTTTGGAGTTCAAGTGATTGAGTTCTCAACTCAAATAGAAATTTTGGTTACAGTGAGTTCTGCCAAATAAGAAACCCAAATATATTCAAATTTCTTCATTTTTGGGCATTTCTGGTAAAACAGTCAGATAGCTCTAATGTCCAGCTAACTTAAATGGAGTGGGTCACATATAATTTGGATTACCGAGCATAGCCGGTGTGTGTTAGCATAAATTAATTGGTAGGCATGATTCCTGGTTGCCTCGTTATAGGCTAAATTTTGTGGGTTGGACAAGAAACAGCACTTACGGAATGAGATAGAGGGATAATAGCGGAAAGAGATTGAGAATGGTAGAGATGGCAATAGATGAATAATGTTGGGGAGAGATTAATAGTTAGAGAATTTACTATCAAGAGGGTGAAATAGTTTTGTTGCTAATTTTTGTCAATTTAATCTATACATTTGTTGCTGAATAAATAGAGCCATGTGTTCATAGGCACATTTTTTCCCAAAAGTCACAATCAAATAACACTGCCATAGTACAAGAATTAATTTTAAGCAAATTCTAAATTGCTTTGTAGTATTTTTCAAATAACAACCACCTACCACCACCACATGTGTACCACCTACAAGAGGTGGTACACATTCCCAACGGCCAAATGAACTATTCGGGTGTCAATAAGTGCACCTCGCGGCATAGATTGTTGCCAACAGGCATCTTAGGTTTGCTAATTGGCTTCAGTATTTTTTGGATATTGTGGGCATTTGGAACAAGCAATTTTGGATGAATGGCATTGCTCTGTTCAGTAATAAGTTACTATTTCGTTTACGATTTTACTTTACTTTCAAAATTGATTAGCAGTGGAGCCCTGTACTTATTGTTGAAGATTAAACATGGCATGGTTATACTGTATGTCAATAACACTTTCTACCAACTAAAGTATGTTGTGTTAGATATATAGCAACACAAAAATATAAACATTTAGATAAATTGAGTCTGGCATGGCTTCATTTCAGTACAGTATTTTGATAAGTTAGACAGTTTGTAAGCGAATAATGTTTGAACTAAAATAACCTCAAATTAATTAACATTTTCTAAAACTATATCTTATGAATTGTTTATTTATTATGGTATGTTGGGTTAATATATGATCAGTTAAAAGTGAACTAATACCTGGGATGTTAGAAGTGAAAGTGGAGAAAGTGTGTGTGCTCGGTGTGTAAAAAGTCAACACTTATGGCAGCTAAACCTGTTACTTTACTATATAACTGCAGTGACTTCTGAAGAAGAGATTATACATAGTATTAGACACTACTGGTTATAGTGATGGAAGTGTGGGCACCCGAGATTAAACTGGAGGGTGCTAAGCGGTGTGTTGAGTTGACGGTATCAAGCCTGTTGCTGAGCCGAGGGTGCCAAGCAGTGTGATGTGTTTAACCGAAGGTGCCATGTCATGGTATGTTGAGGTGAGGTTGCCACATAGTATGGTGTGTTGAGGCGAGAGTACCATGTAGTATGGTGCATTGAGGCGATTGTGTCATATAGTATGGTGTGTTGAGGTGAGGGTGCCAAGTAGTATGGTGTGTGGAGGCTGAGTGTACCCATGGTATGAGGTGCTGAGGCGAGGGTGCCACATAGGTGTGTTGAGGGTGAGGGTGCCATACAATTGTGTTGCATACAGAGCTTGTTTTTTTCTGACAACCATATCTCTCACCAGAAATATATTATTTCCAGAGGTTGCCACATTTCCACTACTGTACATTAATTATTTAGAAAGACCACGAACCATATGCTTTCACTTTAAAATATAACCTAATATTTAACCAATATTATTGTATCACATTTGTATTACTGGAATTGTGCATACGAAAACTTCATAAGGAGTGGTCAAGAAAATGTTTTACCAATAAAAGTATTAGCTTGTTTATAACTTGTTCAATGTTTGTCAAACAAGGTGACTGAAGCTAAATTTGTAAATACTGTATTTTTTCATAATTATTTTAATACATTCCATTACTTTAATCAGATACTTGTGCCCAAGTAAACTTTGTAATATACAGTGTGAAAATTTACAGAAACAGTAATTAATAAAGCTTATTGTTTTTGCAACAGACATAAAGTTTGTTAAATGTGTCATGTGCAGGATGACTGCTGCACATATCATGATGATTATTGATCAACAGCAGTAGATTACAACTCATAAATGGTTAAAACAATTATTCTTCATAATAAATAAAAACCCAGCTGCATAATTTGAGGTGGAGGAATTCAATCTGGGTGCAGATAGGTATTAGTAACCCCGTCCACACATGTGAAAGGAATATGATGACATTTTGGTCTGTCCAGGATCCTCATAAGGTTCTGTTCAGGCTGAACCGAAATGTTGTCACTTTCCCTTCTTTTCGTATGTGTGGGGTCGAATTTCTAATATTCAGCCACGCTATTGTGGCTTATTCTCTGCAGATATGTATGTTTAAAAACTGGTCTGTTGAAATAAACAATATTTTTTAGTAAGCATACACATTACATAGATCTTTATTAAAACTTTCCCTGCCAAAGAAGAAAAATGGTGAACATATTACTTTACTTTGTTAATATCACTCTTTACGCAAACATATAATTTCATGGGGTGTTGCTGCGTGTTCTTGTAGTATGGATAATGAGACCATACAATTTTGGAGCATACTTTTTTTCAGACTTCCTGATGCATTTGGTTTTACTAGTTTCATTAACACACAGTAAATTGTAATAGGAGCATTGACAGTATGTGGTACAAGGCTCTTACATTCCTTTTAACCGTCTAATAAGAATGAAGTCGGGTGCAAGTAGAAGGTGAGAAGTTGAATTGTTACTCTAATAACATTGTATGTAGTCATTAAGAAACACAAGGAATCTGTCAACTAATTAAGCATAAGTAACGAAGGCCATGATGGGGAAAATGCGCTTGGCAGTGTATCAATAATGTATTTCAAAAAACAATATTGGGAGCTACTGAACAAAGTGTTTCAAGATGCCAAGGCTTTATGATGGTTAATAAGAGTATGTCTTCATAAGATAGAACACTAGAAGACGAGCATGTTTCAACACTGATGTTCTCTGGATTTATTATTTATTCTTATATAAACTTGTAAAAACTTTTTTTATTTTTTTTTATTAACATTTTAGGTTTTTGTCTTTAAACCCCAAATATTTTTGGCGAACCTCCTGTGGCTGACTTGCAATGCACATTATCATCACAAGGCTTGAATGTCTGTGAAATGCTTTCGTCTTTGAAATATCGGAATTTTACACTTTTAACACTTCTGTAGAAGACTGCAGTGTCAACAGGAAATAAACAATAAGAATTCCCTGTTAGATACAGTAAAGAATTTTGAGACAATAATTCCTCTCTTTAAGTGTTCTTAACTTGAGAAATGTTAATTCATTTTATAAATCAATTAACATGAGAACTTAGATATGGTGGGAGTTGCTAGGAATATGTTTTGAAGTCAAGTGTTGGACAAGACAGGAACAAATAATATTAACTGTCTGATAGAAAACATTGTCACTAAGATGTGTTTGAAAAAGTAATAGTTTATAGGCTGAAAACTGGAAGGGGACACCGTTGCAGAGGCAGCGATCATCGTAAAGTAACGCATCTTTGTAATGTGGGTGTGTTGTGATAATATATAAAATCTTCTTTTACAGTGATTCTACTAAGTAACCACAGCCTTACATTGTCATATAGTAGAAGGTGTATTTTTTAAATCTTCAATAGGTAACTGGATATTGTAATTGTACATGGACTTTGTGTAAAAATCTTTTAACAAGTTCTTGGTATGTTTCTTGTAAAATATAAGCATACTTTTATTTTATTTATGAGGTAATGAATATAGTGATGTGTATGAGAAGAGGAATGTGTTTGTGACAGATCAGCTGGCCTGAGGTTGATGATGAAGCTAGTCTGGGGTTGATATAGCTGGCTCAGGGTTAATGACATAGCTGGCTTGGGGTTGAGTGATGATCCAGATGGTCTGGGTTGGGGTTGGTGGTATAGTTTGCTCAGGGTTGATAATGAAGATGGTCTGGGATTGATGATGCTTACCTGTAGTTAGCATTATATTCATTTAGATGAGTATATCAAATAACTGTACTTGTAAAACTGTTACTTATTAATTTTTTTAAGGTCAACAATTACTATTGACAATGGATCAAAAATCTTGCCAAAATGGACACACTTTGGAAACTTTCTCAGTGAATGAGGTCACAGTCATTAGTATCCGTAAAATCAATATATTTTAAATTGCTGATGAATGTACAGTATATCATAATGCCTTTATCTAAAGCCTGAGACCAGCTGAGCTGTATTTACAAAGACTTGACATTCCATACATTCCAGATTATCCCCCTACCCACCTCCCCTCGTCTCTTATCACTAATCCAAGTTATTTATTCAACTTATTTTTGTTTATGCCATTGGTTGCAGTGAGGGCCTTACCATGTGTCATATGTATTTTGCTAATGCAGCATGTGTATGCATATTTTTCCACTGTATAATAGACCGACTTCCTTCCCCCTGAAGTTTTACAAAGCACCAGATTACCCTCTACCTTGTCATTTCCTCTTTTTGGCATGTGTGCTCACTGCCGAAGTCGGCCTGGCCACTGTTGTGATGGAGCCTTCACTATTTACTCATTTCATATTCTCCTCCTGTCTTGAATATTTGATGGGACTGGGGTGTATTAAATCGTTTTGGTGTGATATTCTTGTAAAAAATGTAAATTCTTGTTTAAACTGTTACAGATGTAAGTTGTATAAACAAAAGGATGAACAAAAGAATGTTGCCAGTTGCTCCAACACACACACTGTCCAGATATAAACCAGAATCAAAACCATAGATTAACCCCACACAGCATCTCGTTTCATGTGGTCAGCCATTATGTAAAAAAATCATCTACTTATTTCTTGATCATACAAAGATTAAGAGGTTGTGAACCTACCACTTTTATTTATATGTAAATATACAAGATTCTACTTACTTGGTACTTTTTTTATCCTTTCCCAATTACAGTACTGTAGAGAATTGCTGGCAAAATGAAAGTAAATGTTCTCTAGGAAGGAAGTGTGCCTTTGCAGACTCAAATAGCACAAACTGTTTTTGCTTACTGTTGCTGTTTTGTATTTTCAGTAAATTTAAGTCGGCTGAGTTTTGCTGGGTTCCCAGCCATATTGGTGTGTCTTTAAATGAGCGTACGAATGCTGCTGCTAGAGAAGCTGTCTGCTCGTCCCATCTCTCGTAAAGGTATTCCTTATTCCGACTTTTACCCAGTTATTCATTCCTCCATCCTTACCCGTTGGCAGAATTGTTGGTCTTCTGTTACTGGTAACAAACTGCGTACTCTTAAGAGTCGTGTGTCCTCATGGCCGTCCTCCTGCCACCGTAACCGGTGATGGGAAATGGCTCTGGCGAGGTTACGTATTGGCCATACACGCTTAACTCACGGTCACTTAATGGAGCGCCGCCCTGCTCCTTATTGTCCAAATTGCATTGTCCCTCTTACGGTCGTGCATATCCTTGTTGAATGTCCTGACTTCCAGGACGAGCGTGTGTCTTGTTTTCCGATCGTCCCTTGCAGTCGCTTGTCCGTCGATAGAATTCTTGGTGAATCGGATACTTTTGATATCGTTTGCCTTATGTGTTTCTGTTCTCGTATTGGCATCCTTGGTGATATTTAGCGCCCTCTGATTATTCTGCACATTTGATGGTGCTACATAGCCTTCTCGGTTTGGCGCCTTCTTTTGATAATTAATTACTTACTGTTGATAACCCACTTGATAGTTCCCTGAAGCTTAAGTGTTGGTACCACAGAGCCCCTCAGACATATCAGGTCTCTAGACTTGCGTGGCCTACCGGGAACCAGAGCCAAAATCAGGTTCCTTGAAAGAGGCAAGGGGGGAACAAGGTGAGATCCAAAATCAACATACAACTAAGAATACCTACTGAGTAAGTCACAGGTAAAGCAACAACCCACCACTATTAACAACTTAAATTAAGAGGCAAATGATCTTTGGCATTTGAGTAAAAAAATTTTGTAACAACTCACCTTGCGGTCTCCTATCACCTATTAGGTGATAGGACACCAAAGGGACAGTACACAATGAAGGGGAACTGCCTACCTGTGACAATTCGAGAAAGAGACCTGGGAGTGGCTATAACATCTAATCTAACTCCTGAGACACACAAATAGGATTATGACAACAGAGTACTCTATGGTAGCAAACGTTAGAACATCATTCAGAAACGTAAGTGAGGAGGCATTTAGGGTATTTTATACTGCTACGTGAGTTCTGTCTTAGAGTATGCAGTCCCATCATGGAGTCCCCACAAGAAGAAACACATAAAGGAACTTTAAAAAGTTTAGAAGTTCGAGACGAGATTCGCCCCAGAATTACGAGTTATGGGATATGAAGAGCGACTAACGGAACGGCGACTTGTTGAAGGTTCCCCCCATTTACCTTAATCTTTTCCATGGGTTCCATGTTGTTGTTTTAGATTCAGCTACTGGGAACAAAAAATTGATAAGTAGCACGGGCTATGGTGAGCCCGTAGTGGACTTACCTGGCACAGGAGCGGGGCTCTAACTGGGTTCAATCATGATGCTGATCTTTTGTGGGCTCCCTACAGGTATGTTGTAATATTTTTGGGAAACGCATAAAGACGTGTGACAGGCAGACATAGTGATAATAGAGGGTGTGTGGTACATGCAGGCCAGTACGCCCTGCAGTTGGTATAGCATAGTGGGCGTCGCCAACATGTAAAAACATCAATGTTATCTACTCTCAGAAACCCAATGTATCTTCTAGTATATATATATAAATGAATAAATAAATAAAAACATCCGTTGTGACAACTCGAGAGAACAATAATACATCCGTTATACCCCGCCACTGTCCAAGGTCATCCAGCACACAAACATCACAGTTGTTTTATTGACTTATTCTCTACAACAAACAAGCGTCAATTAGCACAGCAAAAACTAGCGTTCTGTTATATGTGAAACACAATTTTTTTTTAGATTAGATTAGATTTTTTATTCAGGTAAAGGTACATACATTGAAGATGAGTTACAAATATAATGTTGGTATTTAAAGATAGAGCTAGTACATACAATACTTAAAGCCACTAATATGCATAGCGTTTCGGGCAAGGCGAGGGAAAAAAAAACTTAGACTAAAACTTAATAGTAATTGAGCTTAAAGCATAAATTGTACTGAAAAAAAGGGTGGGGGGGGGAGTAATATGGCAGAAAATAAACTGTTTAAAATAGCAAGACATGGGTTGACATTTAGGGGGTAAGGTATGTTACATGGCGTTTACTAGGTAGTATTTAGTTTTCAACTGGTTGAGAGAGTTTAGTTTAGTTCATTTATTATGCACCCCATACACATCTTGTGGGCGGTAGTGGAAAGGGTTACAAAGGTACTTAATGAGCTCAGGGACTGAACCCCACAATTCATTTAGCTAAGCAAGTTACAATCTTGATGAGCTAGTTACAAAATTCAATATAAGTAGTCACATCAACAATGGGTTCGAGATCGACCTCAAGTACAGGTTCTAAATTAAGCAACTGGTTGGGAGAGCAATTAAGCAATTGGTTGAGAGAGGTACAGCCTTTGACATGATTGGGAAGATCATTACCCATTCTGGGTCCCTTAATTTGTAGAGCATTTCTAGTTTAAGTCGTACTCTTTGAATAATCTTGGAATAAGCATAGCTATTATACGTAAATTTAACATTATACTGTACTGATAAACACGATGCATTGTGGTAAGTTCAGTCCCCTGAAGCAGTTCAAACTTCACAAGAATGTTGAATAACTACGTTATATTCAAATAACAAAAACAAATCAGTATCATAAGCATTCAGACAAGAAATCAGACGTTAGCAATAACCAAGAAATATTTGGCATAAAGAACACATTTGTCACCATTAATTATATTATAACTGTATATGGAAAGTGTTAAACATGTTGGTGGCGAGCGGGGGTGCCAGACGTAAGAAGTCCCAGACCGGGAAGGTCACATGTACATTCTCTCACATATGCGCTGTCTGCCGCTGTCACCAGGTGTGTCCATAGTGCTTCTTACCAGGTGTGTAGTGCATATTGTATATATGTACTCCACCCAAGTGGAAGGTGGTTAGTGGTAGTGTGTGTGGAGGTGGACTTGGTGGTGGGCTGGAGTCAGGTGGTTGGTGACCAACCGTCCAGTTGGACGCCACCCACCGTGGTAGCCGGCACCCACCACCGTGCACACGGGCCGTACACGCTGGCACGTACACGGTCCGTGCACGAGGTCACCCACACGAGCCATGCACGCTGACACGTACACTGTCCGTGCACGAGGTCACCCACACGGGCCATGCACGCTGACACGTACACTGTCCGTGCACGAGGTCACTCACACGGGCCGTACACGAGGTCACCCACACGAGCCATGCACGGACACGTACACTATCCGTGCACGGATAGCGAACGTGTCAGCAATGCACCCACACGGCCGCCACCAACAGCACATTTGTCAATTAGAATATCAAGTGCAAATTAGTGCATTCTTGAATGGTTGCCAATCTCTGGCGCGTGCATTGCTGTTGCTGGCTGGTGTGCATGCATTGCTGTTGCTGGCTGTCTTGCGTGCATTGCTGTTGCTGGCTGTCTTGCGTGCATTGCTGTTGCTGGCTGGTGTGCATGCATTGCTGTTGCTGGCTGTCTTGCGTGCATTGCTGTTGCTGGCTGTCTTGCGTGCATTGCTGTTGCTGGCTGTCTTGCGTGCATTGCTGTTGCTGGCTGTCTTGCGTGCATTGCTGTTGCTGGCTGTCTTGCATGCATTGCTGTTGCTGGCTGTCTTGCGTGCATTGCTGTTGCTGGCTGTCTTGCGTGCATTGCTGTTGCTGGCTGTCTTGCGTGCATTGCTGTTGCTGGCTGTCTTGCGTGCATTGCTGTTGCTGGCTGTCTTGCGTGCATTGCTGTTGCTGGCTGTCTTGCGTGCATTGCTGTTGCTGGCTGTCTTGCGTGCATTGCTGTTGCTGGCTGTCTTGCGTGCATTGCTGTTGCTGGCTGTCTTGCGTGCATTGCTGTTGCTGGCTGTCTTGCGTGCATTGCTGTTGCTGGCTGTCTTGCGTGCATTGAGCTGACTATCAATTCAATTGATAACTTGGCACACAATGCTCGAGCTGAGATAGTAACCTTACTACAATGTACCTTTCATCATATCTGATATGTTATCAGGTATGATTAAGGACCCGCCTGAAATGCTGTGTGTGTTAGTGACTTTGCATGAATGTTAAAATACCTCTTATGTAATCTTGACAACCCATTATACTTGCAAATAAATTATTATTATTATTATTATTATTATTATTATTATTATAGGGACTTATTGAAATGTTTGAATCCCGGGCAGGACAGTAATGGTTGGGCACATTTCCTTTCACCTAATGTGTGTGTTCACCTAGCAGTGAGTACCGACAGGGGTTCCGGTTGTACAGTTTAGCGAAGTACTGTACTACCGGGACCTTCTCTGTTCATCTAGTATCTCCCGCTCTGTGCTGCTATTGAGTAGAACAGGTCCTGGCTTGGGTCTGCAGTACAACAGATTTTTTCCCATTTTTAAATTAATAAATACATAGATTACATAAATCTATATTATATATTAAATCTCTAAGTGTTGGCATATGGCTATTATTGATTATTTAGCATTTCTGGTATCTAAGGCCTTAAATCAATTTGAAGTTACTTGGCAAGAAACAAAATGGGACCTGCCCGAAACGCTGCGCGTACTAGTGGCTTTACAAGAATGTAAATACTGTACTATCCAATGTATTCTCACAAACCCAATGTACCTTCTTGTATATAAATAAATAAATAAATAAATGTGTTACGTGATATACAGTATTGTGTTCCTGTTAATATTATTTGTAATGGAAATAATTCAGTGCAACAAACATTATTATTTCTTATATTACAGATAAAATAATTACTACATCGTGAGTACCCTCAAAAATAGTGCCACAATGCCAGTTGACCTCTACTACATGCCCCTGTCACCCTACTGCCGCTCTGTGCTGCTAACTGCCAGGGCAATCGGACTGGAACTCAACCTCAAAACGATCAACTTGATGACCGGAGATCACCTGAAGCCCGAGTTTGTTGCCATCAATCCCCAGCACACTATCCCCACTATGGTCGATGGTGACCTCGTCCTCTGGGAAAGGTGAGATCACTAAAAATCATTAAAGGCAATTTGTGTATTATAAATACAGTACCCTGTACTGTACTGTAATTGATAATGGTATGTTTTGCTTTAGTATGTTTTACTTTAGTAATGAAAACATACACATATACCTGGCATAAATACTGTAATAATAATAATAATAATAATAAATTATTTATAAGATACACAAGATCAGATTACAATGGTTTGGTAGTTACAGTATTTTGATACTGTAGCATTTTTGGCATAACTCAAGATAATGAGCGATTTTAATTTAAAATTTTTATAGTACTGTAATACAGTACTGAATACTTTTGTGAATTTGGCTTGTATTAATGATTAAAAAATATAGTAAATAGTTTTTTAAATGATAATTAATAATTAAATGGTTAGATACTTGTAGAGTGTCGCTTTAGAGGAAACCATAATATCAGTACAGAGCATTGTTCACATTAACAGCAAACACAAACTGTCTTATTTAGTATGAAAAAATGTGAAACTTTTGGTACATGTTAATTAGGTATTTCTTTATCTTCTAAATTGGTTAAGAGAAGTGCAAAATTTTATTGCATTAGAAAGGTCATTCCAATTCCACAATTTAAGACCCTTTGAGATAGTGTCTCATATATATATATGTGTGTGTGTGTGTCTTTTTGTGGTTCCATCATAAAACGAAAGATAATCTGTGTAAACACTATGCAGATATAGGGACCTAGTCTATGGAACTCACACCCTAACGATTTGAAAAGCTGTTCAACTTTTGCCTTATTCATAAATAAAAACAAAAAGTACCTAATTTCATCCTCAGTTTCCTACCTAGTGACTTAAACTCATACTGTATCTAGTGCTACCCAATCCCCCAATATATGTACCTAAGCTATACAACTTCACCACTGTAATCATTGCTATCATCTTATATCATGCTTGTCGTACTGAATGAATATTTTACTGCATTACACCTTGAAATAATCCTCAAATTATGCTACAATGTACCTGTTGATAATACTCAAAATTTACTATAATGTACATACTAATCTTTGTCATATTTTGTTACAATGTATTGCACTTGTTAACATTTGTTCAATTTTGATAGAAATTACCTACTTAAAATTATCTGTTAGATTAAGGACCTCCCCATAATGCTGTGCGTGTTAGTAGGTTTACAAGAATGCAAAGACATTAATCCTATGTACTTTCATAAACCCAATGTACCTTCTTGCATACAGTATATATAAATAAATAAAATAAATAAATAATGACTACTCTCCTCTACATCATTGATGTATACCAATTTCTTAAAATTCAGATAGATATAGTATTTGTGGCTGGGAAGTGGCAGCAAGACTTGGTAAAGTATTTTAGAAAGGTGTTTTATTGAGTGGTGAAAATTAGTAGACTTGAGAAGTGTTTGGACTGCATTCTTATTTTCCCATACATTACAGTATTACAATACATGTACTGTATTAGCTGTTTTGGTGAATTTAAAGGCACCGAGGTTTTCTTGGAATTCATACAGTCTACACAGCTAGGGCTGACTGTAAATAGTAATAATAAACCATATAATGGTAATTTTCAGATCTTCTTTCCTCTAATCTATATATTAAAAAAAAACTTCATATAATTGAATTATATCCATCACAGATAAGAAATGATGTATTTGTTTCAGCCGTGCCATCTGCACCTACCTCATCTCACAATATGGTAAGGATGACTCGCTTTACCCAAAGGACCCCAAAGCCAGAGCCAAGGTGGATGCCATTCTGAACTTTGATCTTGGTACTCTGGCAACCCGCTGGAAAATCTTGTTTGTGAGTACTGTACTGTATATGTTATTAAAGGGTATAGGTTATCTTGAGATGATTTCGGGGCTTTAGTGTCCCCGCGGCCCGGTCCTCGACCAGGCCTCCACCCCCAGGAAGCAGCCCATGACAACTGACTAACACCCAGGTACCTATTTTACTGCTAGGTAACAGGGGCATAGGATGAAAGAAACTTCTGCCCATTGTTTCTCTCCGGCGCCCGGGATCGAACCTGGGACCACAGAATCACAAGTCCAGTGTGCTGTCTGCTCGGCCGACCGGCTCCCCTAGAGAGGAAGTTGTTGACGAATTTAGTGACAAAGTGAAGAGTCTTTACAGGCTATGAAAAATGGGACAGTTCAGTTTTTGGCCTCTAATGTGAGATTAGAACATTATCAAGTTTTAAAAAAAATATACAAAAAATACAATACTAGTACACTGTATCAACAAAGTACATTCAATGTTATAGGATTTGATTAATTTTAATGTTCATTTTTCATGAACTTTGATATCAGTCCCCAGCTAGGACTTGAATTTGTTTTGTTTTATTTGAACTAAAACACACTCCTGCTACCTTAGGCAAACAAGGTCCTGCTGTTTCTACAGAATGTGTATGCACATTCTCCACTAACATGACGAGAACAATCAATATGTGTTGGGTCATATTAACCATACTTGTTGGTCATACATACAGAGTGGTAGACAGTTGGAACAAGTTAGGCGAGAAGGAGGTCGAGGCCAAAATAGTTGGTAATTTCAAAGCGTTATATGACAGTGCAGGGAAGACAGGACACCACGAGCGTAGCTCTCATCCTGTAACTTCACTTAGGTAATTACTAGTATAGTAATGGGGGCACACTGGAGAATACGTAGTCCAGCCTGAAGTTCTCTCAAGAACATGGGCTCAGAATTGGGGGAATGTGTACTCCCTATAATGCAACTCCAAACTACCCATACATTCCAGAATTATGTAAATGTATAAGAAATATAACATTTTCTTTTTCATGGTGGTTCTGAATGTATGACCCAGTTAGGGTCCTGATAGTAGAGTCGGGTTCGTTCTTGACACACAATTGAGAATTCTGGGTTCGAATCCCGGGCGGAACAGGAATAGTTGGGCACATTTCCTTTCACCTAATGCCTCTGTTCACCTAGCAGTGAGTAGGTACTTAGGAGTTAGTCAGCAGTTAGTTAGGAGTGAGGTTGCATCATAGGCGGGGTCTGTAATTCAGCCTTTGGGGAGGGGGGTAACCTCGATAAAACCCAAACATGTATGAATACACTCTGGCTTCCTGTCCCCCAACACAGTGAATTATTAATTATAACATAAATAAGAAACTGTTCTGAAATAAGCTCATTTTATAATGAAATAAGATGAGAATAGATATCCTTATGTAACATACAGTATTTGTGCATGGGGCTCAACCACTGCAAATTACCTCAGACCCCATCATCACCACCCAGCAAAAATCTGCTATCAGAACCATAACAAACTCTTGTCTTCAGACAACACACAGCCCCTTTGTTTAAAACTCTAAACATGCTAAACATACACGTACTCCATTCAGTCTTTTGCTATTTACATGTATAAAATCTTATTCCTAAATGCTAATCCTGATCTGAAACTCTTGCTTGATAGAAGTAATAGAACCCATGAGCACCACACTAGAAATAAGTATCTTTGATAATCCTAGAGTCAGACTAAATCTGTTCAAACACACTATATTAATAAAAAGACCATCTATGGAACATGCTCTCTAATGAATTAAAAAAAAATTCAACCTATACCTTATTCAAAAGTAAAACAAAAAAGTACCTGATTTCATTACACAATGGGATCTGGTGGCTGAGCAGACAGCACGCTGGACACGTGATCCTGTGGTTCCGGGTTCAGTCCTGGGCGCCGGCGTGAAATGATGGGCAGAGTTTCTTTCACCCCTATGCCCCTGTTGTTACTTAGGAGTAAATAGGTACCTGGGTGTTAGTCAGCTGTCACGGGCTGCTTCCTGGGGTGTGTGTGTAGTGTGGTGTGGGGTAAAAAAAAAAAATAGTAGTAGAAACAGTTCATTGACAGTTAAGAGGCGGGCCGAAAGAGCAGAGCTAGATCCCCACAAGGACAATTATGTGAATACAGCTAAATGAATACACTCAAATGGAATGCATTAGGAAGTGGTGTGGTGGAGACAGATTCCATACACAGTTTCAAATATGATAAAGCCCAGTAGGCCCCAGAATCTGTACACCAGTTGATTGACAGTTAAGAGGCAGGACCAAAGAGCCAAAGCTTAACTCCCACAAGCACAACTAGGAGAGTACACTGTTAAACATGCTTGCACGTTCCATTGTCTGCACTTGCATGCTCATACACTGTCATGTAGTGTTGACCAGACCACAAACTAGAAGGTGAAGGGACGACGACAAGCCACAATCGACTTGAGAACGGTCCAGGACGGACAGAAACGTCGTCGTCCCTTCACCTTCTAGTTTGTGGTCTGGTTAACATGCTTGAGCCACGGTATTGTGACTCATCGCCTGCACTGTCACGTAGTATTACCATTCACTATATCTAATTTGCATCTCGATATATAATTACCATTAATAATAATTAGATGAGGGTAGTCGAGCACAAGACTCATACTTTATGCTATAAATAATCAATTCTAGTTTGAAAATTATATGAATTTACTCTGCCTGTGATTATTCTTTCTAGTGGTTCTTTGTACCTTTTTTTTTTGTCAACCCAGTAATGCTGTTTTATTCACACACATGTTTTTATTTCCTTTGTTTAGAACCCATTGAAAGCAGGAGAGCTGTCGAAGCCAACCCAAAAGAGTGTGGATGACCTCCACGAGGCACTGAATTGGTTGGATGGCTTCTTGAGCCACAAGAAGTTTGCTGCTGGGACGGACCACATAACTGTTGCTGACCTCGTCCTTGTGAGCAATGTCTCTGGATATGAAGCAGCGGGGTTCATCATCCATGACTATCCAAACCTTCATGCTTGGCTTAAGCGATGCAAAGAAACTATAGATGGGTATGAGGAACTCAATGGGGCACATGCTGAGAAGTTTGGAGAGTTTGTCAAGTCCAAAATTACTGAGAAGTAAGACTGATAATCCTGACATTCTGTAAACTGTATACTTCTCGGGATACAGAAAGACAAATGTTAATTTTTAAATATTTTTTGTGGTAGGTAATTGTGTTGCTCTAGTATTATACTTTGTTATAGCCAAGTTTGGGGGATGCTTACATGTAATTTTAGAAAATATCAGAAAACATAATCTTCCTATTTTGAAACTGCAATATTTGTCATTCATCACCTTCGTGGATGCCAGTCAAGCACGTGTTCAAGAAGCATTCACTCTGCAGTTGTCAAAATAATTTTGCTTGTGGTGCTCTTCTAACAAGGATATGGTTGTATCAATGTTTATTAAAGTAAAATTTTCCTTGGAATATCATAATTGTTTAGTGTTTCTCGATGCTATACCTCCAACCATCACCAGCCTATTGACTGTACAAATGTTTCTCATTTGTCTGTTCATTGTGAAACTGTCCCTCTGCCTTAACATATCAGAACAAAGTTGTATACAGCAATACCTTGCATTGATTCCCGGGGTCGAGGTCCTCACAGCCCGGACTAATCGGCTATTTTTTGGCTAATTTGTAAATAGCAATAGCTGAAGGATGAGGAACAGTGTAAACACCAGGAAGATGGGGAATAGTAGGAAGAGGATGGGGAGCAGCAGCAGCAGGTGGAGGATGGAGAAGCAGCAGCAACAGGTGGAGGATGGAGAAGCAGCAGCAGCAGCAGCAGGTGGAGGATGGGGGAAGCAGCAGGTGGAGGATGGAGAAGCAGCAGCAGGTGGAGGATAATAAAAAAAATAAAAAAAAATGTTTATTCAGGTAAGGTACATACATACAAGAGATTTTACATAAATTGATAGATTTATAGATAGAGCTAGTACATACAATGCCTAAAGCCACTATTACGCAAAGCGTTTCGGGCAGGAAAAACATTAATGACTAATACTTAATACTAAATGAGTATAAAGAATAAAATGTGTTGAGAACAAATAAAAATAAAGATAAAAAAGGGGGAAACATGGCTGAAAAAGCAGCACAAATACAAATAGGTCGACAAACAGCGTTCTTTAAGAAAACAGACATGGGTTGACAATAGAGGGGGTAAGGTGGGTTACAGGGATTTTATTAGGTAGTGCTTCGTTTTTATCTTAAACTGGTTGAGAGAGGTACAGTCTTTAACATGGTTGGGAAGGTCATTCCACACTGGGTACCTTGATTTGTAGAGCATTTCTAGTTTGATTAAGTCATACTCTTGGAATATCAAAACTGTATTTATTTCTGGTGTGGTGCTCAAGGGTTCTGTTGACAACCTTCTATGAAGCTTTTGAGGTCAGGATTGGCATTACAGTTCAGCGTTTTATATATGTATAATACACATGAGAGAATGTGCAGTGACTTAATATCTAACATATTCAGAGATTTGAGTAGGGGTACCGAGTGATGTCTAGGGCCAGAGTTGGATATTGTCCTAATGGTAGCTTTGTGTTGAGTAATTAGAGGACGTAAATGATTTTGGGTAGTAGAACCCCAAGCACAAATACCATAGTTGAGATGTGGATAGATGAGGGAGTAATAGAGCGTCACCAGGGCATGGCGGGGTACATAATATCTGATCTTAGAAAGAATGCCAACAGTTTTTGAAACTTTTTTTGATATATTTAGAATGTGTCCCTGGAAATTCAGCTTATGGTCAATGAGAACGCCAAGGAATTTGCCATCTAATTTGTTACAAATTTGGGTATTGTTAATTCTGAGATTTATTTGATTAGAGGATTTATTGCCAAACAGAATATAGAAAGTTTTGTCAATGTTAAGGGTGAGTTTGTTGGCAGTTAGCCAAAGATGGACTTTATTTATCTCAGTATTTACTGTGGCATTTAGAGCAAGGGGGTCAGGACTGGAGTAAATGAAGGTTGTGTCGTCAGCAAATAGAATTGGTTTGAGGTGTTGGGAGGCATTTGGAAGGTCATTAATGTAGATGAGAAAGAGGAGAGGGCCAAGTATGCTGCCCTGCGGATGGAGAAGCAGCAGCAGCAGGTGGAGGATGGGGCAGCAGCAGGTGGAGGATGGGGCAGCAGCAGCAACAGGTGGAGGATGGAGAAGCAGCAGCAGCAGGTGGAGGATGGGGCAGCAGCAGCAGCAGCAGGTGGAGGATGGGGCAGCAGCAGCAGGTGGAGGATGGGGAGCAGCAGCAGGTGGAGGATGGAGAAGCAGCAGCAGCAACAGGTGGAGGATGGGGAGCAGCAGCAGCAACAGGTGGAGGATGGAGAAGCAGCAGCAGCAGCAGCAACAGGTGGAGGATGGGGAGCAGCAGCAGGTGGAGGATGGAGAAGCAGCAGCAGCAACAGGTGGAGGATGGAGAAGCAGCAGCAGCAGCAGGTGGAGGATGGAGAAGCAGCAGCAGCAACAGGTGGAGGATGGGGAGCAGCAGCAGGTGGAGGATGGAGAAGCAGCAGCAACAGCAGGTGGAGGATGGCTAGGAGCAGGAAAAGGAGCCAGAATGAGAAATGGGAGGAGGAGGACAAGGACCAAGAACAGGAGGTGGAGGACAAGGACCAAGAACAGGAGGTGGAGGACAAGGACCAAGAACAGGTGGAGCAGGAGGACAAGGACCAAGAACAGGTGGAGCAGGAGGACAAGGACCAAGAACAGGTGGAGCAGGAGGACAAGGACCAAGAACAGGAGGTGGAGCAGTATAGAGTGTACAATGAGTTAGCATTAACAATGAAGAGGAGTGCGTCAGGTGGGGTCTCCCACACCCTCATCATACTCTACACTGACACCCGCTCCCTATGTTATGGTTCCCATTGCTACATAAGATTATGCTATCAAGCTATGCCATATACACTGAAATAAATGCTACTTTACCATTGATAGACGTGTCACGTAAAATTAAATGTAAAGTGATATACATCT
Organism: Procambarus clarkii; assembly: GCF_040958095.1. NCBI lineage: Eukaryota > Metazoa > Arthropoda > Malacostraca > Decapoda > Cambaridae > Procambarus > Procambarus clarkii. Next base: position 12,186,545 of record NC_091210.1, on the reverse strand, counting down.
ATAAACTCACGTCTCGATATTAATATAATAAAATTTTATATAAAAAGTGTTATAAAAACGAGTATAAGAACAAAGCTATATCAACTGTGTGGGAGCGTTTGGTTATCTTAGCAACAATCTCTATGGCCACATGTTAATTTTTCTCATAAGGTGTGATAAACATTATTTTAATCTTGTACAAATTATTATTACATAATTAGGTTTTAATTTAAAGCTAAGTTAGGCGTTGCTTGGTTCATCAATTATATTTTGTCCATTTTTTTGTATAGTATATCAGAGACAAATGAAAAAGCACTCGTAAGGTTATATATTTATTTTATTTATTTATACAAGAAGGTACATTGGGTTTATGTGAGAGTACGTAGCATTGGTCGCAAGGAAAGGTAAAACTTTTTGTTTTAGCATTGTATACCCTGAAGGGTTTAGTACCTACAGTCAGCAGCCCGTCCTCCGAGCAGCCCCAACGTTATTAAAGTGGTGTACTAAATTGTCCGAACCTAACCTACCCGATGACCCACGAACAGAAAACAGGACATCACGTCAAGTTTGCAAGATATGGACAATGATTTGAGTACATCAGTTTTTGTAGGCCTTAGGGGATCTATACGTTAAAAATGCGATGTACTTTCCAGGAGAACGGGTTGTACCCTGCGGGCCAGAGGCCAGTCGCAGCAGAAGAGAATTACCATAGTGTGGGTAGTACAGCTTAGTTCGTTTTCGACTCGGAATTCCGGGTTCGAATCCCGGGCGGGACAGAAATAGTTTGGAAATGTTTTTTTCTCTTCACCCAATGCACCTGTTCACCTAGCAGTAACTAGGAACCCAGGAGTTGGACAACGGTTGTGGGGTTAGTAAGTAAGTAGTTCGGCCTTGGGGGACGCCATACAAGTAGTATATACATTCGCAGGCTTCCTGTCCCCGACAAAATAACAAAATAATATATATTAACTGTTCGCTGTTCTTAGTCAATGAGTCGATGAACATAATTATCAGAAAAAGGCACCAAGCCGGGAAATTACTTACTAAGCCGGGAAATTACTTACTAAGCCGGGAAGTTACTTACTAAGCCGGGAAGTTACTTACTAAGCCGGGAAGTTACTTGGTGCGTAAGTAAGTACTTACTTATTTACGTTTGTGTACAACTGTCCTTTTCTTGCACGTTAGACGAGCAGTTGGTCTTAAGTTCTACCATTTTTGGATGGCCGGTTGTGTTGTAAATACTGTCTTTGTTCAGTCAGAAATGTTCCACATTTATCAGTCGGGTTCTATAAGTGCCATAAGAGGCATACAGCATACCACGTTGTCATCATAGATTACATTCTTCCCATCAACTGATAACATTGAACCTTTTAAAAAACTGGTCTGGATTAACATCTTCCATTTTTATAGACAATTTAAAGATGAATGATTGTGTGTTATCAGTTTTTTGTAAACAGGAATAACCATGCAATAAAACAAAAAACAAACTGATAACACACAATCATTCACCTTTTAAGTATTTACAAAAATGGAAGATGTTAATCGAGATAATTTCTCTCAAAAGTTCAATGTAACTTAGAAGGAACAACAGCGTCATGCTCAACAAGCCACAAAGTAGGGCAGAAAACGAGATGCTTTTTCATCCATAGGGTTAAAAACCCACAGAACCGCCTACCTGCCGAAGCCGTAACTATCAAAGTATTAATGCAGTTCAAATTTCAGTTGGAATAAACCTCGGGAGTAATGGGGGGGACCTTTGACAAGCTGCCGGCTTCCTGTCTCCGTCAAGACCACTAGAGGTGATGGTCTTCAGGTAAACTTAGGTAAATCTCATAATAATAGAACATTATGGTGAGAACATGATATACTTTGTCTCTTAGGACTGTTGGGTGCGTTCTTGATTTACTGTCGGGAATCCCGGGTTAGAATCTCGGGTGGGACACAAATGGTTGCAATTTTGGGCACCTTTCCTTTTACCTGATGCAACTATTCACCTAGCTGTAAATAAGCACCCGAGAGTTAGGTAACTGTTGTGGAGTGGCGGGGGGGGGGGGGGGGTTCAGTTCGACCTTGGAGGAATCTCTATATAAACCTAATAAATGCTGCCCGTCTCTGGTGAAACGAATCAGTACATGGGCAAGACAGGAGACATTATGGTGTATGGTGGGTTATCTGCTTCAGTAGAGTGTATCACAACAGGGATGTGAATCAGTGTTCCCCAAGTATGGTGGGTTATCTGCTTCAGTAGAGTGTATCACAACAGGGATGTGAATCAGTGTTCCCCAAGTATGGTGGGTTATCTGCTTCAGTAGAGTGTATCACAACAGGGATGTGAATCAGTGTTCCCCAACGATGCCATAAACCATGTTAAACGTGCCAGAAAATCAGGAGATAAACAAAATCGTTTATCATCTTCCTCTTCAGATGTCAACCACTTGCATTTGTCGGTAAAGAGACGACCAGCCTTAGCGCCGCTCCAACAACCATTTGTTCCACCATTCCTTCAGCTTGTCTAGGTCTTTTTGAAGCCTCAAGCTGTTCTCCTCTGTCGTAATCCTTCTCATAATTTTGGCATCGTCCGCAAACATTGAGAGAAATGAGTCTATACCCTCCGGGAGATCATTTACATATATCAGAAACAAGATAGGACCGAGTACAGAGCCCTGTAGGACTCCACTGGTGACCACGCCAATCGGAGATCTCACCCCTCACCGTAACTCTCTGCTTCCTATTGCTTAGGTACTCCCTTATCCACTGGAGCACCTTACCAGCTACACCTGCCTGCCTCTCCAGGTTATGTACCAGCCTCTTATGCGGTACTGTGTCAAAGGCTTTCCGACAATCCAAGAGTGTTGATGTGTGGGAAGAAGCACCTGGGCTCAAACACACACACACACACATATATAAACGGGAGGCAGGGCGTGAACAGGTTCCATATCTTGGGGCATTAGTTGGTCTCTCGTGTGTAAGGCTCGCCACACACCTTAACATGTCTCTCCCTCTCCTGATGGTCCTGCTTCTCCTTGCCTCCAGCTCCACGGCAGGTCAGGCTTCCTCACCACAGCTTACACAGGTCTCATTGTCACAAAAATGTCTCTAGAAATGTAAATGTGGAATCATTTATGATCTCGTGTACCACATATATTACACGAGTATTATTATATGTAACCAACTTCAAGTCCTTAACTCCTTAGAGGAGATACTACATATCTCCCTAGACCTGAGAGGTATAGGGTTACGAGAAAATAATCCAGGTAGATTTGATCACCACATACAAAATTATCATGGGAAAAAGACGGGAGAAACAATGCACCGACTATTTGGACTGGGCAGTAAACGAACAAGGGAACGTAGGTTGAAAACTAAATACCCATATGACCCTCAGAGATTTCCCAATGTTTTCGATGTGAGAATTCGACCCGTAGGCTTATACATTGAGAGCAGACATCATCCCACATACAATATACAACTAGAAAATATCTTAAACAGTCGTCATATTATAAAAAAATCAAATACTTTTATGTCCCTCACTTAGGGTATTTGTGAGGTATACTTACTGTGAGTGAGGTACAAGGTATGTCAACATGGTATGTCAACATGGTATGGCAACATGGTACATCAACCACGACCATCAGCTCCCAACAAAAATATGCTACACGTCTCATAAAGCTGATGAGTGAGATCACGTGTAATATAATCCACAGACATAAAAACCAGGGTCAAACATTCTGGCAAATTTTGGAAGAAACCGCGAATAGCTTTGCCTCGTTAATTTCTCACCTCGTTCCTCTTCCATGGCCACCTGTAGTTTACCTGTAGCAGGTTCCGAGAGTTCTTGTACTTCTCCATCCTGGCTGGACATAAATTACATCTGAGAGAACGGGCCATCTGTAGTCTTAGATTCCCTCACGGCGAGACATCCGAAACAGCCACAACCTTGGCCAGACACTCCCAAGGGTATATCCTTGGGCATCCACGTACACTCACACACTCACGGACACTCACACCAATTGATTGATGAAGATTAAGCCACCCAAGAGGTGGGACGGGCAACTCACACCGAAGTTGGGTGTTATTAAAGTCTTGTGAGGTACTACTGCAGGAGGAGCGGTGCTGAGCGGGGCATGTTTTGATGGGTACTTCGAGTGTGCCAACGGCATCTGCATCCCTGAAAACCTCCTCTGTGACGGTGTGTTCAACTGTGTCACTGGTGTCGACGAGGACAACTGTCCCCTACGTGAGTCTCTGTCCTGCTTGTTCAACACCGTCTGTGTACTCTGTTCAACACCGTCTGTGTACTCTGTTCAACACCGTCTGTGTACTCTGTTCAACACCGTCTGTGTACTCTGTTCAACACCGTCTGTGTACTCTGTTCAACACCGTCTGTACATCATCTTCTACACCCTAACATGCGCTCAACACCCCCTTGACCCTGTCATCACCTTACAGAGAAGCAGGAGACGTGTCCCGTCGGCTACTTCCAGTGCGACATGGGTGTGTGTATCCCGGAGGGTCATGTGTGCGACGGTGTGTCCAACTGTGTCACTGGCAACGATGAGAAGAACTGTGAGGGTGAGTTACCGCTGGCTATTGTTCATCTTGTTCATGTGGTATGATGTGTGGTGGTGAGTGAACTGTGAGTGTTGAACATATGTTAGGGTCTTCCAGAGGTGTTGACCACAAGTTATGGTGTACAAGAGATGATGAACACAAGTTATGGTGTTCTGGGGTACTTACCTCCATCAGTTTGCTGTACTGTATGGTAGTGTTGCTGGGTAATGAGTTGTGATGTGCACTTTATGCCCCACATGCAAGGTCTTGCACTTGTCCATTACTGAAAACATTTCCCAGTCGTCTGACCATTTGTGGGTTGTTGTTGTTGTTATAGATTCAGCTACTGGGAACAAAAAATTCCAAGTAGCACGGGCTATGGCGAACCCGTAGTGGACTTACCTGGCACAGGAGCGGGGGCATCACACATTTGTGGGGTTTATATTTTCTTTTGTACGGCCTCAGTGTCGCTTTCTTCTCACCTCACCATAGATCATCTGTGTCATCTGTAAATTAGATGATGTAGTTTGTAATATTGTCATCTATATATGTCCTAACTACAGTTCATCATGTTCTGTTCACTGTAATTACTGTTCTTTATATACTGTTCGTCCTAGCTAATGTCCATTATGATCAGTACACCCTTCCTTATGTTGAAATATTTGCCAACTTAATTTTTCACCGTCAAACAAGTCACTGTTGCATATTATTTGTATTATAATTATTAAAGGGACCTGCTGCATGGGTAACAGCTTCTCCTCCATATCAACCTACCCTGGCTTAGCGCCCTGGAGAGGCCACTCCAGACCGACAACCAGAGCCCAACTCCATAGTCTCCTGAGACTGATGGATGCCTACTACTAATTACTCTTAATTATTGTTATTATTTTTAACAAATTGTATTTCTTTCCTCCCCCCAAGAGGCCGGAGAGAGAGACAACAAGCGGGGAATATAATGAGAAGTGCTGGTGAGAGAGAGGAGCCCGCCATCCATACATCATCCACACACGAGCCTCGTCGAGCCTCTCGTCTCTATCTAGGGACAGACTGACAGACGTTCTCTTTTAAAGTATAGATATAATTTGTTTGGTCGGGGACAGGCATTCATTTACTGCTAGGTGAACAGAGGCATTAGGTAATAGGATGCATGCCCAAATATTTCTGTCCCAATCCGTCATAAGGCCAGGCTCGAGTAACAGGTTACAAGCAGGTATATAACAGCGGCCGTCACCCAAGACGCATTCATTATTTTTAACGAATTGTATATTAAAATTGGTTTGTTCTTGTATATAAATAATTATTATTATACATAATAATTCTATGTATAGTTCGGCATAGGTTAGGTTAGGTTCTGTAGGCGATTATTTGTATCTGAAGTACGTGGGTGAAGCATTCACAGAACTGTGGTTCGAACAGAGGACGTGAGCGAAGCACTTGTTTCGGAAGTGTTCGGACGTCATCAGGTTTGAATGGCGTGTGAACCACTTTTCATTTTTATATAAACAGGCGGTTTGGCGGCTGGATTAACGAGCTTGGATCTTTGTATGCGAGGACCGGCTGTCTGAAAGCGATTATTTGTATATGAAATACGTGAGTGAAACATGTACAGAGGTGTAATTCGAACAAAGGTCGTCAGCTTGAGAAGTGTTCGAACGTCACCAGTTGTGAGTCGGGTGTAAATGTTTCTCATTCATAAATAGGGGTTTTGGCGGTTAGATTTACGATCATTTGGGCTTTGCTGATGAAGGCAGTTTGTGTTTATGAATGAATAACGGGGTTTGTCCTGCCTTTTCAATTCACGGTTGTGAGTAGAGAACGAACCCAACTGTACTACCGAGATTCTTATAAATATATTTATAATGTTTGCCCTACAGTACCAATCTTGTGCGTAAATAAATAAAAATTGGAATTGTAAATAAAATTTAAATTATTGATTTGTTTTATTTTTGGGCGGTGTTGGGCTAATATTTCCTGCCCTGTGTGTGAGTCTGACGCGTTGTAACGAAGGCAGGTGAAGCACAACTCTGGGATAAGGAGCCGAAGGATGAGAACGAGTAAAAGGATATTAAAAATTTGGAGGAATGATACTAAAAATCGTCGCAACATTTGTATATCAAAGTTTAAGACGAATTCGGAAGTAATTAATCAGGTGATATCCATTTATCTGTACAAAATAACACAGTTAAAAACAGGCCAAAATCGGCATATAAGATACATCTGATGCCATCTGTTGGCAGAAAATGGTACTATCAGCTACCCATAACATACATCTGCTGCCATCTGTTGGCCGAAAATTGTACTATAGGCTGGCCAATAGCAGCCCATAACATACATCTGCTGCCATCTGTTGACAGAAAATGGTACTATCAGCTGGCCAATAGCAGCCCATAACATACATCTGTTGGCAGAAAATTGTACTATCAACTGGCCAATAGCAGCCCATAACATACATCTGCTGCCATCTGTTGGCCGAAAATTGTACTATAGGCTGGCCAATAGCAGCCCATAACATACATCTGATGCCATCTGTTGGCAGAAAATTGTACTATAAGCTGGCCAACAGCAGCCCATAACATACATCTGCTGCCATCTGTTGGCAGAAAATTGTACTATCAGCTGGCCAACAGCAGCCCATAACATACATCTGATGCCATCTGTTGGCAGAAAATTGTACTATCAGCTAGCCAACAGCAGCCCATAACATACATTGTCCTGCCTTTTCAATTCACGATTGTGAATTGCTCCGCTTTGCGCCATCTTTTGACAATTATTTACTGATTTAACTGACCGCTGAGCTGTGTGGACATCAAGATGGCGCAAAGCGGAGCTGCCGCGGAAAAATCGCCACCTCGGCGAAATCGTCATTTTTCGCAAAACTCAAAATCAAAACCAGCCATAAAATCGTTTTCAAAATGCTACCATTAGAATTACCGCATCGCTGGACGTTTCTTTCTGTTAACTCTTTCTTTGCTAATTTGTAAAATTAAGCCTTTTACACATATATTTACCGAGATACAGCCAATTCAAATACCAAACATATCATCATGTTTTCTCAACATATTATTAAGAAAAATGAGTTGATGAGCAAGTATTAATAATTATAATGAGCCTAATAATAAATGGATATTAAAAAATTATGAATTTATTTCTTCGTCATTTATGTAGACACTTTTTTCATATCTTCAAGCCTATAACAGCCTACAATCACTGTGTAGAAAATTTCTCTGTCTACAATGACATCAGGATGTTGGATATCCACTAGAGTAAGTCCTGCCTGAATCAGGATGTTGGATATCCACTGGAGAGTCCTGCCTGAATCAGGATTTTCAATATCCAATGAAGAAAGTCCTGGCAGAATCAGGCTGTTGGATATCCACTGGGGAAAGTCCTGGTTGAATCAGGATATTCCATATCCACTGGAGAGAGTCCTGCCTGAATCAAGAAGTTGGACGTCCACTGGAGAGAGTCCTGCCTGAAACAGGATGTTGGATGTCCACTGGAGAGTCCTGCCTGAATTAGGATGTTAGATATCCACTAGAGGGAGCCTCAATTATTCTTTTGGATATCCTTGATCCTGACGACAATGAAAGCATATCTGAGAGCTGTTGATATCCTGCACTCTGAATATTGTAGAAGGCATCGCATCTATGGATATCTGCTTTCCTTTGATATAATTATGGTATGTTGTGCCTCAGTGGGACTCCTATATACTCGTTACAGTCGCCGGATTCCTCCGCGGGTATTCTACATCCTGATTATATTGTAGGATGTCCATCATCCTGAGATATCCAATATGATTAAAATAATGAGGGCAAATTCCTCATAGTGGACATCTAGCATCATGATCAAGGCAGGACTCTCTCCAGTGGACATTAAATATCCTGATTCTGGCAGGACTGTCTCCAGTGGAGATTCAACATCCTAATTGAGGCAGAACTCTCTCCAGTTGATATCCAACATCCATATTCAACCAGGACTCTCTCTACAGTGGATATCCAACATCCTGATTCAGGCAGGACTCTCTACAGTGGATATCCAACATCCTGATTCAGGCAGGACTCTCTCCAGTGGACATCCACCATCCAGATTCAGGCAGGACTCTCTCCACTGGACATTCAACATCCTGATTCAGACAGGACTCTCTCCAGTGGATATCCAACATCCTAATGACAATGTAGACAGAAATTTTCTACAGTGATTGTAGGCTGTTATAGGCTTGAAGATATAAAAAAAGTATCTACATAAATGACGAAGAAATAAATTCATAATTTTTTAATATCCATTTATTATTAGGCTCATTATAATTATTAATACATGCTCATCAACTCATTTGTCTTAATAATATGTTGAGAAAACATGATGATATGTTGGATATTTGAATTGGCTGTATCTCGGTAAATATATGTGTAAAAGGCTTAATTTTGCAAATTAGCAAAGAAAGAGTTAACAGAAAGAAACGTCCAGAGGTGCGGTAATTCTAATGGTAGCATTTTGAAAACGATTCTATGGCTGGTTTTGATTTTGAGTTTTGCGAAAAATGACGATTTCGCCGAGGTGGCGATTTTTCCGTAGCAGCTCCGCTTTGCGCCATCTTTTGACAATTATTTACTGATTTAACTGACCGCTGAGCTGTGTGGCCGTCAAGATGGCGCAAAGCGGAACTGCCACGGAAAAATCGCCACCTCGGCGAAATCGTCATTTTTCGCAAAACTCAAAATCAAAACCAGCCATAGAATCGTTTTCAAAATGCTACCATTAGAATTACCGCATCGCTGGACGTTTCTTTCTGTTAACTCTTTCTTTGCTAATTTGCAAAATTAAGCCTTTTACACATATATTTACCGAGATACAGCCAATTCAAATATCAAACATATCATCATGTTTTCTCAACATATTATTAAGAAAAATGAGTTGATGAGCAAGTAATAATAATTATAATGAGCCTAATAATAAATGGATATTAAAAAATTATGAATTTATTTCTTCGTCATTTATGTAGATACTTTTTTCATATCTTCAAGCCTACAACAGCCTACAATCACTGTGTAGAAAATTTCTGTCTACAATGTCATCAGGATGTTGGATATCCACTAGAGTAAGTCCTGCCTGAATTAGGATGTTGGATATCCACTGGAGAGTCCTGCCTGAATCAGGATTTTCAGTATCCACTGAAGAAAGTCCTGACAGAATCAGGCTGTTGGATATCCACTGGGGAAAGTCCTGGTTGAATCAGGATATTCCATATCCACTGGAGAGAGTCCTGCCTGAATCAGGAAGTTGGACGTCCACTGGAGAGAGTCCTACTTGAATCAGGATGTTGGACGTCCACTGGAGAGAGTCCTGCCTGAAACAGGATGTTGGATGTCCACTGGAGAGAGTCCTGCCTGAATTAGGATGTTATATATCCACTAGAGGGAGACTCAATTATTCTTTTGGATATCCTTGATCCTGACGACAATGAAAGCATATCTGAGAGCTGTTGATATCCTGCACTCTGAATATTGTAGAAGGTATTGCATCTATGGATATCTGCTTTCCTTTGATATAATTATGGTATGTTGTGCCTCAGTGGGACTCCTATTTACTTGTTACAGCCGCCGGATTCCTCCGCGGGTAATCTACACCCTGATTATATTGTAGGATGTCTATCATCCTGAGATATCCAATATGATTAAAATAATGAGGGCAAATTCCTCATAGTGGACATCTGGCATCATGATCCAGGCAGGAATCTCTCTAGTGGACATCCAACATCCTGATTCAGGCAGGACTCTCTTCAGTGAACATTAAACATCCTGATTCTGGCAGGACTCTTTAATTCCAGTGGAGATTCAGCATCCTGATTGAGGCAGAACTCTCTCCAGTTGATATCCAACATCCATATTCAACCAGGACTCTCTCTCCAGTGGATATCCAACATCCTGATTCTGGCAGGACTCTCTTCAGTGGACATCCAACATCCTGTTTCAGGCAGAACTCTCTTTAGTGGACGTCCAACAACCTGATTCAGGCAGGACTCTCTCCAGTGGATATCGAATATCCAGATTCAACCAGGACTCTCTCCAGTGGATATCCAACATCCCGATTCTGTCAGGACTCTCTTTTGAATATCCAACATCCTAGTTGAAGCAGGACTCACTCTAGTGGATATCCAACATCCTGATGACATTGTAGACAGAGAAATTTTCTACACAGTGATTGTAGGCTGTTATAGGCTTGAAGATATAAAAAAGTATCTACATAAATGACGAAGAAAGAAATTCATAATTTTTTAATATCCATTTATTATTAGGTTCATTATAATTATTATTACTTGCACATCAACTCATTTTGCTTAATAATATGTTGAGAAAACATGATGATATGTTTGATATTTGAACTGGCTGTATCTCGGTAAATATATGTGTAAAAGGCTTAATTTTGCAAATTAGCAAAGAAAGAGTTAACAGAAAGAAACGTCCAGAGGTGCGGTAATTCTAATGGTAGCATTTTGAAAACGATTCTATGGCTGGTTTTGATTTTGAGTTTTGTGAAAAATGACGATTTCGCCGAGGTGGCGATTTTTCCGTGGCAGCTCTGCTTTGCGCCATCTTTTGACAATTATTTACTGATTTAACTGACCGCTGAGCTGTGTGGCCGTCAAGATGGCGCAAAGCGGAGCTGCCACGGAAAAATCGCCACCTCGGCGAAATCGTCATTTTTCACAAAACTCAAAATCAAAACCAGCCATAGAATCGTTTTCAAAATGCTACCATTAGAATTACCGCACCTCTGGACGTTTCTTTCTGTTAACTCTTTCTTTGCTAATTTGCAAAATTAAGCCTTTTACACATATATTTACCGAGATACAGCCAATTCAAATATCAAACATATCATCATGTTTTCTCAACATATTATTAAGAAAAATGAGTTGATGAGCAAGTAATAATAATTATAATGAGCCTAATAATAAATGGATATTAAAAAATTATGAATTTATTTCTTCGTCATTTATGTAGATACTTTTTTCATATCTTCAAGCCTACAACAGCCTACAATCACTGTGTAGAAAATTTCTGTCTACAATGTCATCAGGATGTTGGATATCCACTAGAGTAAGTCCTGCCTGAATTAGGATGTTGGATATCCACTGGAGAGTCCTGCCTGAATCAGGATTTTCAGTATCCACTGAAGAAAGTCCTGACAGAATCAGGCTGTTGGATATCCACTGGGGAAAGTCCTGGTTGAATCAGGATATTCCATATCCACTGGAGAGAGTCCTGCCTGAATCAGGAAGTTGGACGTCCACTGGAGAGAGTCCTACTTGAATCAGGATGTTGGACGTCCACTGGAGAGAGTCCTGCCTGAAACAGGATGTTGGATGTCCACTGGAGAGAGTCCTGCCTGAATTAGGATGTTATATATCCACTAGAGGGAGACTCAATTATTCTTTTGGATATCCTTGATCCTGACAACAATGAAAGCATATCTGAGAGCTGTTGATATCCTGCACTCTGAATATTATAGAAGGCATTGCATCTATGGATATCTGCTTTCCTTTGATATAATTCTGGTATGTTGTGCCTCAGTGGGAGTCCTATTTACTTGTTACAGCCGCCGGATTCCTCCGCGGGTAATCTACACCCTGATTATATTGTAGGATGTCCATCATCCTGAAATATCCAATATGATTAAAATAATGAGGGCAAATTCCTTATAGTGGACATCTGGCATCATGATCCAGGCAGGAATCTCTCTAGTGGACATGCAACATCCTTATTCAGGCAGGACTCTCTCCACTGGACATCCAACATCCTGATTCAGGCAGGACTCTCTTCAGTGAACATTAAACATCCTGATTCTGGCAGGACTCTTTAATTCCAGTGGAGATTCAGCATCCTGATTGAGGCAGAACTCTCTCCAGTTGATATCCAACATCCATATTCAACCAGGACTCTCTCTCCAGTGGATATCCAACATCCTGATTCTGGCAGGACTCTCTTCAGTGGACATCCAACATCCTGTTTCAGGCAGAACTCTCTTTAGTGGACGTCCAACAACCTGATTCAGGCAGGACTCTCTCCAGTGGATATCGAATATCCAGATTCAACCAGGACTCTCTCCAGTGGATATCCAACATCCCGATTCTGTCAGGACTCTCTTTTGAATATCCAACATCCTAGTTGAAGCAGGACTCACTCTAGTGGATATCCAACATCCTGATGACATTGTAGACAGAGAAATTTTCTACACAGTGATTGTAGGCTGTTATAGGCTTGAAGATATAAAAAAGTATCTACATAAATGACGAAGAAAGAAATTCATAATTTTTTAATATCCATTTATTATTAGGTTCATTATAATTATTATTACTTGCACATCAACTCATTTTGCTTAATAATATGTTGAGAAAACATGATGATATGTTTGATATTTGAACTGGCTGTATCTCGGTAAATATATGTGTAAAAGGCTTAATTTTGCAAATTAGCAAAGAAAGAGTTAACAGAAAGAAACGTCCAGAGGTGCGGTAATTCTAATGGTAGCATTTTGAAAACGATTCTATGGCTGGTTTTGATTTTGAGTTTTGTGAAAAATGACGATTTCGCCGAGGTGGCGATTTTTCCGTGGCAGCTCTGCTTTGCGCCATCTTTTGACAATTATTTACTGATTTAACTGACCGCTGAGCTGTGTGGCCGTCAAGATGGCGCAAAGCGGAGCTGCCACGGAAAAATCGCCACCTCGGCGAAATCGTCATTTTTCACAAAACTCAAAATCAAAACCAGCCATAGAATCGTTTTCAAAATGCTACCATTAGAATTACCGCACCTCTGGACGTTTCTTTCTGTTAACTCTTTCTTTGCTAATTTGCAAAATTAAGCCTTTTACACATATATTTACCGAGATACAGCCAATTCAAATATCAAACATATCATCATGTTTTCTCAACATATTATTAAGAAAAATGAGTTGATGAGCAAGTAATAATAATTATAATGAGCCTAATAATAAATGGATATTAAAAAATTATGAATTTATTTCTTCGTCATTTATGTAGATACTTTTTTCATATCTTCAAGCCTACAACAGCCTACAATCACTGTGTAGAAAATTTCTGTCTACAATGTCATCAGGATGTTGGATATCCACTAGAGTAAGTCCTGCCTGAATTAGGATGTTGGATATCCACTGGAGAGTCCTGCCTGAATCAGGATTTTCAGTATCCACTGAAGAAAGTCCTGACAGAATCAGGCTGTTGGATATCCACTGGGGAAAGTCCTGGTTGAATCAGGATATTCCATATCCACTGGAGAGAGTCCTGCCTGAATCAGGAAGTTGGACGTCCACTGGAGAGAGTCCTACTTGAATCAGGATGTTGGACGTCCACTGGAGAGAGTCCTGCCTGAAACAGGATGTTGGATGTCCACTGGAGAGAGTCCTGCCTGAATTAGGATGTTATATATCCACTAGAGGGAGACTCAATTATTCTTTTGGATATCCTTGATCCTGACAACAATGAAAGCATATCTGAGAGCTGTTGATATCCTGCACTCTGAATATTATAGAAGGCATTGCATCTATGGATATCTGCTTTCCTTTGATATAATTCTGGTATGTTGTGCCTCAGTGGGAGTCCTATTTACTTGTTACAGCCGCCGGATTCCTCCGCGGGTAATCTACACCCTGATTATATTGTAGGATGTCCATCATCCTGAAATATCCAATATGATTAAAATAATGAGGGCAAATTCCTTATAGTGGACATCTGGCATCATGATCCAGGCAGGAATCTCTCTAGTGGACATGCAACATCCTTATTCAGGCAGGACTCTCTCCACTGGACATCCAACATCCTGATTCAGGCAGGACTCTCTTCAGTGAACATTAAACATCCTGATTCTGGCAGGACTCTTTAATTCCAGTGGAGATTCAGCATCCTGATTGAGGCAGAACTCTCTCCAGTTGATATCCAACATCCATATTCAACCAGGACTCTCTCTCCAGTGGATATCCAACATCCTGATTCTGGCAGGACTCTCTTCAGTGGACATCCAACATCCTGTTTCAGGCAGAACTCTCTTTAGTGGACGTCCAACAACCTGATTCAGGCAGGACTCTCTCCAGTGGATATCGAATATCCAGATTCAACCAGGACTCTCTCCAGTGGATATCCAACATCCCGATTCTGTCAGGACTCTCTTTTGAATATCCAACATCCTAGTTGAAGCAGGACTCACTCTAGTGGATATCCAACATCCTGATGACATTGTAGACAGAGAAATTTTCTACACAGTGATTGTAGGCTGTTATAGGCTTGAAGATATAAAAAAGTATCTACATAAATGACGAAGAAAGAAATTCATAATTTTTTAATATCCATTTATTATTAGGTTCATTATAATTATTATTACTTGCACATCAACTCATTTTGCTTAATAATATGTTGAGAAAACATGATGATATGTTTGATATTTGAACTGGCTGTATCTCGGTAAATATATGTGTAAAAGGCTTAATTTTGCAAATTAGCAAAGAAAGAGTTAACAGAAAGAAACGTCCAGAGGTGCGGTAATTCTAATGGTAGCATTTTGAAAACGATTCTATGGCTGGTTTTGATTTTGAGTTTTGTGAAAAATGACGATTTCGCCGAGGTGGCGATTTTTCCGTGGCAGCTCTGCTTTGCGCCATCTTTTGACAATTATTTACTGATTTAACTGACCGCTGAGCTGTGTGGCCGTCAAGATGGCGCAAAGCGGAGCTGCCACGGAAAAATCGCCACCTCGGCGAAATCGTCATTTTTCACAAAACTCAAAATCAAAACCAGCCATAGAATCGTTTTCAAAATGCTACCATTAGAATTACCGCACCTCTGGACGTTTCTTTCTGTTAACTCTTTCTTTGCTAATTTGCAAAATTAAGCCTTTTACACATATATTTACCGAGATACAGCCAATTCAAATATCAAACATATCATCATGTTTTATCAACATATTATTAAGAAAAATGAGTTGATGAGCAAGTAATAATAATTATAATGAGCCTAATAATAAATGGATATTAAAAAATTATGAATTTATTTCTTCCTCATTTATGTAGATACTTTTTTCATATCTTCAAGCCTATAACAACCTACAATCACTGTGTAGAAAATTTCTCTGTCTACAATGTCATCAGAATGTTGGATATCTACTAGAGTGAGTCCTGCCTCAACCAGGATGTTGGATATCCACTACAGCAAGGCCTGCCTGAACCAGGATGTTGGATATCCACAGGAGAGTCCTGCCTGAATCAGGATTTTCAATATCCACTGAAGAAAGTCCTGACAGAATCAGGCTGTTAGATGTCCACTGGGGAAAGTCCTGGTTGAATCAGGATATTGGACGTCCACTGGAGAGAGTCCTACTTGAATCAGGATGTTGGACGTCCACTGGAGAGTCCTGCCTGAAACAGGATGTTGGATGTCCACTGGAGAGAGTCCTGCCTGAATTAGGATGTTATATATCCACTAGAGGGAGACTCAATTATTCTTTTGGATATCCTTGATCCTGACAACAATGAAAGCATATCTGAGAGCTGTTGATATCCTGCACTCTGAATATTATAGAAGGCATTGCATCTATGGATATCTGCTTTCCTTTGATATAATTCTGGTATGTTGTGCCTCAGTGGGACTCCTATTTACTTGTTACAGCCGCCGGATTCCTCCGCGGGTAATCTACACCCTGATTATATTGTAGGATGTCTATCATCCTGAGATATCCAATATGATTAAAATAATGAGGGCAAATTCCTTATAGTGGACATCTGGCATCATGATCCAGGCAGGAATCTCTCTAGTGGACATGCAACATCCTTATTCAGGCAGGACTCTCTCCACTGGACATCCAACATCCTGATTCAGGCAGGACTCTCTTCAGTGAACATTAAACATCCTGATTCTGGCAGGACTCTTTAATTCCAGTGGAGATTCAGCATCCTGATTGAGGCAGAACTCTCTCCAGTTGATATCCAACATCCATATTCAACCAGGACTCTCTCTCCAGTGGATATCCAACATCCTGATTCTGGCAGGACTCTCTTCAGTGGACATCCAACATCCTGTTTCAGGCAGAACTCTCTTTAGTGGACGTCCAACAACCTGATTCAGGCAGGACTCTCTCCAGTGGATATCGAATATCCAGATTCAACCAGGACTCTCTCCAGTGGATATCCAACATCCCGATTCTGTCAGGACTCTCTTTTGAATATCCAACATCCTAGTTGAAGCAGGACTCACTCTAGTGGATATCCAACATCCTGATGACATTGTAGACAGAGAAATTTTCTACACAGTGATTGTAGGCTGTTATAGGCTTGAAGATATAAAAAAGTATCTACATAAATGACGAAGAAAGAAATTCATAATTTTTTAATATCCATTTATTATTAGGTTCATTATAATTATTATTACTTGCACATCAACTCATTTTGCTTAATAATATGTTGAGAAAACATGATGATATGTTTGATATTTGAACTGGCTGTATCTCGGTAAATATATGTGTAAAAGGCTTAATTTTGCAAATTAGCAAAGAAAGAGTTAACAGAAAGAAACGTCCAGAGGTGCGGTAATTCTAATGGTAGCATTTTGAAAACGATTCTATGGCTGGTTTTGATTTTGAGTTTTGTGAAAAATGACGATTTCGCCGAGGTGGCGATTTTTCCGTGGCAGCTCTGCTTTGCGCCATCTTTTGACAATTATTTACTGATTTAACTGACCGCTGAGCTGTGTGGCCGTCAAGATGGCGCAAAGCGGAGCTGCCACGGAAAAATCGCCACCTCGGCGAAATCGTCATTTTTCACAAAACTCAAAATCAAAACCAGCCATAGAATCGTTTTCAAAATGCTACCATTAGAATTACCGCACCTCTGGACGTTTCTTTCTGTTAACTCTTTCTTTGCTAATTTGCAAAATTAAGCCTTTTACACATATATTTACCGAGATACAGCTAATTCAAATATCAAACATATCATCATGTTTTATCAACATATTATTAAGAAAAATGAGTTGATGAGCAAGTAATAATAATTATAATGAGTCTAATAATAAATGGATATTAAAAAATTATGAATTTATTTCTTCCTCATTTATGTAGATACTTTTTTCATATCTTCAAGCCTATAACAACCTACAATCACTGTGTAGAAAATTTCTCTGTCTACAATGTCATCAGAATGTTGGATATCTACTAGAGTGAGTCCTGCCTCAACCAGGATGTTGGATATCCACTACAGCAAGGCCTGCCTGAACCAGGATGTTGGATATCCACAGGAGAGTCCTGCCTGAATCAGGATTTTCAATATCCACTGAAGAAAGTCCTGACAGAATCAGGCTGTTAGATGTCCACTGGGGAAAGTCCTGGTTGAATCAGGATATTGGACGTCCACTGGAGAGAGTCCTACTTGAATCAGGATGTTGGACGTCCACTGGAGAGTCCTGCCTGAAACAGGATGTTGGATGTCCACTGGAGAGAGTCCTGCCTGAATTAGGATGTTATATATCCACTAGAGGGAGACTCAATTATTCTTTTGGATATCCTTGATCCTGACAACAATGAAAGCATATCTGAGAGCTGTTGATATCCTGCACTCTGAATATTATAGAAGGCATTGCATCTATGGATATCTGCTTTCCTTTGATATAATTCTGGTATGTTGTGCCTCAGTGGGACTCCTATTTACTTGTTACAGCCGCCGGATTCTTCCGCGGGTAATCTACACCCTGATTATATTGTAGGATGTCTATCATCCTGAGATATCCAATATGATTAAAATAATGAGGGCAAATTCCTTATAGTGGACATCTGGCATCATGATCCAGGCAGGAATCTCTCTAGTGGACATGCAACATCCTTATTCAGGCAGGACTCTCTCCACTGGACATCCAACATCCCGATTCAGGCAGGACTCTCTTCAGTGAACATTAAACATCCTGATTCTGGCAGGACTCTTTAATTCCAGTGGAGATTCAGCATCCTGATTGAGGCAGAACTCTCTCCAGTTGATATCCAACATCCATATTCAACCAGAACTCTCTCTCCAGTGGATATCCAACATCCTGATTCTGGCAGGACTCTCTTCAGTGGACATCCAACATCCTGTTTCAGGCAGAACTCTCTTTAGTGGACGTCCAACAACCTGATTCAGGCAGGACTCTCTCCAGTGGATATCAAATATCCAGATTCAACCAGGACTCTCTCCAGTGGATATCCAACATCCCGATTCTGTCAGGACTCTCTTTTGAATATCCAACATCCTGGTTGAAGCAGGACTCACTCTAGTGGATATCCAACATCCTGATGACATTGTAGACAGAGAAATTTTCTACACAGTGATTGTAGGCTGTTATAGGCTTGAAGATATAAAAAAGTATCTACATAAATGACGAAGAAAGAAATTCATAATTTTTTAATATCCATTTATTATTAGGCTCATTATAATTATTATTACTTGCTCATCAACTCATTTTTCTTAATAGTATGTTGATAAAACATGATGATATGTTTGATATTTGAATTGGCTGTATCTCGGTAAATATATGTGTAAAAGGCTTAATTTTGCAAATTAGCAAAGAAAGAGTTAACAGAAAGAAACGTCCAGAGGTGCGGTAATTCTAATGGTAGCATTTTGAAAACGATTCTATGGCTGGTTTTGATTTTGAGTTTTGCGAAAAATGACGATTTCGCCGAGGTGGCGATTTTTCCGTAGCAGCTCCGCTTTGCGCCATCTTTTGACAATTATTTACTGATTTAACTGACCGCTGAGCTGTGTGGCCGTCAAGATGGCGCAAAGCGGAACTGCCACGGAAAAATCGCCACCTCGGCGAAATCGTCATTTTTCGCAAAACTCAAAATCAAAACCAGCCATAGAATCGTTTTCAAAATGCTACCATTAGAATTACCGCATCGCTGGACGTTTCTTTCTGTTAACTCTTTCTTTGCTAATTTGCAAAATTAAGCCTTTTACACATATATTTACCGAGATACAGCCAATTCAAATATCAAACATATCATCATGTTTTCTCAACATATTATTAAGAAAAATGAGTTGATGAGCAAGTAATAATAATTATAATGAGCCTAATAATAAATGGATATTAAAAAATTATGAATTTATTTCTTCGTCATTTATGTAGATACTTTTTTCATATCTTCAAGCCTACAACAGCCTACAATCACTGTGTAGAAAATTTCTGTCTACAATGTCATCAGGATGTTGGATATCCACTAGAGTAAGTCCTGCCTGAATTAGGATGTTGGATATCCACTGGAGAGTCCTGCCTGAATCAGGATTTTCAGTATCCACTGAAGAAAGTCCTGACAGAATCAGGCTGTTGGATATCCACTGGGGAAAGTCCTGGTTGAATCAGGATATTCCATATCCACTGGAGAGAGTCCTGCCTGAATCAGGAAGTTGGACGTCCACTGGAGAGAGTCCTACTTGAATCAGGATGTTGGACGTCCACTGGAGAGAGTCCTGCCTGAAACAGGATGTTGGATGTCCACTGGAGAGAGTCCTGCCTGAATTAGGATGTTATATATCCACTAGAGGGAGACTCAATTATTCTTTTGGATATCCTTGATCCTGACGACAATGAAAGCATATCTGAGAGCTGTTGATATCCTGCACTCTGAATATTGTAGAAGGTATTGCATCTATGGATATCTGCTTTCCTTTGATATAATTCTGGTATGTTGTGCCTCAGTGGGACTCCTATTTACTTGTTACAGCCGCCGGATTCCTCCGCGGGTAATCTACACCCTGATTATATTGTAGGATGTCTATCATCCTGAGATATCCAATATGATTAAAATAATGAGGGCAAATTCCTCATAGTGGACATCTGGCATCATGATCCAGGCAGGAATCTCTCTAGTGGACATGCAACATCCTTATTCAGGCAGGACTCTCTCCACTGGACATCCAACATCCTGATTCAGGCAGGACTCTCTTCAGTGAACATTAAACATCCTGATTCTGGCAGGACTCTTTAATTCCAGTGGAGATTCAGCATCCTGATTGAGGCAGAACTCTCTCCAGTTGATATCCAACATCCATATTCAACCAGGACTCTCTCTCCAGTGGATATCCAACATCCTGATTCTGGCAGGACTCTCTTCAGTGGACATCCAACATCCTGTTTCAGGCAGAACTCTCTTTAGTGGACGTCCAACAACCTGATTCAGGCAGGACTCTCTCCAGTGGATATCGAATATCCAGATTCAACCAGGACTCTCTCCAGTGGATATCCAACATCCCGATTCTGTCAGGACTCTCTTTTGAATATCCAACATCCTAGTTGAAGCAGGACTCACTCTAGTGGATATCCAACATCCTGATGACATTGTAGACAGAGAAATTTTCTACACAGTGATTGTAGGCTGTTATAGGCTTGAAGATATAAAAAAGTATCTACATAAATGACGAAGAAAGAAATTCATAATTTTTTAATATCCATTTATTTTTAGGTTCATTATAATTATTATTACTTGCACATCAACTCATTTTGCTTAATAATATGTTGAGAAAACATGATGATATGTTTGATATTTGAACTGGCTGTATCTCGGTAAATATATGTGTAAAAGGCTTAATTTTGCAAATTAGCAAAGAAAGAGTTAACAGAAAGAAACGTCCAGAGGTGCGGTAATTCTAATGGTAGCATTTTGAAAACGATTCTATGGCTGGTTTTGATTTTGAGTTTTGTGAAAAATGACGATTTCGCCGAGGTGGCGATTTTTCCGTGGCAGCTCTGCTTTGCGCCATCTTTTGACAATTATTTACTGATTTAACTGACCGCTGAGCTGTGTGGCCGTCAAGATGGCGCAAAGCGGAGCTGCCACGGAAAAATCGCCACCTCGGCGAAATCGTCATTTTTCACAAAACTCAAAATCAAAACCAGCCATAGAATCGTTTTCAAAATGCTACCATTAGAATTACCGCACCTCTGGACGTTTCTTTCTGTTAACTCTTTCTTTGCTAATTTGCAAAATTAAGCCTTTTACACATATATTTACCGAGATACAGCCAATTCAAATATCAAACATATCATCATGTTTTATCAACATATTATTAAGAAAAATGAGTTGATGAGCAAGTAATAATAATTATAATGAGTCTAATAATAAATGGATATTAAAAAATTATGAATTTATTTCTTCCTCATTTATGTAGATACTTTTTTCATATCTTCAAGCCTATAACAACCTACAATCACTGTGTAGAAAATTTCTCTGTCTACAATGTCATCAGAATGTTGGATATCTACTAGAGTGAGTCCTGCCTCAACCAGGATGTTGGATATCCACTACAGCAAGGCCTGCCTGAACCAGGATGTTGGATATCCACAGGAGAGTCCTGCCTGAATCAGGATTTTCAATATCCACTGAAGAAAGTCCTGACAGAATCAGGCTGTTAGATGTCCACTGGGGAAAGTCCTGGTTGAATCAGGATATTGGACGTCCACTGGAGAGAGTCCTACTTGAATCAGGATGTTGGACGTCCACTGGAGAGTCCTGCCTGAAACAGGATGTTGGATGTCCACTGGAGAGAGTCCTGCCTGAATTAGGATGTTATATATCCACTAGAGGGAGACTCAATTATTCTTTTGGATATCCTTGATCCTGACAACAATGAAAGCATATCTGAGAGCTGTTGATATCCTGCACTCTGAATATTATAGAAGGCATTGCATCTATGGATATCTGCTTTCCTTTGATATAATTCTGGTATGTTGTGCCTCAGTGGGACTCCTATTTACTTGTTACAGCCGCCGGATTCTTCCGCGGGTAATCTACACCCTGATTATATTGTAGGATGTCTATCATCCTGAGATATCCAATATGATTAAAATAATGAGGGCAAATTCCTTATAGTGGACATCTGGCATCATGATCCAGGCAGGAATCTCTCTAGTGGACATGCAACATCCTTATTCAGGCAGGACTCTCTCCACTGGACATCCAACATCCCGATTCAGGCAGGACTCTCTTCAGTGAACATTAAACATCCTGATTCTGGCAGGACTCTTTAATTCCAGTGGAGATTCAGCATCCTGATTGAGGCAGAACTCTCTCCAGTTGATATCCAACATCCATATTCAACCAGGACTCTCTCTCCAGTGGATATCCAACATCCTGATTCTGGCAGGACTCTCTTCAGTGGACATCCAACATCCTGTTTCAGGCAGAACTCTCTTTAGTGGACGTCCAACAACCTGATTCAGGCAGGACTCTCTCCAGTGGATATCAAATATCCAGATTCAACCAGGACTCTCTCCAGTGGATATCCAACATCCCGATTCTGTCAGGACTCTCTTTTGAATATCCAACATCCTGGTTGAAGCAGGACTCACTCTAGTGGATATCCAACATCCTGATGACATTGTAGACAGAGAAATTTTCTACACAGTGATTGTAGGCTGTTATAGGCTTGAAGATATAAAAAAGTATCTACATAAATGACGAAGAAAGAAATTCATAATTTTTTAATATCCATTTATTATTAGGTTCATTATAATTATTATTACTTGCACATCAACTCATTTTGCTTAATAATATGTTGAGAAAACATGATGATATGTTTGATATTTGAACTGGCTGTATCTCGGTAAATATATGTGTAAAAGGCTTAATTTTGCAAATTAGCAAAGAAAGAGTTAACAGAAAGAAACGTCCAGAGGTGCGGTAATTCTAATGGTAGCATTTTGAAAACGATTCTATGGCTGGTTTTGATTTTGAGTTTTGTGAAAAATGACGATTTCGCCGAGGTGGCGATTTTTCCGTGGCAGCTCTGCTTTGCGCCATCTTTTGACAATTATTTACTGATTTAACTGACCGCTGAGCTGTGTGGCCGTCAAGATGGCGCAAAGCGGAGCTGCCACGGAAAAATCGCCACCTCGGCGAAATCGTCATTTTTCACAAAACTCAAAATCAAAACCAGCCATAGAATCGTTTTCAAAATGCTACCATTAGAATTACCGCACCTCTGGACGTTTCTTTCTGTTAACTCTTTCTTTGCTAATTTGCAAAATTAAGCCTTTTACACATATATTTACCGAGATACAGCCAATTCAAATATCAAACATATCATCATGTTTTATCAACATATTATTAAGAAAAATGAGTTGATGAGCAAGTAATAATAATTATAATGAGTCTAATAATAAATGGATATTAAAAAATTATGAATTTATTTCTTCCTCATTTATGTAGATACTTTTTTCATATCTTCAAGCCTATAACAACCTACAATCACTGTGTAGAAAATTTCTCTGTCTACAATGTCATCAGAATGTTGGATATCTACTAGAGTGAGTCCTGCCTCAACCAGGATGTTGGATATCCACTACAGCAAGGCCTGCCTGAACCAGGATGTTGGATATCCACAGGAGAGTCCTGCCTGAATCAGGATTTTCAATATCCACTGAAGAAAGTCCTGACAGAATCAGGCTGTTAGATGTCCACTGGGGAAAGTCCTGGTTGAATCAGGATATTGGACGTCCACTGGAGAGAGTCCTACTTGAATCAGGATGTTGGACGTCCACTGGAGAGTCCTGCCTGAAACAGGATGTTGGATGTCCACTGGAGAGAGTCCTGCCTGAATTAGGATGTTATATATCCACTAGAGGGAGACTCAATTATTCTTTTGGATATCCTTGATCCTGACAACAATGAAAGCATATCTGAGAGCTGTTGATATCCTGCACTCTGAATATTATAGAAGGCATTGCATCTATGGATATCTGCTTTCCTTTGATATAATTCTGGTATGTTGTGCCTCAGTGGGACTCCTATTTACTTGTTACAGCCGCCGGATTCCTCCGCGGGTAATCTACACCCTGATTATATTGTAGGATGTCTATCATCCTGAGATATCCAATATGATTAAAATAATGAGGGCAAATTCCTTATAGTGGACATCTGGCATCATGATCCAGGCAGGAATCTCTCTAGTGGACATGCAACATCCTTATTCAGGCAGGACTCTCTCCACTGGACATCCAACATCCCGATTCAGGCAGGACTCTCTTCAGTGAACATTAAACATCCTGATTCTGGCAGGACTCTTTAATTCCAGTGGAGATTCAGCATCCTGATTGAGGCAGAACTCTCTCCAGTTGATATCCAACATCCATATTCAACCAGGACTCTCTCTCCAGTGGATATCCAACATCCTGATTCTGGCAGGACTCTCTTCAGTGGACATCCAACATCCTGTTTCAGGCAGAACTCTCTTTAGTGGACGTCCAACAACCTGATTCAGGCAGGACTCTCTCCAGTGGATATCAAATATCCAGATTCAACCAGGACTCTCTCCAGTGGATATCCAACATCCCGATTCTGTCAGGACTCTCTTTTGAATATCCAACATCCTGGTTGAAGCAGGACTCACTCTAGTGGATATCCAACATCCTGATGACATTGTAGACAGAGAAATTTTCTACACAGTGATTGTAGGCTGTTATAGGCTTGAAGATATAAAAAAGTATCTACATAAATGACGAAGAAAGAAATTCATAATTTTTTAATATCCATTTATTATTAGGTTCATTATAATTATTATTACTTGCACATCAACTCATTTTGCTTAATAATATGTTGAGAAAACATGATGATATGTTTGATATTTGAACTGGCTGTATCTCGGTAAATATATGTGTAAAAGGCTTAATTTTGCAAATTAGCAAAGAAAGAGTTAACAGAAAGAAACGTCCAGAGGTGCGGTAATTCTAATGGTAGCATTTTGAAAACGATTCTATGGCTGGTTTTGATTTTGAGTTTTGTGAAAAATGACGATTTCGCCGAGGTGGCGATTTTTCCGTGGCAGCTCTGCTTTGCGCCATCTTTTGACAATTATTTACTGATTTAACTGACCGCTGAGCTGTGTGGCCGTCAAGATGGCGCAAAGCGGAGCTGCCACGGAAAAATCGCCACCTCGGCGAAATCGTCATTTTTCACAAAACTCAAAATCAAAACCAGCCATAGAATCGTTTTCAAAATGCTACCATTAGAATTACCGCACCTCTGGACGTTTCTTTCTCTTAACTCTTTCTTTGCTAATTTGCAAAATTAAGCCTTTTACACATATATTTACCGAGATACAGCCAATTCAAATATCAAACATATCATCATGTTTTATCAACATATTATTAAGAAAAATGAGTTGATGAGCAAGTAATAATAATTATAATGAGTCTAATAATAAATGGATATTAAAAAATTATGAATTTATTTCTTCCTCATTTATGTAGATACTTTTTTCATATCTTCAAGCCTATAACAACCTACAATCACTGTGTAGAAAATTTCTCTGTCTACAATGTCATCAGAATGTTGGATATCTACTAGAGTGAGTCCTGCCTCAACCAGGATGTTGGATATCCACTACAGCAAGGCCTGCCTGAACCAGGATGTTGGATATCCACAGGAGAGTCCTGCCTGAATCAGGATTTTCAATATCCACTGAAGAAAGTCCTGACAGAATCAGGCTGTTAGATGTCCACTGGGGAAAGTCCTGGTTGAATCAGGATATTGGACGTCCACTGGAGAGAGTCCTACTTGAATCAGGATGTTGGACGTCCACTGGAGAGTCCTGCCTGAAACAGGATGTTGGATGTCCACTGGAGAGAGTCCTGCCTGAATTAGGATGTTATATATCCACTAGAGGGAGACTCAATTATTCTTTTGGATATCCTTGATCCTGACAACAATGAAAGCATATCTGAGAGCTGTTGATATCCTGCACTCTGAATATTATAGAAGGCATTGCATCTATGGATATCTGCTTTCCTTTGATATAATTCTGGTATGTTGTGCCTCAGTGGGACTCCTATTTACTTGTTACAGCCGCCGGATTCTTCCGCGGGTAATCTACACCCTGATTATATTGTAGGATGTCTATCATCCTGAGATATCCAATATGATTAAAATAATGAGGGCAAATTCCTTATAGTGGACATCTGGCATCATGATCCAGGCAGGAATCTCTCTAGTGGACATGCAACATCCTTATTCAGGCAGGACTCTCTCCACTGGACATCCAACATCCCGATTCAGGCAGGACTCTCTTCAGTGAACATTAAACATCCTGATTCTGGCAGGACTCTTTAATTCCAGTGGAGATTCAGCATCCTGATTGAGGCAGAACTCTCTCCAGTTGATATCCAACATCCATATTCAACCAGGACTCTCTCTCCAGTGGATATCCAACATCCTGATTCTGGCAGGACTCTCTTCAGTGGACATCCAACATCCTGTTTCAGGCAGAACTCTCTTTAGTGGACGTCCAACAACCTGATTCAGGCAGGACTCTCTCCAGTGGATATCAAATATCCAGATTCAACCAGGACTCTCTCCAGTGGATATCCAACATCCCGATTCTGTCAGGACTCTCTTTTGAATATCCAACATCCTGGTTGAAGCAGGACTCACTCTAGTGGATATCCAACATCCTGATGACATTGTAGACAGAGAAATTTTCTACACAGTGATTGTAGGCTGTTATAGGCTTGAAGATATAAAAAAGTATCTACATAAATGACGAAGAAAGAAATTCATAATTTTTTAATATCCATTTATTATTAGGTTCATTATAATTATTATTACTTGCACATCAACTCATTTTGCTTAATAATATGTTGAGAAAACATGATGATATGTTTGATATTTGAACTGGCTGTATCTCGGTAAATATATGTGTAAAAGGCTTAATTTTGCAAATTAGCAAAGAAAGAGTTAACAGAAAGAAACGTCCAGAGGTGCGGTAATTCTAATGGTAGCATTTTGAAAACGATTCTATGGCTGGTTTTGATTTTGAGTTTTGTGAAAAATGACGATTTCGCCGAGGTGGCGATTTTTCCGTGGCAGCTCTGCTTTGCGCCATCTTTTGACAATTATTTACTGATTTAACTGACCGCTGAGCTGTGTGGCCGTCAAGATGGCGCAAAGCGGAGCTGCCACGGAAAAATCGCCACCTCGGCGAAATCGTCATTTTTCACAAAACTCAAAATCAAAACCAGCCATAGAATCGTTTTCAAAATGCTACCATTAGAATTACCGCACCTCTGGACGTTTCTTTCTGTTAACTCTTTCTTTGCTAATTTGCAAAATTAAGCCTTTTACACATATATTTACCGAGATACAGCCAATTCAAATATCAAACATATCATCATGTTTTATCAACATATTATTAAGAAAAATGAGTTGATGAGCAAGTAATAATAATTATAATGAGCCTAATAATAAATGGATATTAAAAAATTATGAATTTATTTCTTCCTCATTTATGTAGATACTTTTTTCATATCTTCAAGCCTATAACAACCTACAATCACTGTGTAGAAAATTTCTCTGTCTACAATGCCATCAGAATGTTGGATATCTACTAGAGTGAGTCCTGCCTCAACCAGGATGTTGGATATCCACTACAGCAAGGCCTGCCTGAACCAGGATGTTGGATATCCACAGGAGAGTCCTGCCTGAATCAGGATTTTCAATATCCACTGAAGAAAGTCCTGACAGAATCAGGCTGTTAGATGTCCACTGGGGAAAGTCCTGGTTGAATCAGGATATTGGACGTCCACTGGAGAGAGTCCTACTTGAATCAGGATGTTGGACGTCCACTGGAGAGTCCTGCCTGAAACAGGATGTTGGATGTCCACTGGAGAGAGTCCTGCCTGAATTAGGATGTTATATATCCACTAGAGGGAGACTCAATTATTCTTTTGGATATCCTTGATCCTGACAACAATGAAAGCATATCTGAGAGCTGTTGATATCCTGCACTCTGAATATTATAGAAGGCATTGCATCTATGGATATCTGCTTTCCTTTGATATAATTCTGGTATGTTGTGCCTCAGTGGGACTCCTATTTACTTGTTACAGCCGCCGGATTCCTCCGCGGGTAATCTACACCCTGATTATATTGTAGGATGTCTATCATCCTGAGATATCCAATATGATTAAAATAATGAGGGCAAATTCCTTATAGTGGACATCTGGCATCATGATCCAGGCAGGAATCTCTCTAGTGGACATGCAACATCCTTATTCAGGCAGGACTCTCTCCACTGGACATCCAACATCCTGATTCAGGCAGGACTCTCTTCAGTGAACATTAAACATCCTGATTCTGGCAGGACTCTTTAATTCCAGTGGAGATTCAGCATCCTGATTGAGGCAGAACTCTCTCCAGTTGATATCCAACATCCATATTCAACCAGGACTCTCTCTCCAGTGGATATCCAACATCCTGATTCTGGCAGGACTCTCTTCAGTGGACATCCAACATCCTGTTTCAGGCAGAACTCTCTTTAGTGGACGTCCAACAACCTGATTCAGGCAGGACTCTCTCCAGTGGATATCGAATATCCAGATTCAACCAGGACTCTCTCCAGTGGATATCCAACATCCCGATTCTGTCAGGACTCTCTTTTGAATATCCAACATCCTAGTTGAAGCAGGACTCACTCTAGTGGATATCCAACATCCTGATGACATTGTAGACAGAGAAATTTTCTACACAGTGATTGTTGGCTGTTATAGGCTTGAAGATATAAAAAAGTATCTACATAAATGACGAAGAAAGAAATTCATAATTTTTTAATATCCATTTATTATTAGGTTCATTATAATTATTATTACTTGCACATCAACTCATTTTGCTTAATAATATGTTGAGAAAACATGATGATATGTTTGATATTTGAACTGGCTGTATCTCGGTAAATATATGTGTAAAAGGCTTAATTTTGCAAATTAGCAAAGAAAGAGTTAACAGAAAGAAACGTCCAGAGGTGCGGTAATTCTAATGGTAGCATTTTGAAAACGATTCTATGGCTGGTTTTGATTTTGAGTTTTGTGAAAAATGACGATTTCGCCGAGGTGGCGATTTTTCCGTGGCAGCTCTGCTTTGCGCCATCTTTTGACAATTATTTACTGATTTAACTGACCGCTGAGCTGTGTGGCCGTCAAGATGGCGCAAAGCGGAGCTGCCACGGAAAAATCGCCACCTCGGCGAAATCGTCATTTTTCACAAAACTCAAAATCAAAACCAGCCATAGAATCGTTTTCAAAATGCTACCATTAGAATTACCGCACCTCTGGACGTTTTTTTCTGTTAACTCTTTCTTTGCTAATTTGCAAAATTAAGCCTTTTACACATATATTTACCGAGATACAGCCAATTCAAATATCAAACATATCATCATGTTTTCTCAACATATTATTAAGAAAAATGAGTTGATGAGCAAGTATTAATAATTATAATGAGCCTAATAATAAATGGATATTAAAAAATTATGAATTTATTTCTTCGTCATTTATGTAGACACTTTTTTCATATCTTCAAGCCTATAACAGCCTACAATCACTGTGTAGAAAATTTCTCTGTCTACAATGACATCAGGATGTTGGATATCCACTAGAGTAAGTCCTGCCTGAATCAGGATGTTGGATATCCACTGGAGAGTCCTGCCTGAATCAGGATTTTCAATATCCAATGAAGAAAGTCCTGACAGAATCAGGCTGTTGGATATCCACTGAGGAAAGTCCTGGTTGAATCAGGATATTCCATATCCACTGGAGAGAGTCCTGCCTGAATCAAGAAGTTGGACGTCCACTGGAGAGAGTCCTACTTGAATCAGGATGTTGGACGTCCACTGGAGAGAGTCCTGCCTGAAACAGGATGTTGGATGTCCACTGGAGAGAGTCCTGCCTGAATTAGGATGTTAGATATCCACTAGAGGGAGCCTCAATTATTCTTTTGGATATCCTTGATCCTGACGACAATGAAAGCATATCTGAGAGCTGTTGATATCCTGCACTCTGAATATTGTAGAAGGCATCGCATCTATGGATATCTGCTTTCCTTTGATATAATTATGGTATGTTGTGCCTCAGTGGGACTCCTATATACTCGTTACAGTCGCCGGATTCCTCCGCGGGTATTCTACATCCTGATTATATTGTAGGATGTCCATCATCCTGAGATATCCAATATGATTAAAATAATGAGGGCAAATTCCTCATAGTGGACATCTAGCATCATGATCAAGGCAGGACTCTCTCCAGTGGACATTAAATATCCTGATTCTGGCAGGACTGTCTCCAGTGGAGATTCAACATCCTAATTGAGGCAGAACTCTCTCCAGTTGATATCCAACATCCATATTCAACCAGGACTCTCTCTACAGTGGATATCCAACATCCTGATTCAGGCAGGACTCTCTACAGTGGATATCCAACATCCTGATTCAGGCAGGACTCTCTCCAGTGGACATCCACCATCCAGATTCAGGCAGGACTCTCTCCACTGGACATCCAACATCCTGATTCAGACAGGACTCTCTCCAGTGGATATCCAACATCCTAATGACAATGTAGACAGAAATTTTCTACAGTGATTGTAGGCTGTTATAGGCTTGAAGATATAAAAAAAGTATCTACATAAATGACGAAGAAATAAATTCATAATTTTTTAATATCCATTTATTATTAGGCTCATTATAATTATTAATACATGCTCATCAACTCATTTGTCTTAATAATATGTTGAGAAAACATGATGATATGTTGGATATTTGAATTGGCTGTATCTCGGTAAATATATGTGTAAAAGGCTTAATTTTGCAAATTAGCAAAGAAAGAGTTAACAGAAAGAAACGTCCAGAGGTGCGGTAATTCTAATGGTAGCATTTTGAAAACGATTCTATGGCTGGTTTTGATTTTGAGTTTTGCGAAAAATGACGATTTCGCCGAGGTGGCGATTTTTCCGTAGCAGCTCCGCTTTGCGCCATCTTTTGACAATTATTTACTGATTTAACTGACCGCTGAGCTGTGTGGCCGTCAAGATGGCGCAAAGCGGAACTGCCACGGAAAAATCGCCACCTCGGCGAAATCGTCATTTTTCGCAAAACTCAAAATCAAAACCAGCCATAGAATCGTTTTCAAAATGCTACCATTAGAATTACCGCATCGCTGGACGTTTCTTTCTGTTAACTCTTTCTTTGCTAATTTGCAAAATTAAGCCTTTTACACATATATTTACCGAGATACAGCCAATTCAAATATCAAACATATCATCATGTTTTCTCAACATATTATTAAGAAAAATGAGTTGATGAGCAAGTAATAATAATTATAATGAGCCTAATAATAAATGGATATTAAAAAATTATGAATTTATTTCTTCGTCATTTATGTAGATACTTTTTTCATATCTTCAAGCCTACAACAGCCTACAATCACTGTGTAGAAAATTTCTGTCTACAATGTCATCAGGATGTTGGATATCCACTAGAGTAAGTCCTGCCTGAATTAGGATGTTGGATATCCACTGGAGAGTCCTGCCTGAATCAGGATTTTCAGTATCCACTGAAGAAAGTCCTGACAGAATCAGGCTGTTGGATATCCACTGGGGAAAGTCCTGGTTGAATCAGGATATTCCATATCCACTGGAGAGAGTCCTGCCTGAATCAGGAAGTTGGACGTCCACTGGAGAGAGTCCTACTTGAATCAGGATGTTGGACGTCCACTGGAGAGAGTCCTGCCTGAAACAGGATGTTGGATGTCCACTGGAGAGAGTCCTGCCTGAATTAGGATGTTATATATCCACTAGAGGGAGACTCAATTATTCTTTTGGATATCCTTGATCCTGACGACAATGAAAGCATATCTGAGAGCTGTTGATATCCTGCACTCTGAATATTGTAGAAGGTATTGCATCTATGGATATCTGCTTTCCTTTGATATAATTCTGGTATGTTGTGCCTCAGTGGGACTCCTATTTACTTGTTACAGCCGCCGGATTCCTCCGCGGGTAATCTACACCCTGATTATATTGTAGGATGTCTATCATCCTGAGATATCCAATATGATTAAAATAATGAGGGCAAATTCCTCATAGTGGACATCTGGCATCATGATCCAGGCAGGAATCTCTCTAGTGGACATGCAACATCCTTATTCAGGCAGGACTCTCTCCACTGGACATCCAACATCCTGATTCAGGCAGGACTCTCTTCAGTGAACATTAAACATCCTGATTCTGGCAGGACTCTTTAATTCCAGTGGAGATTCAGCATCCTGATTGAGGCAGAACTCTCTCCAGTTGATATCCAACATCCATATTCAACCAGGACTCTCTCTCCAGTGGATATCCAACATCCTGATTCTGGCAGGACTCTCTTCAGTGGACATCCAACATCCTGTTTCAGGCAGAACTCTCTTTAGTGGACGTCCAACAACCTGATTCAGGCAGGACTCTCTCCAGTGGATATCGAATATCCAGATTCAACCAGGACTCTCTCCAGTGGATATCCAACATCCCGATTCTGTCAGGACTCTCTTTTGAATATCCAACATCCTAGTTGAAGCAGGACTCACTCTAGTGGATATCCAACATCCTGATGACATTGTAGACAGAGAAATTTTCTACACAGTGATTGTTGGCTGTTATAGGCTTGAAGATATAAAAAAGTATCTACATAAATGACGAAGAAAGAAATTCATAATTTTTTAATATCCATTTATTATTAGGTTCATTATAATTATTATTACTTGCACATCAACTCATTTTGCTTAATAATATGTTGAGAAAACATGATGATATGTTTGATATTTGAACTGGCTGTATCTCGGTAAATATATGTGTAAAAGGCTTAATTTTGCAAATTAGCAAAGAAAGAGTTAACAGAAAGAAACGTCCAGAGGTGCGGTAATTCTAATGGTAGCATTTTGAAAACGATTCTATGGCTGGTTTTGATTTTGAGTTTTGTGAAAAATGACGATTTCGCCGAGGTGGCGATTTTTCCGTGGCAGCTCTGCTTTGCGCCATCTTTTGACAATTATTTACTGATTTAACTGACCGCTGAGCTGTGTGGCCGTCAAGATGGCGCAAAGCGGAGCTGCCACGGAAAAATCGCCACCTCGGCGAAATCGTCATTTTTCACAAAACTCAAAATCAAAACCAGCCATAGAATCGTTTTCAAAATGCTACCATTAGAATTACCGCACCTCTGGACGTTTCTTTCTGTTAACTCTTTCTTTGCTAATTTGCAAAATTAAGCCTTTTACACATATATTTACCGAGATACAGCCAATTCAAATATCAAACATATCATCATGTTTTATCAACATATTATTAAGAAAAATGAGTTGATGAGCAAGTAATAATAATTATAATGAGCCTAATAATAAATGGATATTAAAAAATTATGAATTTATTTCTTCCTCATTTATGTAGATACTTTTTTCATATCTTCAAGCCTATAACAACCTACAATCACTGTGTAGAAAATTTCTCTGTCTACAATGCCATCAGAATGTTGGATATCTACTAGAGTGAGTCCTGCCTCAACCAGGATGTTGGATATCCACTACAGCAAGGCCTGGCTGAACCAGGATGTTGGATATCCACAGGAGAGTCCTGCCTGAATCAGGATTTTCAATATCCACTGAAGAAAGTCCTGACAGAATCAGGCTGTTAGATGTCCACTGGGGAAAGTCCTGGTTGAATCAGGATATTGGACGTCCACTGGAGAGAGTCCTACTTGAATCAGGATGTTGGACGTCCACTGGAGAGTCCTGCCTGAAACAGGATGTTGGATGTCCACTGGAGAGAGTCCTGCCTGAATTAGGATGTTATATATCCACTAGAGGGAGACTCAATTATTCTTTTGGATATCCTTGATCCTGACAACAATGAAAGCATATCTGAGAGCTGTTGATATCCTGCACTCTGAATATTATAGAAGGCATTGCATCTATGGATATCTGCTTTCCTTTGATATAATTCTGGTATGTTGTGCCTCAGTGGGACTCCTATTTACTTGTTACAGCCGCCGGATTCTTCCGCGGGTAATCTACACCCTGATTATATTGTAGGATGTCTATCATCCTGAGATATCCAATATGATTAAAATAATGAGGGCAAATTCCTTATAGTGGACATCTGGCATCATGATCCAGGCAGGAATCTCTCTAGTGGACATGCAACATCCTTATTCAGGCAGGACTCTCTCCACTGGACATCCAACATCCCGATTCAGGCAGGACTCTCTTCAGTGAACATTAAACATCCTGATTCTGGCAGGACTCTTTAATTCCAGTGGAGATTCAGCATCCTGATTGAGGCAGAACTCTCTCCAGTTGATATCCAACATCCATATTCAACCAGGACTCTCTCTCCAGTGGATATCCAACATCCTGATTCTGGCAGGACTCTCTTCAGTGGACATCCAACATCCTGTTTCAGGCAGAACTCTCTTTAGTGGACGTCCAACAACCTGATTCAGGCAGGACTCTCTCCAGTGGATATCAAATATCCAGATTCAACCAGGACTCTCTCCAGTGGATATCCAACATCCCGATTCTGTCAGGACTCTCTTTTGAATATCCAACATCCTGGTTGAAGCAGGACTCACTCTAGTGGATATCCAACATCCTGATGACATTGTAGACAGAGAAATTTTCTACACAGTGATTGTAGGCTGTTATAGGCTTGAAGATATAAAAAAGTATCTACATAAATGACGAAGAAAGAAATTCATAATTTTTTAATATCCATTTATTATTAGGTTCATTATAATTATTATTACTTGCACATCAACTCATTTTGCTTAATAATATGTTGAGAAAACATGATGATATGTTTGATATTTGAACTGGCTGTATCTCGGTAAATATATGTGTAAAAGGCTTAATTTTGCAAATTAGCAAAGAAAGAGTTAACAGAAAGAAACGTCCAGAGGTGCGGTAATTCTAATGGTAGCATTTTGAAAACGATTCTATGGCTGGTTTTGATTTTGAGTTTTGTGAAAAATGACGATTTCGCCGAGGTGGCGATTTTTCCGTGGCAGCTCTGCTTTGCGCCATCTTTTGACAATTATTTACTGATTTAACTGACCGCTGAGCTGTGTGGCCGTCAAGATGGCGCAAAGCGGAGCTGCCACGGAAAAATCGCCACCTCGGCGAAATCGTCATTTTTCACAAAACTCAAAATCAAAACCAGCCATAGAATCGTTTTCAAAATGCTACCATTAGAATTACCGCACCTCTGGACGTTTCTTTCTGTTAACTCTTTCTTTGCTAATTTGCAAAATTAAGCCTTTTACACATATATTTACCGAGATACAGCCAATTCAAATATCAAACATATCATCATGTTTTATCAACATATTATTAAGAAAAATGAGTTGATGAGCAAGTAATAATAATTATAATGAGCCTAATAATAAATGGATATTAAAAAATTATGAATTTATTTCTTCCTCATTTATGTAGATACTTTTTTCATATCTTCAAGCCTATAACAACCTACAATCACTGTGTAGAAAATTTCTCTGTCTACAATGCCATCAGAATGTTGGATATCTACTAGAGTGAGTCCTGCCTCAACCAGGATGTTGGATATCCACTACAGCAAGGCCTGCCTGAACCAGGATGTTGGATATCCACAGGAGAGTCCTGCCTGAATCAGGATTTTCAATATCCACTGAAGAAAGTCCTGACAGAATCAGGCTGTTAGATGTCCACTGGGGAAAGTCCTGGTTGAATCAGGATATTGGACGTCCACTGGAGAGAGTCCTACTTGAATCAGGATGTTGGACGTCCACTGGAGAGTCCTGCCTGAAACAGGATGTTGGATGTCCACTGGAGAGAGTCCTGCCTGAATTAGGATGTTATATATCCACTAGAGGGAGACTCAATTATTCTTTTGGATATCCTTGATCCTGACAACAATGAAAGCATATCTGAGAGCTGTTGATATCCTGCACTCTGAATATTATAGAAGGCATTGCATCTATGGATATCTGCTTTCCTTTGATATAATTCTGGTATGTTGTGCCTCAGTGGGACTCCTATTTACTTGTTACAGCCGCCGGATTCCTCCGCGGGTAATCTACACCCTGATTATATTGTAGGATGTCTATCATCCTGAGATATCCAATATGATTAAAATAATGAGGGCAAATTCCTTATAGTGGACATCTGGCATCATGATCCAGGCAGGAATCTCTCTAGTGGACATGCAACATCCTTATTCAGGCAGGACTCTCTCCACTGGACATCCAACATCCTGATTCAGGCAGGACTCTCTTCAGTGAACATTAAACATCCTGATTCTGGCAGGACTCTTTAATTCCAGTGGAGATTCAGCATCCTGATTGAGGCAGAACTCTCTCCAGTTGATATCCAACATCCATATTCAACCAGGACTCTCTCTCCAGTGGATATCCAACATCCTGATTCTGGCAGGACTCTCTTCAGTGGACATCCAACATCCTGTTTCAGGCAGAACTCTCTTTAGTGGACGTCCAACAACCTGATTCAGGCAGGACTCTCTCCAGTGGATATCGAATATCCAGATTCAACCAGGACTCTCTCCAGTGGATATCCAACATCCCGATTCTGTCAGGACTCTCTTTTGAATATCCAACATCCTAGTTGAAGCAGGACTCACTCTAGTGGATATCCAACATCCTGATGACATTGTAGACAGAGAAATTTTCTACACAGTGATTGTAGGCTGTTATAGGCTTGAAGATATAAAAAAGTATCTACATAAATGACGAAGAAAGAAATTCATAATTTTTTAATATCCATTTATTATTAGGTTCATTATAATTATTATTACTTGCACATCAACTCATTTTGCTTAATAATATGTTGAGAAAACATGATGATATGTTTGATATTTGAACTGGCTGTATCTCGGTAAATATATGTGTAAAAGGCTTAATTTTGCAAATTAGCAAAGAAAGAGTTAACAGAAAGAAACGTCCAGAGGTGCGGTAATTCTAATGGTAGCATTTTGAAAACGATTCTATGGCTGGTTTTGATTTTGAGTTTTGTGAAAAATGACGATTTCGCCGAGGTGGCGATTTTTCCGTGGCAGCTCTGCTTTGCGCCATCTTTTGACAATTATTTACTGATTTAACTGACCGCTGAGCTGTGTGGCCGTCAAGATGGCGCAAAGCGGAGCTGCCACGGAAAAATCGCCACCTCGGCGAAATCGTCATTTTTCACAAAACTCAAAATCAAAACCAGCCATAGAATCGTTTTCAAAATGCTACCATTAGAATTACCGCACCTCTGGACGTTTCTTTCTGTTAACTCTTTCTTTGCTAATTTGCAAAATTAAGCCTTTTACACATATATTTACCGAGATACAGCCAATTCAAATATCAAACATATCATCATGTTTTATCAACATATTATTAAGAAAAATGAGTTGATGAGCAAGTAATAATAATTATAATGAGCCTAATAATAAATGGATATTAAAAAATTATGAATTTATTTCTTCCTCATTTATGTAGATACTTTTTTCATATCTTCAAGCCTATAACAACCTACAATCACTGTGTAGAAAATTTCTGTCTACAATGCCATCAGAATGTTGGATATCTACTAGAGTGAGTCCTGCCTCAACCAGGATGTTGGATATCCACTACAGCAAGGCCTGCCTGAACCAGGATGTTGGATATCCACAGGAGAGTCCTGCCTGAATCAGGATTTTCAATATCCACTGAAGAAAGTCCTGACAGAATCAGGCTGTTAGATGTCCACTGGGGAAAGTCCTGGTTGAATCAGGATATTGGACGTCCACTGGAGAGAGTCCTACTTGAATCAGGATGTTGGACGTCCACTGGAGAGTCCTGCCTGAAACAGGATGTTGGATGTCCACTGGAGAGAGTCCTGCCTGAATTAGGATGTTATATATCCACTAGAGGGAGACTCAATTATTCTTTTGGATATCCTTGATCCTGACAACAATGAAAGCATATCTGAGAGCTGTTGATATCCTGCACTCTGAATATTATAGAAGGCATTGCATCTATGGATATCTGCTTTCCTTTGATATAATTCTGGTATGTTGTGCCTCAGTGGGACTCCTATTTACTTGTTACAGCCGCCGGATTCCTCCGCGGGTAATCTACACCCTGATTATATTGTAGGATGTCTATCATCCTGAGATATCCAATATGATTAAAATAATGAGGGCAAATTCCTTATAGTGGACATCTGGCATCATGATCCAGGCAGGAATCTCTCTAGTGGACATGCAACATCCTTATTCAGGCAGGACTCTCTCCACTGGACATCCAACATCCTGATTCAGGCAGGACTCTCTTCAGTGAACATTAAACATCCTGATTCTGGCAGGACTCTTTAATTCCAGTGGAGATTCAGCATCCTGATTGAGGCAGAACTCTCTCCAGTTGATATCCAACATCCATATTCAACCAGGACTCTCTCTCCAGTGGATATCCAACATCCTGATTCTGGCAGGACTCTCTTCAGTGGACATCCAACATCCTGTTTCAGGCAGAACTCTCTTTAGTGGACGTCCAACAACCTGATTCAGGCAGGACTCTCTCCAGTGGATATCGAATATCCAGATTCAACCAGGACTCTCTCCAGTGGATATCCAACATCCCGATTCTGTCAGGACTCTCTTTTGAATATCCAACATCCTAGTTGAAGCAGGACTCACTCTAGTGGATATCCAACATCCTGATGACATTGTAGACAGAGAAATTTTCTACACAGTGATTGTAGGCTGTTATAGGCTTGAAGATATAAAAAAGTATCTACATAAATGACGAAGAAAGAAATTCATAATTTTTTAATATCCATTTATTATTAGGTTCATTATAATTATTATTACTTGCACATCAACTCATTTTGCTTAATAATATGTTGAGAAAACATGATGATATGTTTGATATTTGAACTGGCTGTATCTCGGTAAATATATGTGTAAAAGGCTTAATTTTGCAAATTAGCAAAGAAAGAGTTAACAGAAAGAAACGTCCAGAGGTGCGGTAATTCTAATGGTAGCATTTTGAAAACGATTCTATGGCTGGTTTTGATTTTGAGTTTTGTGAAAAATGACGATTTCGCCGAGGTGGCGATTTTTCCGTGGCAGCTCTGCTTTGCGCCATCTTTTGACAATTATTTACTGATTTAACTGACCGCTGAGCTGTGTGGCCGTCAAGATGGCGCAAAGCGGAGCTGCCACGGAAAAATCGCCACCTCGGCGAAATCGTCATTTTTCACAAAACTCAAAATCAAAACCAGCCATAGAATCGTTTTCAAAATGCTACCATTAGAATTACCGCACCTCTGGACGTTTCTTTCTGTTAACTCTTTCTTTGCTAATTTGCAAAATTAAGCCTTTTACACATATATTTACCGAGATACAGCCAATTCAAATATCAAACATATCATCATGTTTTATCAACATATTATTAAGAAAAATGAGTTGATGAGCAAGTAATAATAATTATAATGAGCCTAATAATAAATGGATATTAAAAAATTATGAATTTATTTCTTCCTCATTTATGTAGATACTTTTTTCATATCTTCAAGCCTATAACAACCTACAATCACTGTGTAGAAAATTTCTCTGTCTACAATGTCATCAGAATGTTGGATATCTACTAGAGTGAGTCCTGCCTCAACCAGGATGTTGGATATCCACTACAGCAAGGCCTGCCTGAACCAGGATGTTGGATATCCACAGGAGAGTCCTGCCTGAATCAGGATTTTCAATATCCACTGAAGAAAGTCCTGACAGAATCAGGCTGTTAGATGTCCACTGGGGAAAGTCCTGGTTGAATCAGGATATTGGACGTCCACTGGAGAGAGTCCTACTTGAATCAGGATGTTGGACGTCCACTGGAGAGTCCTGCCTGAAACAGGATGTTGGATGTCCACTGGAGAGAGTCCTGCCTGAATTAGGATGTTATATATCCACTAGAGGGAGACTCAATTATTCTTTTGGATATCCTTGATCCTGACAACAATGAAAGCATATCTGAGAGCTGTTGATATCCTGCACTCTGAATATTATAGAAGGCATTGCATCTATGGATATCTGCTTTCCTTTGATATAATTCTGGTATGTTGTGCCTCAGTGGGACTCCTATTTACTTGTTACAGCCGCCGGATTCCTCCGCGGGTAATCTACACCCTGATTATATTGTAGGATGTCTATCATCCTGAGATATCCAATATGATTAAAATAATGAGGGCAAATTCCTCATAGTGGACATCTGGCATCATGATCCAGGCAGGAATCTCTCTAGTGGACATGCAACATCCTTATTCAGGCAGGACTCTCTCCACTGGACATCCAACATCCTGATTCAGGCAGGACTCTCTTCAGTGAACATTAAACATCCTGATTCTGGCAGGACTCTTTAATTCCAGTGGAGATTCAGCATCCTGATTGAGGCAGAACTCTCTCCAGTTGATATCCAACATCCATATTCAACCAGGACTCTCTCTCCAGTGGATATCCAACATCCTGATTCTGGCAGGACTCTCTTCAGTGGACATCCAACATCCTGTTTCAGGCAGAACTCTCTTTAGTGGACGTCCAACAACCTGATTCAGGCAGGACTCTCTCCAGTGGATATCGAATATCCAGATTCAACCAGGACTCTCTCCAGTGGATATCCAACATCCCGATTCTGTCAGGACTCTCTTTTGAATATCCAACATCCTAGTTGAAGCAGGACTCACTCTAGTGGATATCCAACATCCTGATGACATTGTAGACAGAGAAATTTTCTACACAGTGATTGTAGGCTGTTATAGGCTTGAAGATATAAAAAAGTATCTACATAAATGACGAAGAAAGAAATTCATAATTTTTTAATATCCATTTATTATTAGGTTCATTATAATTATTATTACTTGCACATCAACTCATTTTGCTTAATAATATGTTGAGAAAACATGATGATATGTTTGATATTTGAACTGGCTGTATCTCGGTAAATATATGTGTAAAAGGCTTAATTTTGCAAATTAGCAAAGAAAGAGTTAACAGAAAGAAACGTCCAGAGGTGCGGTAATTCTAATGGTAGCATTTTGAAAACGATTCTATGGCTGGTTTTGATTTTGAGTTTTGTGAAAAATGACGATTTCGCCGAGGTGGCGATTTTTCCGTGGCAGCTCTGCTTTGCGCCATCTTTTGACAATTATTTACTGATTTAACTGACCGCTGAGCTGTGTGGCCGTCAAGATGGCGCAAAGCGGAGCTGCCACGGAAAAATCGCCACCTCGGCGAAATCGTCATTTTTCACAAAACTCAAAATCAAAACCAGCCATAGAATCGTTTTCAAAATGCTACCATTAGAATTACCGCACCTCTGGACGTTTCTTTCTCTTAACTCTTTCTTTGCTAATTTGCAAAATTAAGCCTTTTACACATATATTTACCGAGATACAGCCAATTCAAATATCAAACATATCATCATGTTTTATCAACATATTATTAAGAAAAATGAGTTGATGAGCAAGTAATAATAATTATAATGAGCCTAATAATAAATGGATATTAAAAAATTATGAATTTATTTCTTCCTCATTTATGTAGATACTTTTTTCATATCTTCAAGCCTATAACAACCTACAATCACTGTGTAGAAAATTTCTCTGTCTACAATGTCATCAGAATGTTGGATATCTACTAGAGTGAGTCCTGCCTCAACCAGGATGTTGGATATCCACTACAGCAAGGCCTGCCTGAACCAGGATGTTGGATATCCACAGGAGAGTCCTGCCTGAATCAGGATTTTCAATATCCACTGAAGAAAGTCCTGACAGAATCAGGCTGTTAGATGTCCACTGGGGAAAGTCCTGGTTGAATCAGGATATTGGACGTCCACTGGAGAGAGTCCTACTTGAATCAGGATGTTGGACGTCCACTGGAGAGTCCTGCCTGAAACAGGATGTTGGATGTCCACTGGAGAGAGTCCTGCCTGAATTAGGATGTTATATATCCACTAGAGGGAGACTCAATTATTCTTTTGGATATCCTTGATCCTGACAACAATGAAAGCATATCTGAGAGCTGTTGATATCCTGCACTCTGAATATTATAGAAGGCATTGCATCTATGGATATCTGCTTTCCTTTGATATAATTCTGGTATGTTGTGCCTCAGTGGGACTCCTATTTACTTGTTACAGCCGCCGGATTCCTCCGCAGGTAATCTACACCCTGATTATATTGTAGGATGTCTATCATCCTGAGATATCCAATATGATTAAAATAATGAGGGCAAATTCCTTATAGTGGACATCTGGCATCATGATCCAGGCAGGAATCTCTCTAGTGGACATGCAACATCCTTATTCAGGCAGGACTCTCTCCACTGGACATCCAACATCCTGATTCAGGCAGGACTCTCTTCAGTGAACATTAAACATCCTGATTCTGGCAGGACTCTTTAATTCCAGTGGAGATTCAGCATCCTGATTGAGGCAGAACTCTCTCCAGTTGATATCCAACATCCATATTCAACCAGGACTCTCTCTCCAGTGGATATCCAACATCCTGATTCTGGCAGGACTCTCTTCAGTGGACATCCAACATCCTGTTTCAGGCAGAACTCTCTTTAGTGGACGTCCAACAACCTGATTCAGGCAGGACTCTCTCCAGTGGATATCGAATATCCAGATTCAACCAGGACTCTCTCCAGTGGATATCCAACATCCCGATTCTGTCAGGACTCTCTTTTGAATATCCAACATCCTAGTTGAAGCAGGACTCACTCTAGTGGATATCCAACATCCTGATGACATTGTAGACAGAGAAATTTTCTACACAGTGATTGTAGGCTGTTATAGGCTTGAAGATATAAAAAAGTATCTACATAAATGACGAAGAAAGAAATTCATAATTTTTTAATATCCATTTATTATTAGGTTCATTATAATTATTATTACTTGCACATCAACTCATTTTGCTTAATAATATGTTGAGAAAACATGATGATATGTTTGATATTTGAACTGGCTGTATCTCGGTAAATATATGTGTAAAAGGCTTAATTTTGCAAATTAGCAAAGAAAGAGTTAACAGAAAGAAACGTCCAGAGGTGCGGTAATTCTAATGGTAGCATTTTGAAAACGATTCTATGGCT
Source organism: Procambarus clarkii (assembly GCF_040958095.1). Taxonomy (NCBI): domain Eukaryota; kingdom Metazoa; phylum Arthropoda; class Malacostraca; order Decapoda; family Cambaridae; genus Procambarus; species Procambarus clarkii. The sequence continues at coordinate 12,143,046 of NC_091210.1, read as the reverse complement.
GGTTTTGATTTTGAGTTTTGTGAAAAATGACGATTTCGCCGAGGTGGCGATTTTTCCGTGGCAGCTCTGCTTTGCGCCATCTTTTGACAATTATTTACTGATTTAACTGACCGCTGAGCTGTGTGGCCGTCAAGATGGCGCAAAGCGGAGCTGCCACGGAAAAATCGCCACCTCGGCGAAATCGTCATTTTTCACAAAACTCAAAATCAAAACCAGCCATAGAATCGTTTTCAAAATGCTACCATTAGAATTACCGCACCTCTGGACGTTTCTTTCTGTTAACTCTTTCTTTGCTAATTTGCAAAATTAAGCCTTTTACACATATATTTACCGAGATACAGCCAATTCAAATATCAAACATATCATCATGTTTTATCAACATATTATTAAGAAAAATGAGTTGATGAGCAAGTAATAATAATTATAATGAGCCTAATAATAAATGGATATTAAAAAATTATGAATTTATTTCTTCCTCATTTATGTAGATACTTTTTTCATATCTTCAAGCCTATAACAACCTACAATCACTGTGTAGAAAATTTCTCTGTCTACAATGTCATCAGAATGTTGGATATCTACTAGAGTGAGTCCTGCCTCAACCAGGATGTTGGATATCCACTACAGCAAGGCCTGCCTGAACCAGGATGTTGGATATCCACAGGAGAGTCCTGCCTGAATCAGGATTTTCAATATCCACTGAAGAAAGTCCTGACAGAATCAGGCTGTTAGATGTCCACTGGGGAAAGTCCTGGTTGAATCAGGATATTGGACGTCCACTGGAGAGAGTCCTACTTGAATCAGGATGTTGGACGTCCACTGGAGAGTCCTGCCTGAAACAGGATGTTGGATGTCCACTGGAGAGAGTCCTGCCTGAATTAGGATGTTATATATCCACTAGAGGGAGACTCAATTATTCTTTTGGATATCCTTGATCCTGACAACAATGAAAGCATATCTGAGAGCTGTTGATATCCTGCACTCTGAATATTATAGAAGGCATTGCATCTATGGATATCTGCTTTCCTTTGATATAATTCTGGTATGTTGTGCCTCAGTGGGACTCCTATTTACTTGTTACAGCCGCCGGATTCCTCCGCGGGTAATCTACACCCTGATTATATTGTAGGATGTCTATCATCCTGAGATATCCAATATGATTAAAATAATGAGGGCAAATTCCTTATAGTGGACATCTGGCATCATGATCCAGGCAGGAATCTCTCTAGTGGACATGCAACATCCTTATTCAGGCAGGACTCTCTCCACTGGACATCCAACATCCTGATTCAGGCAGGACTCTCTTCAGTGAACATTAAACATCCTGATTCTGGCAGGACTCTTTAATTCCAGTGGAGATTCAGCATCCTGATTGAGGCAGAACTCTCTCCAGTTGATATCCAACATCCATATTCAACCAGGACTCTCTCTCCAGTGGATATCCAACATCCTGATTCTGGCAGGACTCTCTTCAGTGGACATCCAACATCCTGTTTCAGGCAGAACTCTCTTTAGTGGACGTCCAACAACCTGATTCAGGCAGGACTCTCTCCAGTGGATATCAAATATCCAGATTCAACCAGGACTCTCTCCAGTGGATATCCAACATCCCGATTCTGTCAGGACTCTCTTTTGAATATCCAACATCCTGGTTGAAGCAGGACTCACTCTAGTGGATATCCAACATCCTGATGACATTGTAGACAGAGAAATTTTCTACACAGTGATTGTAGGCTGTTATAGGCTTGAAGATATAAAAAAGTATCTACATAAATGACGAAGAAAGAAATTCATAATTTTTTAATATCCATTTATTATTAGGTTCATTATAATTATTATTACTTGCACATCAACTCATTTTGCTTAATAATATGTTGAGAAAACATGATGATATGTTTGATATTTGAACTGGCTGTATCTCGGTAAATATATGTGTAAAAGGCTTAATTTTGCAAATTAGCAAAGAAAGAGTTAACAGAAAGAAACGTCCAGAGGTGCGGTAATTCTAATGGTAGCATTTTGAAAACGATTCTATGGCTGGTTTTGATTTTGAGTTTTGTGAAAAATGACGATTTCGCCGAGGTGGCGATTTTTCCGTGGCAGCTCTGCTTTGCGCCATCTTTTGACAATTATTTACTGATTTAACTGACCGCTGAGCTGTGTGGCCGTCAAGATGGCGCAAAGCGGAGCTGCCACGGAAAAATCGCCACCTCGGCGAAATCGTCATTTTTCACAAAACTCAAAATCAAAACCAGCCATAGAATCGTTTTCAAAATGCTACCATTAGAATTACCGCACCTCTGGACGTTTCTTTCTGTTAACTCTTTCTTTGCTAATTTGCAAAATTAAGCCTTTTACACATATATTTACCGAGATACAGCCAATTCAAATATCAAACATATCATCATGTTTTATCAACATATTATTAAGAAAAATGAGTTGATGAGCAAGTAATAATAATTATAATGAGCCTAATAATAAATGGATATTAAAAAATTATGAATTTATTTCTTCCTCATTTATGTAGATACTTTTTTCATATCTTCAAGCCTATAACAACCTACAATCACTGTGTAGAAAATTTCTCTGTCTACAATGTCATCAGAATGTTGGATATCTACTAGAGTGAGTCCTGCCTCAACCAGGATGTTGGATATCCACTACAGCAAGGCCTGCCTGAACCAGGATGTTGGATATCCACAGGAGAGTCCTGCCTGAATCAGGATTTTCAATATCCACTGAAGAAAGTCCTGACAGAATCAGGCTGTTAGATGTCCACTGGGGAAAGTCCTGGTTGAATCAGGATATTGGACGTCCACTGGAGAGAGTCCTACTTGAATCAGGATGTTGGACGTCCACTGGAGAGTCCTGCCTGAAACAGGATGTTGGATGTCCACTGGAGAGAGTCCTGCCTGAATTAGGATGTTATATATCCACTAGAGGGAGACTCAATTATTCTTTTGGATATCCTTGATCCTGACAACAATGAAAGCATATCTGAGAGCTGTTGATATCCTGCACTCTGAATATTATAGAAGGCATTGCATCTATGGATATCTGCTTTCCTTTGATATAATTCTGGTATGTTGTGCCTCAGTGGGACTCCTATTTACTTGTTACAGCCGCCGGATTCCTCCGCGGGTAATCTACACCCTGATTATATTGTAGGATGTCTATCATCCTGAGATATCCAATATGATTAAAATAATGAGGGCAAATTCCTTATAGTGGACATCTGGCATCATGATCCAGGCAGGAATCTCTCTAGTGGACATGCAACATCCTTATTCAGGCAGGACTCTCTCCACTGGACATCCAACATCCTGATTCAGGCAGGACTCTCTTCAGTGAACATTAAACATCCTGATTCTGGCAGGACTCTTTAATTCCAGTGGAGATTCAGCATCCTGATTGAGGCAGAACTCTCTCCAGTTGATATCCAACATCCATATTCAACCAGGACTCTCTCTCCAGTGGATATCCAACATCCTGATTCTGGCAGGACTCTCTTCAGTGGACATCCAACATCCTGTTTCAGGCAGAACTCTCTTTAGTGGACGTCCAACAACCTGATTCAGGCAGGACTCTCTCCAGTGGATATCGAATATCCAGATTCAACCAGGACTCTCTCCAGTGGATATCCAACATCCCGATTCTGTCAGGACTCTCTTTTGAATATCCAACATCCTAGTTGAAGCAGGACTCACTCTAGTGGATATCCAACATCCTGATGACATTGTAGACAGAGAAATTTTCTACACATTGATTGTAGGCTGTTATAGGCTTGAAGATATAAAAAAGTATCTACATAAATGACGAAGAAAGAAATTCATAATTTTTTAATATCCATTTATTATTAGGTTCATTATAATTATTATTACTTGCACATCAACTCATTTTGCTTAATAATATGTTGAGAAAACATGATGATATGTTTGATATTTGAACTGGCTGTATCTCGGTAAATATATGTGTAAAAGGCTTAATTTTGCAAATTAGCAAAGAAAGAGTTAACAGAAAGAAACGTCCAGAGGTGCGGTAATTCTAATGGTAGCATTTTGAAAACGATTCTATGGCTGGTTTTGATTTTGAGTTTTGTGAAAAATGACGATTTCGCCGAGGTGGCGATTTTTCCGTGGCAGCTCTGCTTTGCGCCATCTTTTGACAATTATTTACTGATTTAACTGACCGCTGAGCTGTGTGGCCGTCAAGATGGCGCAAAGCGGAGCTGCCACGGAAAAATCGCCACCTCGGCGAAATCGTCATTTTTCACAAAACTCAAAATCAAAACCAGCCATAGAATCGTTTTCAAAATGCTACCATTAGAATTACCGCACCTCTGGACGTTTCTTTCTGTTAACTCTTTCTTTGCTAATTTGCAAAATTAAGCCTTTTACACATATATTTACCGAGATACAGCCAATTCAAATATCAAACATATCATCATGTTTTATCAACATATTATTAAGAAAAATGAGTTGATGAGCAAGTAATAATAATTATAATGAGTCTAATAATAAATGGATATTAAAAAATTATGAATTTATTTCTTCCTCATTTATGTAGATACTTTTTTCATATCTTCAAGCCTATAACAACCTACAATCACTGTGTAGAAAATTTCTCTGTCTACAATGTCATCAGAATGTTGGATATCTACTAGAGTGAGTCCTGCCTCAACCAGGATGTTGGATATCCACTACAGCAAGGCCTGCCTGAACCAGGATGTTGGATATCCACAGGAGAGTCCTGCCTGAATCAGGATTTCAATATCCACTGAAGAAAGTCCTGACAGAATCAGGCTGTTAGATGTCCACTGGGGAAAGTCCTGGTTGAATCAGGATATTGGACGTCCACTGGAGAGAGTCCTACTTGAATCAGGATGTTGGACGTCCACTGGAGAGTCCTGCCTGAAACAGGATGTTGGATGTCCACTGGAGAGAGTCCTGCCTGAATTAGGATGTTATATATCCACTAGAGGGAGACTCAATTATTCTTTTGGATATCCTTGATCCTGACAACAATGAAAGCATATCTGAGAGCTGTTGATATCCTGCACTCTGAATATTATAGAAGGCATTGCATCTATGGATATCTGCTTTCCTTTGATATAATTCTGGTATGTTGTGCCTCAGTGGGACTCCTATTTACTTGTTACAGCCGCCGGATTCTTCCGCGGGTAATCTACACCCTGATTATATTGTAGGATGTCTATCATCCTGAGATATCCAATATGATTAAAATAATGAGGGCAAATTCCTTATAGTGGACATCTGGCATCATGATCCAGGCAGGAATCTCTCTAGTGGACATGCAACATCCTTATTCAGGCAGGACTCTCTCCACTGGACATCCAACATCCCGATTCAGGCAGGACTCTCTTCAGTGAACATTAAACATCCTGATTCTGGCAGGACTCTTTAATTCCAGTGGAGATTCAGCATCCTGATTGAGGCAGAACTCTCTCCAGTTGATATCCAACATCCATATTCAACCAGGACTCTCTCTCCAGTGGATATCCAACATCCTGATTCTGGCAGGACTCTCTTCAGTGGACATCCAACATCCTGTTTCAGGCAGAACTCTCTTTAGTGGACGTCCAACAACCTGATTCAGGCAGGACTCTCTCCAGTGGATATCAAATATCCAGATTCAACCAGGACTCTCTCCAGTGGATATCCAACATCCCGATTCTGTCAGGACTCTCTTTTGAATATCCAACATCCTGGTTGAAGCAGGACTCACTCTAGTGGATATCCAACATCCTGATGACATTGTAGACAGAGAAATTTTCTACACAGTGATTGTAGGCTGTTATAGGCTTGAAGATATAAAAAAGTATCTACATAAATGACGAAGAAAGAAATTCATAATTTTTTAATATCCATTTATTATTAGGTTCATTATAATTATTATTACTTGCACATCAACTCATTTTGCTTAATAATATGTTGAGAAAACATGATGATATGTTTGATATTTGAACTGGCTGTATCTCGGTAAATATATGTGTAAAAGGCTTAATTTTGCAAATTAGCAAAGAAAGAGTTAACAGAAAGAAACGTCCAGAGGTGCGGTAATTCTAATGGTAGCATTTTGAAAACGATTCTATGGCTGGTTTTGATTTTGAGTTTTGTGAAAAATGACGATTTCGCCGAGGTGGCGATTTTTCCGTGGCAGCTCTGCTTTGCGCCATCTTTTGACAATTATTTACTGATTTAACTGACCGCTGAGCTGTGTGGCCGTCAAGATGGCGCAAAGCGGAGCTGCCACGGAAAAATCGCCACCTCGGCGAAATCGTCATTTTTCACAAAACTCAAAATCAAAACCAGCCATAGAATCGTTTTCAAAATGCTACCATTAGAATTACCGCACCTCTGGACGTTTCTTTCTGTTAACTCTTTCTTTGCTAATTTGCAAAATTAAGCCTTTTACACATATATTTACCGAGATACAGCCAATTCAAATATCAAACATATCATCATGTTTTATCAACATATTATTAAGAAAAATGAGTTGATGAGCAAGTAATAATAATTATAATGAGCCTAATAATAAATGGATATTAAAAAATTATGAATTTATTTCTTCCTCATTTATGTAGATACTTTTTTCATATCTTCAAGCCTATAACAACCTACAATCACTGTGTAGAAAATTTCTCTGTCTACAATGCCATCAGAATGTTGGATATCTACTAGAGTGAGTCCTGCCTCAACCAGGATGTTGGATATCCACTACAGCAAGGCCTGCCTGAACCAGGATGTTGGATATCCACAGGAGAGTCCTGCCTGAATCAGGATTTTCAATATCCACTGAAGAAAGTCCTGACAGAATCAGGCTGTTAGATGTCCACTGGGGAAAGTCCTGGTTGAATCAGGATATTGGACGTCCACTGGAGAGAGTCCTACTTGAATCAGGATGTTGGACGTCCACTGGAGAGTCCTGCCTGAAACAGGATGTTGGATGTCCACTGGAGAGAGTCCTGCCTGAATTAGGATGTTATATATCCACTAGAGGGAGACTCAATTATTCTTTTGGATATCCTTGATCCTGACAACAATGAAAGCATATCTGAGAGCTGTTGATATCCTGCACTCTGAATATTATAGAAGGCATTGCATCTATGGATATCTGCTTTCCTTTGATATAATTCTGGTATGTTGTGCCTCAGTGGGACTCCTATTTACTTGTTACAGCCGCCGGATTCCTCCGCGGGTAATCTACACCCTGATTATATTGTAGGATGTCTATCATCCTGAGATATCCAATATGATTAAAATAATGAGGGCAAATTCCTTATAGTGGACATCTGGCATCATGATCCAGGCAGGAATCTCTCTAGTGGACATGCAACATCCTTATTCAGGCAGGACTCTCTCCACTGGACATCCAACATCCTGATTCAGGCAGGACTCTCTTCAGTGAACATTAAACATCCTGATTCTGGCAGGACTCTTTAATTCCAGTGGAGATTCAGCATCCTGATTGAGGCAGAACTCTCTCCAGTTGATATCCAACATCCATATTCAACCAGGACTCTCTCTCCAGTGGATATCCAACATCCTGATTCTGGCAGGACTCTCTTCAGTGGACATCCAACATCCTGTTTCAGGCAGAACTCTCTTTAGTGGACGTCCAACAACCTGATTCAGGCAGGACTCTCTCCAGTGGATATCGAATATCCAGATTCAACCAGGACTCTCTCCAGTGGATATCCAACATCCCGATTCTGTCAGGACTCTCTTTTGAATATCCAACATCCTAGTTGAAGCAGGACTCACTCTAGTGGATATCCAACATCCTGATGACATTGTAGACAGAGAAATTTTCTACACAGTGATTGTAGGCTGTTATAGGCTTGAAGATATAAAAAAGTATCTACATAAATGACGAAGAAAGAAATTCATAATTTTTTAATATCCATTTATTATTAGGTTCATTATAATTATTATTACTTGCACATCAACTCATTTTGCTTAATAATATGTTGAGAAAACATGATGATATGTTTGATATTTGAACTGGCTGTATCTCGGTAAATATATGTGTAAAAGGCTTAATTTTGCAAATTAGCAAAGAAAGAGTTAAGAGAAAGAAACGTCCAGAGGTGCGGTAATTCTAATGGTAGCATTTTGAAAACGATTCTATGGCTGGTTTTGATTTTGAGTTTTGTGAAAAATGACGATTTCGCCGAGGTGGCGATTTTTCCGTGGCAGCTCTGCTTTGCGCCATCTTTTGACAATTATTTACTGATTTAACTGACCGCTGAGCTGTGTGGCCGTCAAGATGGCGCAAAGCGGAGCTGCCACGGAAAAATCGCCACCTCGGCGAAATCGTCATTTTTCACAAAACTCAAAATCAAAACCAGCCATAGAATCGTTTTCAAAATGCTACCATTAGAATTACCGCACCTCTGGACGTTTCTTTCTGTTAACTCTTTCTTTGCTAATTTGCAAAATTAAGCCTTTTACACATATATTTACCGAGATACAGCCAATTCAAATATCAAACATATCATCATGTTTTATCAACATATTATTAAGAAAAATGAGTTGATGAGCAAGTAATAATAATTATAATGAGTCTAATAATAAATGGATATTAAAAAATTATGAATTTATTTCTTCCTCATTTATGTAGATACTTTTTTCATATCTTCAAGCCTATAACAACCTACAATCACTGTGTAGAAAATTTCTCTGTCTACAATGTCATCAGAATGTTGGATATCTACTAGAGTGAGTCCTGCCTCAACCAGGATGTTGGATATCCACTACAGCAAGGCCTGCCTGAACCAGGATGTTGGATATCCACAGGAGAGTCCTGCCTGAATCAGGATTTTCAATATCCACTGAAGAAAGTCCTGACAGAATCAGGCTGTTAGATGTCCACTGGGGAAAGTCCTGGTTGAATCAGGATATTGGACGTCCACTGGAGAGAGTCCTACTTGAATCAGGATGTTGGACGTCCACTGGAGAGTCCTGCCTGAAACAGGATGTTGGATGTCCACTGGAGAGAGTCCTGCCTGAATTAGGATGTTATATATCCACTAGAGGGAGACTCAATTATTCTTTTGGATATCCTTGATCCTGACAACAATGAAAGCATATCTGAGAGCTGTTGATATCCTGCACTCTGAATATTATAGAAGGCATTGCATCTATGGATATCTGCTTTCCTTTGATATAATTCTGGTATGTTGTGCCTCAGTGGGACTCCTATTTACTTGTTACAGCCGCCGGATTCCTCCGCGGGTAATCTACACCCTGATTATATTGTAGGATGTCTATCATCCTGAGATATCCAATATGATTAAAATAATGAGGGCAAATTCCTTATAGTGGACATCTGGCATCATGATCCAGGCAGGAATCTCTCTAGTGGACATGCAACATCCTTATTCAGGCAGGACTCTCTCCACTGGACATCCAACATCCTGATTCAGGCAGGACTCTCTTCAGTGAACATTAAACATCCTGATTCTGGCAGGACTCTTTAATTCCAGTGGAGATTCAGCATCCTGATTGAGGCAGAACTCTCTCCAGTTGATATCCAACATCCATATTCAACCAGGACTCTCTCTCCAGTGGATATCCAACATCCTGATTCTGGCAGGACTCTCTTCAGTGGACATCCAACATCCTGTTTCAGGCAGAACTCTCTTTAGTGGACGTCCAACAACCTGATTCAGGCAGGACTCTCTCCAGTGGATATCGAATATCCAGATTCAACCAGGACTCTCTCCAGTGGATATCCAACATCCCGATTCTGTCAGGACTCTCTTTTGAATATCCAACATCCTAGTTGAAGCAGGACTCACTCTAGTGGATATCCAACATCCTGATGACATTGTAGACAGAGAAATTTTCTACACAGTGATTGTAGGCTGTTATAGGCTTGAAGATATAAAAAAGTATCTACATAAATGACGAAGAAAGAAATTCATAATTTTTTAATATCCATTTATTATTAGGTTCATTATAATTATTATTACTTGCACATCAACTCATTTTGCTTAATAATATGTTGAGAAAACATGATGATATGTTTGATATTTGAACTGGCTGTATCTCGGTAAATATATGTGTAAAAGGCTTAATTTTGCAAATTAGCAAAGAAAGAGTTAACAGAAAGAAACGTCCAGAGGTGCGGTAATTCTAATGGTAGCATTTTGAAAACGATTCTATGGCTGGTTTTGATTTTGAGTTTTGTGAAAAATGACGATTTCGCCGAGGTGGCGATTTTTCCGTGGCAGCTCTGCTTTGCGCCATCTTTTGACAATTATTTACTGATTTAACTGACCGCTGAGCTGTGTGGCCGTCAAGATGGCGCAAAGCGGAGCTGCCACGGAAAAATCGCCACCTCGGCGAAATCGTCATTTTTCACAAAACTCAAAATCAAAACCAGCCATAGAATCGTTTTCAAAATGCTACCATTAGAATTACCGCACCTCTGGACGTTTCTTTCTGTTAACTCTTTCTTTGCTAATTTGCAAAATTAAGCCTTTTACACATATATTTACCGAGATACAGCCAATTCAAATATCAAACATATCATCATGTTTTATCAACATATTATTAAGAAAAATGAGTTGATGAGCAAGTAATAATAATTATAATGAGCCTAATAATAAATGGATATTAAAAAATTATGAATTTATTTCTTCCTCATTTATGTAGATACTTTTTTCATATCTTCAAGCCTATAACAACCTACAATCACTGTGTAGAAAATTTCTCTGTCTACAATGTCATCAGAATGTTGGATATCTACTAGAGTGAGTCCTGCCTCAACCAGGATGTTGGATATCCACTACAGCAAGGCCTGCCTGAACCAGGATGTTGGATATCCACAGGAGAGTCCTGCCTGAATCAGGATTTTCAATATCCACTGAAGAAAGTCCTGACAGAATCAGGCTGTTAGATGTCCACTGGGGAAAGTCCTGGTTGAATCAGGATATTGGACGTCCACTGGAGAGAGTCCTACTTGAATCAGGATGTTGGACGTCCACTGGAGAGTCCTGCCTGAAACAGGATGTTGGATGTCCACTGGAGAGAGTCCTGCCTGAATTAGGATGTTATATATCCACTAGAGGGAGACTCAATTATTCTTTTGGATATCCTTGATCCTGACAACAATGAAAGCATATCTGAGAGCTGTTGATATCCTGCACTCTGAATATTATAGAAGGCATTGCATCTATGGATATCTGCTTTCCTTTGATATAATTATGGTATGTTGTGCCTCAGTGGGACTCCTATTTACTTGTTACAGCCGCCGGATTCCTCCGCGGGTAATCTACACCCTGATTATATTGTAGGATGTCTATCATCCTGAGATATCCAATATGATTAAAATAATGAGGGCAAATTCCTTATAGTGGACATCTGGCATCATGATCCAGGCAGGAATCTCTCTAGTGGACATGCAACATCCTTATTCAGGCAGGACTCTCTCCACTGGACATCCAACATCCCGATTCAGGCAGGACTCTCTTCAGTGAACATTAAACATCCTGATTCTGGCAGGACTCTTTAATTCCAGTGGAGATTCAGCATCCTGATTGAGGCAGAACTCTCTCCAGTTGATATCCAACATCCATATTCAACCAGGACTCTCTCTCCAGTGGATATCCAACATCCTGATTCTGGCAGGACTCTCTTCAGTGGACATCCAACATCCTGTTTCAGGCAGAACTCTCTTTAGTGGACGTCCAACAACCTGATTCAGGCAGGACTCTCTCCAGTGGATATCGAATATCCAGATTCAACCAGGACTCTCTCCAGTGGATATCCAACATCCCGATTCTGTCAGGACTCTCTTTTGAATATCCAACATCCTAGTTGAAGCAGGACTCACTCTAGTGGATATCCAACATCCTGATGACATTGTAGACAGAGAAATTTTCTACACAGTGATTGTAGGCTGTTATAGGCTTGAAGATATAAAAAAGTATCTACATAAATGACGAAGAAAGAAATTCATAATTTTTTAATATCCATTTATTATTAGGTTCATTATAATTATTATTACTTGCACATCAACTCATTTTGCTTAATAATATGTTGAGAAAACATGATGATATGTTTGATATTTGAACTGGCTGTATCTCGGTAAATATATGTGTAAAAGGCTTAATTTTGCAAATTAGCAAAGAAAGAGTTAACAGAAAGAAACGTCCAGAGGTGCGGTAATTCTAATGGTAGCATTTTGAAAACGATTCTATGGCTGGTTTTGATTTTGAGTTTTGTGAAAAATGACGATTTCGCCGAGGTGGCGATTTTTCCGTGGCAGCTCTGCTTTGCGCCATCTTTTGACAATTATTTACTGATTTAACTGACCGCTGAGCTGTGTGGCCGTCAAGATGGCGCAAAGCGGAGCTGCCACGGAAAAATCGCCACCTCGGCGAAATCGTCATTTTTCACAAAACTCAAAATCAAAACCAGCCATAGAATCGTTTTCAAAATGCTACCATTAGAATTACCGCACCTCTGGACGTTTCTTTCTGTTAACTCTTTCTTTGCTAATTTGCAAAATTAAGCCTTTTACACATATATTTACCGAGATACAGCCAATTCAAATATCAAACATATCATCATGTTTTATCAACATATTATTAAGAAAAATGAGTTGATGAGCAAGTAATAATAATTATAATGAGCCTAATAATAAATGGATATTAAAAAATTATGAATTTATTTCTTCCTCATTTATGTAGATACTTTTTTCATATCTTCAAGCCTATAACAACCTACAATCACTGTGTAGAAAATTTCTCTGTCTACAATGTCATCAGAATGTTGGATATCTACTAGAGTGAGTCCTGCCTCAACCAGGATGTTGGATATCCACTACAGCAAGGCCTGCCTGAACCAGGATGTTGGATATCCACAGGAGAGTCCTGCCTGAATCAGGATTTTCAATATCCACTGAAGAAAGTCCTGACAGAATCAGGCTGTTAGATGTCCACTGGGGAAAGTCCTGGTTGAATCAGGATATTGGACGTCCACTGGAGAGAGTCCTACTTGAATCAGGATGTTGGACGTCCACTGGAGAGTCCTGCCTGAAACAGGATGTTGGATGTCCACTGGAGAGAGTCCTGCCTGAATTAGGATGTTATATATCCACTAGAGGGAGACTCAATTATTCTTTTGGATATCCTTGATCCTGACAACAATGAAAGCATATCTGAGAGCTGTTGATATCCTGCACTCTGAATATTATAGAAGGCATTGCATCTATGGATATCTGCTTTCCTTTGATATAATTCTGGTATGTTGTGCCTCAGTGGGACTCCTATTTACTTGTTACAGCCGCCGGATTCCTCCGCGGGTAATCTACACCCTGATTATATTGTAGGATGTCTATCATCCTGAGATATCCAATATGATTAAAATAATGAGGGCAAATTCCTTATAGTGGACATCTGGCATCATGATCCAGGCAGGAATCTCTCTAGTGGACATGCAACATCCTTATTCAGGCAGGACTCTCTCCACTGGACATCCAACATCCCGATTCAGGCAGGACTCTCTTCAGTGAACATTAAACATCCTGATTCTGGCAGGACTCTTTAATTCCAGTGGAGATTCAGCATCCTGATTGAGGCAGAACTCTCTCCAGTTGATATCCAACATCCATATTCAACCAGGACTCTCTCTCCAGTGGATATCCAACATCCTGATTCTGGCAGGACTCTCTTCAGTGGACATCCAACATCCTGTTTCAGGCAGAACTCTCTTTAGTGGACGTCCAACAACCTGATTCAGGCAGGACTCTCTCCAGTGGATATCAAATATCCAGATTCAACCAGGACTCTCTCCAGTGGATATCCAACATCCCGATTCTGTCAGGACTCTCTTTTGAATATCCAACATCCTGGTTGAAGCAGGACTCACTCTAGTGGATATCCAACATCCTGATGACATTGTAGACAGAGAAATTTTCTACACAGTGATTGAAGGCTGTTATAGGCTTGAAGATATAAAAAAGTATCTACATAAATGACGAAGAAAGAAATTCATAATTTTTTAATATCCATTTATTAATAGGTTCATTATAATTATTATTACATGCTCATCAACTCATTTTGCTTAATAATATGTTGAGAAAACATGATGACATGTTTGATATTTGAATTGACTGTATCTCGGTAAATATATGTGTAAAAGGCTTAATTTTGCAAATTAGCAAAGAAAGAGTTAACAGAAAGAAACGTCCAGAGGTGCGGTAATTCTAATGGTAGCATTTTGAAAACGATTCTATGGCTGGTTTTGATTTTGAGTTTTGTGAAAAATGACGATTTCGCCGAGGTGGCGATTTTTCCGTGGCAGCTCCGCTTTGCGCCATCTGTTGACAATTATTTACTGATTTAACTGACCGCTGAGCTGTGTGGCCGTCATGTCCCGAGGCATCATGCTTGTTTCTGTCTTTTGGTCAGTTTTTATTATTTGATTTGATCATTGACTATTTTCTGTTTCTAACAGAAATAAGGTAATTAATGAACCTTCACGAAGCACGAAAATCCAACTAAAATGTCCCCACCGCTTGTAGTTGTAGTTGTAATAACCCAGAGTAGTTGTAGTTGTAATAACCCAGAGTAGTTGTAGTTGTAATAACCCAGAGTAGTTGTAGTAACCCAAAATATGATTTGCACAGTGCAGTCAGGTAGGCCAAAATCATATACTGTATACAGTATAAATATATGTGTATATGATTTATGCAGTGGGAAGGGTAATGAGTGACCACTGTCTTAAAAAATGTATCATTCTACTCTTTCAGATTCTGTGAACGATTTGTGTGTAAAACCCAGCTGCTTGGAGAACATAAAGATGTGGTGAGCTATTTATCTCGCAGGCTGGAGTGTGAACCTTCTGTAGCAGCCGAACTCTACCGAAGTAGATCGGGGCTAAATGTCGGTCATATTCCCAAACTGAAGAGGAATCTGGATCTTCTGTTTGCTGCAGGATTTACACCACAGGATGTTAGGTATGGTGCAGGCAATGAGTCACAATAACGTGGCCGAAGTATGTTGACCAGACTACACACTAGAAGGTGAAGGGACGACGACGTCTTGGTCCGTCCTGGGCCATTCTCAAGTCGACCACAATAGACTTGAGAATGGTCCAGGACGGACCAAGACGTCGTCGTCCCTTCACCTTCTAGTGTGTGGTCTGGTCAACATACTTCGGCCACGTTATTGTGACTCATTGCCTGCACCATACCTAACAGTCTATTGTGGTCGACTTGAGAATGGTCCAGGACGGACCGAAACGTCGTCGTCCCTTCACCTTCTAGTGTGTAGTCTGGTCAACTTAGGTATGGTGTATTGTATTTTGTGTTCATTAGCTCGTAATATTATCTCTGTGTGCTATTGGACTCTGGTGTTTTATTATTTTATTTAATTTATTTATATATACAGTATGTACAAGAGTTCTTACATTCTTGTACAGCCACTAACGCACACAGCATTTCGGGCAAGTACCAAATCGTTTAACAACCGGGTACCAATTCACGGCAGGGGCTTAAGGATTGGTGCCCAGTAAATCCTCCTTGGCTTAGGATACGAACCCAGGCCAAAGCTCTCGCAAAATGCCAGGCGGGTGTTACCACTTCACCACAGGGAATTGTTTACCTTCGTTTGATCCTCATTGTAATAGTTCACGATAGGTGATTGTTGAAGCCTGAAGAGACTTCCATCCAGCAATGGATGAAATGCAATATGAAATATTTTAACAATGTTTCAGATCTATTCCTAATCTCAGTGTGGTCTGACACATTATGAAATAGACAAAATTTCAGGTTTATATTTTATAAACAAAAATTGGGAATTAGGATGTAGTGATTCCATTGCCCACCAGTATTTATGGCGTGCATCCATACTGGCCAAAGGAAACAGAGGTAGCCATACAGGTACAATAGTGTATATGAAGAATTTGAAAACGAATGAATAAGGTACAGATAGAAAAGCCAGGACGAGTCTCGTATCAGCTGAAGGCATAACTGTAACAAGGCTGACCGAGAAGAGAAAATGGAAGGTCAGCCTGGCAGCCCATGGAGAGAAAATGGAAGGACAGCCTGGCAGCCCAAGGAGAGAAAATGGGAGGTCAGCCTGACAGCCCAAGGAGAGAAAATGGAAGGTCAGCCTGGCAGCCCAAGGAGAGAAAATGGAAGGACAGCCTGGCAGCCCAAGGAGAGAAAATGGAAGGACAGCCTGGCAGCCCAAGGAGAGAAAATGGAAGGTCAGCCTGACAGCCCAAGGAGAGAAAATGGAAGGACAGCGTGGCAGCCCAAGGTGAGAAAATGGAAGGACAGCCTGGCAGCCCAAGGAGAGAAAATGGAAGGACAGCCTGGCAGCCCAAGGTGAGAAAATGGAAGGACAGCCTGGCAGCCCAAGGAGAGAAAATGGAAGGACAGCCTGGCAGCCCAAGGAGAGAAAATGGAAGGACAGCCTGGCAGCCCAAGGTGAGAAAATGGAAGGACAGCCTGGCAGCCCAAGGAGAGAAAATGGAAGGTCAGCCTGACAGCCCAAGGAGAGAAAATGGAAGGTCAGCCTGACAGCCCAAGGAGAGAAAATGGAAGGTCAGCCTGGCAGCCCAAGGAGAGAAAATGGAAGGACAGCCTGGCAGCCCAAGGAGAGAAAATGGAAGGTCAGCCTGGCAGCCCAAGGAGAGAAAATGGAAGGACAGCCTGGCAGCCCAAGGAGAGAAAATGGAAGGTCAGCCTGGCAGCCCAAGGTGATTGAAGAAATAGAGCAGAAGTTAAAACTCTCATACCAGACAGAAGCAATGCAAATGAAACAGGAAACTGTATATGAGATATGAAATTTGTTTAAATTCTTTTTCACATATGCAAAATCAAATGTAAAATGTCCATTGATTATTAGACTTAAACTTGCAAGAGGAGGTTCATACACAGAGAATGACAAATAAATTAGTGAAATCCTGAGAGAACAGTTTGAAGCTCTGTTTATCACTCTACTAGACAACTTGAAGGTTGATGATCTGGACAGCATCTTCATAACAATATGCATGATTCAGACCAGTTGCCACTTTTGTTGGACATTTGGGACAAAAGTTTGTTGCTTTTCTTAATATTGACAGGTTCATAATGTTAAAATATATGTATGTAACATTTTGACGATTTGGAAGTAAATTTTACAAATTCCGTCTTTCTTTCCAGGTCGTGCATACAGGTGCTGCATATTTCTGAGGAGAGGGTAGTGAAAAGGATTACAGAACTCAAAGAAATTGGTTATTTCCCATTCCCAATATTACTTTTGTGCAAGTCTTCAGTTGCGTATAAGAAAATTGTTAGACAGTACAGGTACAAGGATAAATATTGCCAGGGCAATGTTATTGATACATGAAGCTTATCAAAGCTTGGGTAGATTGCATTACAAAATTTTTCAATGCCTTTCTATTTAAAAATGAAGGTGACAGCATAAAAACTAAGCTATTTTATCACAGAGCATAGATGGCAAGAGTGAATTTGATATCTACTGGCAGTGAAACTAAATGTTTTCAAAATAGCTCTCATTTTTCTTTAAAACAAATGATGAAATGTATGACGTGTAACAATTGAAAGTGGGTGTATGAATGACGGATCCTGTAGCACAGGCATCTGTATTCTCTGCTAACAACTGAGGGACTAGGTTTCAGTACCTGAGCAAGATAGAAACAGTTGGGCACATGTACGTTCACCTGATGCTGCTGTTCACAGCAATAAAATAGAAATACCTGGGAGTTAGACAACTGTTCTTTATTGCATCCTGGAGAAGATAAACAGGTGGTCTTGGGGGACCTCAGTAAGCTCAAGAAAAGGCTTCCTGTCCCCATCAACAGGAACTATTCAGCATTATACCTAACCATCTTCCAAGTACTGTGTTTGACCTGCGATGTTGGCATACAGCAGGTGATGTACCATTTGTTGTACATATATGTACTAAATGGTGTACCCCATTTCTTAATGTATATATATACAGTTTATTATTAATTTTACACCGTGCATCCTCACTAATTTCGGGATGGTTTGAACAAATAGTATTCGATACAAGTGTTTGATTAAGTGAGGACTGTTCGTCCCAGCTGTCACTGAGGCCGGGATCTAGGGTAAAGGGAAGAGGCGGAATAAATAGGTGGGATAAGGATGGTGGGGAATACTAACCAGTATAACTACATTTTATTCTGGAACTACACTTAGGTAATTATATAAACATATTCAATCTTCTGGGTATAACTTTTCAAAAACTTCAATTTTTTTTATCAAACTTTATTTACAAAATCTAATCTATAAGATGAACCTCCAGTCCAAGTTTCAGCATTGATTTTTTATTCTTTGTTTTTTGGATTACAAAGTACTGTACAAAAAAAAATTCAAGATTATAAAATCTCTAACCAATATTAACACCATTATAGTTAGCTAGTAAAATAGTCTAAAGCAACATAGAAGAGGATATTATGTAAAAATGTGTAGTTGCTGAATGAGACCCATCATTTTGCTTCCAAACAGCACTTTTCAAAATTAAACCCTAAATATAACTTGTAGTTTAAAATTTGCTCTTTCCAGATTATAACAATATACAAAGAATATATATGAAAAATTTGTTTAAATTTGATTACAAATAACAAACCCAACCTTTTTAAAGATGTACTATTGCGTGTAAGTAAATCAATCTATGTGCCACCTGTGGATGAGGAAGATATTGCTCGATTTTCTTCAAACTTCACATAATTATAGGTTGAACTACGTCCTCAAAGGCAGGTTAGCTTGAGGGAAATTGCACATCAAACAATGGGGATGAAAATTACAGAAAACATAGAAATTCCCCTGTACTTATTTGTATTTGATTTAAACACTGTACAAATACATTTATTAAGACTAGTTACTAAGTTTATATGGTTTATATGACATACCTGTAATGACAAATTACAAAGACAGAAAACCCTTTCTCATCATAATATTCGGAGAATGTGTCATATAGGTAAATTTTCTAATACAGCAAGATCACCAATGTCTCAAGATGCACCTACCATGCCCAGGAGAAGAGTTTGGTTAGCAGCATCACTGATTTCCTGTCACCCATTTGGGCAGTGTCACACAGTAGCCTGCTGAAATCAGCATGACCCTTTGACATTTGCTGCACATATCTAAACTTTCTTGCGTGTGCCACTTTCAGTCAATGTTTAATGCATATAGAAAAGAAAGGCATCTTAAATGTGTTATAAAACATGATGTAGAGTATATATACAGTATCTGCTAGTAAACTAAGCACGGACCTGTAGAACAGATCTGATCTGTCTAATGGCCCGTTAGTCGTTGACAGACTCATCC
Organism: Procambarus clarkii; assembly: GCF_040958095.1. Classification (NCBI taxonomy): domain Eukaryota; kingdom Metazoa; phylum Arthropoda; class Malacostraca; order Decapoda; family Cambaridae; genus Procambarus; species Procambarus clarkii. Next base: position 12,123,711 of record NC_091210.1, on the reverse strand, counting down.
CATCCATGTTTGAGTCTTGGATGTCAGAAAGTTGCCAGTGACCATAAGAGATATAATAATAATAATTTCACATATACAGCATTAGTAAAATAAATATTTATATAAACACAAAATATATTTAGAGCCTGTGGACTTCATGGCTGGCTGCCAGGGGTCAGCCCAGCAGTGTTATATATACTCTGTATATAAAAAAAAAAAGGGGCATGTATACATTTCTGCCACATTAGCCCCTTTTCACCTAATTATGTGTGATTGTGGAGGTAAATCCTCAGAATGAAATGCCATTGCAGCCTACCTGTTCATTTCTTTCACAATGTGTTGCATTTATCTTGACCATCTTTGATGGCTTTAGCTGTGCCATCCCACCCTGATTTCACTGAACCTGCTCCTCTTCCATATTCTGTGTCCTTCTTTGCCTTGGTTTTCTCTCTCTTTTTCTGTTATCCCTGTTCTTTGCTATATCTTTTCTTGAGTGGCATATACAGTACTTGGTTTTATACCAATTTTCAGGAACTCCAACTTCTGATCTCTCAGTTTTCACCGCTTTGTGTGTCTTCAGGAGACCAATGCTTGGCTCTCATCCTGGTCACTTCTGTGGTTGTTCCTCTCTCCTCTCCTGCTTTTGCTGGTAACCTAACTCTACTGCTTTTTCTGGTAACCTAACTCTACTGCTTTCGCTGGTAACCTAATTACTGCTTTTGCTGGTAACCTAATTACTGCTTTTGCTGGTAACCTAACTCTACTGCTTTTGCTGGTAACCTAACTCTACTGCTTTTGCTGGTAACCTAACTCTACTGCTTTTGCTGGTAACCTAACTCTACTGCTTTTGCTGGTAACCTAACTCTACTGCTTTTGCTGGTAACCTAACTCTACTGTTTTTGCTGGTAACCTAACTCTACTGCTTTTGCTGGTAACCTAACTCTACTGCTTTTGCTGGTAACCTAACTCTACTGCTTTTGCTGGTAACCTAACTCTATTGCTTTTGCTGGTAACCTAACTCTACTGCTTTTGCTGGTAACCTAACTCTACTGTTTTTGCTGGTAACCTAACTCTACTGCTTTTGCTGGTAACCTAACTCTACTGCTTTTGCTGGTAACCTAACTCTACTGCTTTTGCTGGTAACCTAACTCTACTGCTTTTGCTGGTAACCTAACTCTACTGCTTTTGCTGGTAACCTAACTCTACTGCTTTTGCTGGTAGAGTTACTGCTCTCTTGATCTAAAATGATATTCCCTTTGTTTACCTGCTTTTTCAGCCAAACATTCATTCTTCTTCTGCTTGTATCTTTGTGAGTTAATGGTATACCATCTTAAAAATTACTACAAAACCTTTTCCAGTTTGTCCAAATTCTGCTTTGTAACTGTCCATTACATCAATATATGTAAGATGGTCCAAATTGTTACCATAAATATTATCTAAACAGGACAATATGCTGACAGGGCAGACCGGGCAGGGCAGACCGGGCAGGGCAGACCGGGAGCCGGTCGGCCGAGCGGACAGCACGCTGGACTTGTGATCCTGTGGTCCTGGGTTCGATCCCAGGCGCCGGTGAGAAACAATGGGTAGAGTTTCTTCCACCCTATGCCCCTGTTACCTAGCAGTAAAATAGGTACCTGGGTGATAGTCAGCTGTCACAGGCTGCTTCCTGGGGGTGGAGGCCTGGTCGAGGACTGGGCCGCGGGGACGCTAAAGCCCCGAAATCATCTCAAGATAACTAATTATATTGCTCTTGTAAGTATCCTGTGCAGCTTAAGGGTTGCTCAAAACTTCTCCAAAGTATTCTTATAGCTTGTCATGCTCAATTCACAAATCTGTAAGCATTATTATTAAGAAAAAAAAAAGGCAAATGCTGTATTTACAACAAAATCACTATTTAGAATTCTCCTTTAACTGATTTGACATTGAATCTTGGACTACCGAGTTTAAAAAGATGATCCATTACTACAACATTTGAGGAAAGACAACATGCAAAATTGTGACTGTATAAAATCGTACTTATGATATTACACAAAAATTCAATATCTGGTGTTATTTTTTTATTTATGGTATTTTTTTTTACCATAGCCTACCTATAACCCGGTCATGTCATCTGCTAATTCTGATGTTTCCACAAGTGAATTTTCACAATCTTGAGTCTCCCGAGATAACGCATTGATTAAGTTTTGCTGAGAGGTCAGGAGATGTTCTTGGTGGTTGTGAGTCCTCTGATCTCTTGTGTGTTTTGCATCGTCAAAATCACCATTTGTTGTCATTCCTGAGAACAGATATATAAAACAAAACAAAAAAAACATTAGAATAAAGGAAACAGCAGAAGGCCATAACTGGCCCATGTGAATCAGTTCCTATTTATATCAACCCAAACTCATTCATGTCTAACCTTTTTCTTGAAACAATCCAGTAATCCCACATTTATTATACTTAGAAATTTGTTTATTTTATAAACCAATATAAACCAGCATTTATCCAGGTCTGGGGAGGGAAGGGGGGCCTCAATACAAGCCAAATACATTTGTATGTATATACACAGGCTTCCTGTCCTTGACAAAAATTGATTATATGCTCTAGGAAAGCCTCCAGATGGCCAAGGGGAAAGTGTTGACAGAATGATTCATAACCACTCGGTGACCTGGCTGAATAACTTAATACAAATCTTTGCTCACCTTCCTAGGGAAACCACACCATAAATTTCTCCACCATTATGTGTGAGATAAAAAAATATACCATGAATGTACAAGATATGAACCCCACATTAGTTTGAATGCTCGGTGTGTGGATAACACTTGGGCACGTCTATATTTGTTCACTTCTTTTTGCTCAACCACTTGGTCAGGACAGCAGGGTGTCGGTTTCGCTTCATGCAGGTTGGCGTTCAATCCCTGACCATCCAAGAGGTTGGGTACCCTTCCTTTTTCCCATTCTATACCAAATCCATATCCTGACCTCTTCCAAGTGCTATATAGTCATAATGGCTTGGCACTCTCTCCTGATAGTTCCCCCTTCCCTTCTCTGAGTCTATGCAGCCCGTCCTCCAAAAATGGGGTGGTAAATGTAAGGAGACAAATAAGTGCAATTATGTACTATTCATAGCAGTTAGGAATTGTACGTATTTTCACTTAGTATTAAATCGTACTGTCAAATATATTGCGAATATTTGAGTTTACCCAAAAAACTGAATAGAAAACCACAACCTCACCTAACCGTCTTAGTTTTTGAAGATAATAATTTTATTGCTTCTTAATTACAATTAGTACTTAACCTATAGCTATATTGATATTACAGCTTTATAAAACTAATAAAACAAAACTAAAATATATCAATAAATTGTAAAATAACTCAGGATATTTTAAAATTTTGTATAAAATCTATATTGTTTAATAAACCAGAAAAAAAATTCTTGATATTTAAAACTTGTGTATTGCAAGTTGAAATTGAAAATTTCATCCTAAAATTCTGTGTGTCTTAACAGAAAACGAGGGGAATTAAATCGGGGGAGGGAGTTGGGTAAATGTAACAGCCCCGTAAGTGCAATTATGCACTGGTTATGACAGTTAGAAAGTGTACTTATTACACTTAGTATTAAATCGTACTGTCAATTCGGAGGATGGGTTGGTCTATGGGTACTCAATAATTTAACTACAGGTGGTATCTCTTTTCTATTTAACACATTTTATTGTTTTAATCAACACAGTACTGACCTAAAGTTGACCGAGAATTTCTAGTGGTGAACTGCGTCATGAGAGCAATCAGAGTTGCGTTCTGAGTAGTCATGGTAGAGAGCAGCTCCTTCACAGTGTTGCCTTGGCTCACCACTGTCTGCTGAAGGCTCTGTAGGTTTGGAAAAGCAATTGCAGCTCTAGAGTACAAAATACATTTATGTTCAATAGAAATTATGGTAATACGTATGCTATTCCTGTGTTAGGCAAGAAATCTCGGTTCTTCCAAAACATTTTAATATTTATTAAAAGAAATTAGTCACTTCTATATATTTTGTTATATTTTATTCTTCGTGTCAGCAGTACTCAAAATACTATATTGGGAATACAGTTCAGTTACCTGCTTTTTGTGTATTGATAAGACAATAACAAAATTAATTACAAGTAATTTGAAAGAATATACTAAGATATTTTCATCAAGAGAAATAATACTGTATTGTTAAGCTTTTTGGTAACATCTTTTTAACAGGAAACTCAAAGTATTAACCGGCTGTTAATGGTTGGATGTTTGATTTGGTGTCCCATTGTTGGAGACAGGATGCCTGTACTTGGGTTTATTAAAATCCCCTTAGGCCAATTACAGACCTTCCCTAGAATGTAGTCCACACCAATTGTCTAGCTCCATATTACCTATTTACTGCCATGTAAATAGAGGCATCAGGTGTAATGACATGGGCCCCATAATCTCTGTCCTGCCACAGGAATTGAACCTGGGACTTGTTATTTCCACAGGCTTGTACTGGAACAGATGACTAATAATTACTTTTATCAGGCTCAGAGCTTTCCCTTCCCATAGCTCACGGTAAGCTTTACCCTACTAGTTTTACACACAGGAGGGTACAGGAGCAGACGACTGCTGACTCCTGTTAGCTGGCTGAGAGCTTTCCCTTCCCATAGCTCATGGTAAGCCTTACCCGCTAGTTTTACACACAGGTGGGTACAGGAGCAGACGACTGCTGACTCCTGTTAGCTGGCTGAGAGCTTTCCCTTCCCATAGCTCATGGTAAGCCTTACCCGCTAGTTTTCCCAGCAATACAACCTGCCAATCGGTTAACAACTAGTCACCCAATTACTGCTGGGGGAATAGTTAAGTATTGTTGACCAGTAAAACCTCCCTTGCCAGGACTCGAACCCCAGACCAAATCTCTTGCAAGGTACGGCATGAGTATGTTACCACTCCACCATTAGGTTCTGTAGGTTACTAATGCATCAGCTATGTTTAATGTTCTCTTGTTATTCCATCTGTCAACAGACAATGACAATAGATTACATAACCAAGGCACTGTATCAAACACACTCATCGTATCAACAGCTAAATTACACTTGGGTACATCCTATCATCCTCAGACAAGACTCCTAACTCACTCCACACCTACTGCTCCAGCTTACATCAACTGGGTAACACCTCATGTTATCCCACATACAGTTTATAATGTTACTTAGCGCTGATTTGTATCCACCTCCCATCAGCCTCCAAAGATGGTGAGAGCATCACTGAGACATATCATTTAGTGACATACATGCATATACAGCATGCTAAATGATATATCTCGTTAATGGTTTAAACAGCCATTGCCTACTAGACCTAGTAGTGTGGTTCTGACTATTAGACACACCATATAAAAACAAATTGAGAAAATAGCAGTATAAACCTCTAAAACTGGACTATAATATTCTGCTCCTGATCCGGCTGTCCAACAACTTGAGCTGAACTGTAGAGTGACATTCTTGCTTCATGCAGGTCGGCGTTCAATCCCCGACTGTTCAAGTGGTTGGGCACCATTTCTCCCCCTCCCCCCATCCCATCCCAAATCCTTATCCAGGCCCCTTTCCAAGTGCTGTATAGTCGTAATGGCTTGGTGCTTTCCAATGATAATTCCCTGCCCGTCCTGATGCGGTTTTATGAATAATTCAGACTTCCAGCTAGACCAAATACAGGACATACAAAAAATATGAAGCTGTAAATACTGAGATTATTTCAGTTTAAAATTCTGCAGGAAAAATCTTCAGGAATAACAGGGAAACCTTTGACAAGCTGCTGGCTTCCTGTCTCCCTTGAGACCACCAGAGAATGTAGCCCTCATATAAATTTTGGTAAATATATATTTTTAAAAACATAGATTTGATTTATCTGGGAATCTAGATTATTTACAATGCTGGCCGAGGAGCAGAACAAAATACTGTAGTCCGGGTTTTATAGGTTCACACTCAACAAACTATTTTCTTCATTTGTTTTTATTTATTTACTTATAATCACTTGTATATTAAGCTTTATAAGTTCATTATTATTTATACACAATTGTGTATATTCTCAGAACAAAGAAAACTAACCTGTATTAACGTTTCCTGTCGTTCAGTATTTAATCTAAGTATCTCACGGATTTCTGTTAGTGCTGAAGAACAAGACTCTAGCATGTGAAAAGTTTGGATTTCCATTTGAGAAGGATCTAGCTTATCAGCTGTGGAGGATTTGGATGAGCTCTGGTGAGTTCCTTGATCTCGTATGGTTAACCCTGTTGAATCTGAACCAATATCCACATCTTCTACCGCACCCCACCACCTGTCTCTTGCACGCTGAGCTGTACGACGACCTCTGGTACATAAAAGAGAGTTAAACATTAATACTTGAAATGTGAATAGGATGCATCAAGCATCTCTATGTACACAAAAATGTTATTTGACTTTCTGAGCACAGGAAAATTAAAAAAAAAATCATGTCACTTTTCAAGTTAGCAGATGTTTACTGTAGTCCTCAATTACAGGATGGGAGTACTGTGTACCAGCGGGAATTTCAAATGTTGCAAAGTACCTAAAACATCTGTTGATCAAACCACACACTAGAAAGTGAAAACACGACGAAGTTTCTGTCCGACTTGGACCCATATAAAGTTGATTGTGACTTGATAATGGTCACAATTCACAATTTTTCAGCCACGTTATTGTGACTCCTCATCTGCACCTAAAACATCTTAAAATGGTGTGTGCACCATGGATCAATCTTCTTAAGATGGTATGCATATTTCAAGATTTATAGAACACTTGCCTAAAACATACAAGAGTTTCTCTACCTAAACCAATTTTGACATGTGCCTAGCCTGGCCTCATGTCAGGCTTCCCTGGTACTCACCTGATCATCCAGGCTATTGCTACAAGTAGCCGGCGAGAAACAATGGGCAGTTTCTTTCACCCTATGCCCCTATTACCTAGCAGCAAAATAGGTACCTGGGGTGTTAGTCAGCTGTCACGGGCTGCTTCCTGGGAGTGGAGGCCTGGTCGAGGACCGGGCCGCGCGGACACTAAAAAAGCCTCGAAATCATCTCAAGATAACCTCAAGATAGCCTACAGGCTCAAATAGTCATCACAACCTGGGTGATCCATTGCATTCTGTTAAAATAGTTGGGTTCCTCCTTGAATATATCTAACCTTGTTCCAGAATTATTTTTTATACTTGCAGACAGAATGTTGAAAGTCATGCATCTGTGATATTCAAAAAGCATTCTTAAACTATGTTATAACAAACTGTATTTTGACTTGGTGTATCCTAAACTTTCTATCACATAATTCCCATTGTCAGAGGACAGGATGCCTGCATATATATATATATATATATATACAATAGGCTTGTATCAGGGTTCATCCAAAGGAACTACAGACCTTTCCTCGGATGCAACATCATAACATTTGCCTGACTCCCAGGTACCTATTTATTGCTAGGCAAACAGAGGCATTAGGTGAAAGCAAATATTCCCAAATGTCTCTAAATGCCCCCCCCCCCCTCCCCACCCCCGGGATTAAACCTGCAATCCATGGTTCTGAGCCAAGGACGTAGACCTCTGCACTACAGATAATATTGCATGCAATAATGTATTATAATGTTTAATTAATATACATGTACTATATTGAGAATGACAAAGTCTCCAGATAACACCTGCAGTTACTGTTGTTGCACATATTAAAGTAAATGAAGTGGGCCCCTCACTTTTCATTGGGTATAGGCTTGTGGCACATCCATGGATAACACAATTAAGGGCTTTTGGAAAACGGAATTGGGAAATCAAACAAGTCTGCGTACATACTTGATTCTGTACATATAATTCATAATAATAATTCATTGTGTTGGGGAGACAGGCAGCCAGTGTGTATATACATGCTAGTCTTATGTTGAGGCCCCCCCCCTCCCAAAGTTGAACTACTGTCCCTCCCCAGGATTGCAACTCCACAACAAGCTGACCTATTCATGGGCACCTATTTACTGGTAGGTGAACATGGGCATTAGGTGGTGGGAAACGTACCTAACCATTTCTGCCCCGCCTGGGATTCGAACCCAAAGTTCCCGATTATGAGTCAAGAACGAACCTGACTGTACCACCTGTGGGCCAGGATGAAGGTCGTCCAAACCTTCACCACCTCCTCTACAATACCAAAATTCAGATAAAGGTAATTAACCCCTGCACTGCGCCCCTGTTTTTGACAAAAACTTCATAGTGCAATTGTTAAGGACATATTTTTGTTGTTTTATAAATATTCAGGTAAAGTTAATGTCAAAATGTTTCCAAACTCAACCATTTTCATTTCAAAACACAAAGAGTAATGAAAACATTAAAAAAAACATTAAAATATTGCCTAATTAAAAAAAAATAGTACAACTCTAAACGAGATTTCTCGGTTGGCGCAGCACAGTGGTTAAAGAGGTGTGAACACAAGTTACATACCTTCCCCTCTTGCGAGGTGGCTCACCATCAACAGCCTCAGTTTTGCATTTGCCATCTACCGATGTGGATGACTGGGCGGACACCATGACCGCATTAACAGACGCCACTGATAAAGGATTGGAGGCCACTGACAGAGGATCTTGTTCAGGAACAATAGTGCTTGTTAGAGGACTGGGAAGACTTTCTTGAGGTGCATCGAGGTCTTGTTCGTCTAGACTTGATATTTGTACTTTTTCAATCTTCTCTTTTCGTATGAGAGGAACTATTTGGTCAAGTATTTGAAAGTATGGCCAGTCCACATTTGCTGTTGAACAGCCACTTTTAATGTCCTGAGATTGGATATTATGATGTTTATTATAAAATCAATGTTTAAAGGCAAAATACAATAACCACAAATTATCAAATTTAGATATATACTATAATTATTAATTTGTTTGGATGCATTATCATATCAATAATTAAATAAGGTTAGACCTACAGGAGAGAGGCAGCAATGATAACCAAGACACTGTCCTGAATAATTATCAACAGCCTCAAGGAGTAAGAAGACAAAGCAGAGGCAGAGTTTGGGCAGGGACCAGCTAGCTCAACTATTCCTGCCCCTAGATAGGGCAAACCCCCCAGGACCTTGTGAACACCCAAATCTGACAGTTCCAGAGAATGGGTGAGGCAGCCAGACACGCCACCTGAGGTGAACCTGGTCCAACAAAAGCCAAACACGAAGGGAAAGTGCCGTAGGCTAACAAAGCTAATAACAAACAGCATTCCGCTACCATGCCAAACATGGTCGGAGCCGGTCGGCCGGAGCGGACAGCACGCTGGACTTGTGATCCTGTGGTCCCGAGTTCGATCCTGGGCGCCGGCGAGAAACAATGGGCAGAGTTTCTCTCACCCTATGCCCCTGTTACCTAGCAGTAAAATAGGTACCTGGGTGTTAGTCAGCTGTCACGGGCTGCTTCCTGGGGGTGGAGGCCTGGTCGAGGACCGGGCCACGGGGACACTAAAGCCCCGAAATCATCTCAAGATGAACAAAAAATGGGGCAACTCTAGGGCACCCAAGCCTAATAAAGCACAATGGCATACCTGAACAGCAAAAGAGCAACACACCTAAAACCATGAAAACAAAAATTAAGGTAGATCACCCATCAACCCAGCAAGTGACATCAGTGGAGAAAGGGAACAAAGCCCAATGACAAGGCCGAGGAACACCCAGAAAAGCCACAAAAATAAAAGTGAAATAAAACTTGGGAGAGGGGAGAGATCACAAGCTTTCCAAAATTGAATTATAAAGAGAGACCTGCAGGGCAACAATCATCACCTAGCCCAGTAGAGAGACTGGCAGCAACCCTCTAACCCACACTAACCCCTGACCTGGAAAAACTTGGCAAGGGAAGGCATAAGTCGCCACAAGACAAGGAGTCAGGAATACACTGCCCACCCCAAATCACCAGAGATCGACTGTAAGCAAATTCCCTTCTCTGCTAGGCATCCAAGACCCATGCTGAACTACCAGGAATCAGAACTTGAACCTGGCTCAGGTTCCCTAAGTACCTGAACCTTCCCTCAGCGGTGAGGACAGCATCCTGAACCTGGCTCTCTCAGCAGTGAGGGAAGCGTCCTGAACCTGGCTCTCTCAGCAGTGAGGGAAGCGTCCTGAACCTGGTTCTCTCAGCAGTGAGGACAGCATCCTGAACCTGGTTCTCTCAGCAGTGAGGGAAGCGTCCTGAACCTGGCTCTCTCAGCAGTGAGGACAGCGTCCTGAACCTGGCTCTCTCAGCAGTGAGGGCAGCGTCCTGAACCTGGCTCTCTCAGCAGTGAGGACAGCGTCCTGAACCTGGCTCTCTCAGCAGTGAGGGCAGCGTCCTGAACCTGGCTCTCTCAGCAGTGAGGGAAGCTTGAAGATCAGAGACTGACCCAAATAGAAAAATTGAACAAAAACTCAGACGAAACAAAACAAACTGCTACGTGAAAGAAAGAAATTCCTGAGGAAAACAAGGCTTTCTGCTTATTTGTTCATCATACAAACATTAGTTATTAATGGAAACCTGCTTGAAACATATATGAAAAAATAAACAAAATAAAACCACATACTCATTAAACCTTGATGAGGATACCTAATGTTAAATATCTAAAAGAAACAAAACTACGTTTCAGCTAATAAGTAAATCCTTACATGCTAATAAATTATGAATACACCTAGCCGTTGGTCAAGGCCACAAATTACATGCAGTACAGTACTATAATTCTTTCCTCTGTCTTCCCAAACATCAGATGTGTTGAGTAATTCCTCTGATTTTATATATTCACATTAATCAAATTCAAACTCTTGCTTGACCAGCAATAAAATGATTGATCATTGAGCAGCACAATATTTGAATTCAAAACAAAATAGCAAGCAAGGTTTTATGAGGCATCTACTGGAATACAAATCCCTGCTACAGCCTTGAGCCTTGTCACGACCCATCAACAGCATCCGCTATATTCCTTAGTGCAACTATAACCATGTACTGTATTGTACTGTACTGTACATGTTCTGTATTCAACACCACTTTTGGATAATTATGACATTACTCTATCAACAACTGTCGAGTTGATACAAGTTGGTAATATGATACGCACCATATATTTTTGCATAAGATTGGACCATTTTTTCCTAGCCTGTGTAGGCGTTATAACACTCGTCAGTCCAAGCTCGTCGACAATCCGACTGAGGTGCGATGGTGGGGGAGAGAGAATGATGATTAGAATTAAAGACAGAATTAAATTTTATGAAATGCCTTACAACAATGAAATGTACGAGACATAAATATATGGTTTCAGTTAATATGCAAAGCATGTTTTTGAACACAAACACTTGTTTGCTCACTAAATTAAAATTTCTATGTTGTTGGAGAGAGTTGTGCTATCAGGCAGGGTCAACATACTGTATGGTGTTCTATGGAATTTTCAAATATGTGTATGGTCATTAAAGTGTTGGGGAAGGGGGAAACTATCCACAACTGAACACCCTGTCAAAGGTTGAAGCAGGAGTCTCCAATGAGGAGAAGGGACAAGGAGCACAGGAAGTTCAAGTTCATATTGATACCATACTATAATAATGATTAATAAATAACTGTACTGTACTAGCTTGCAAGTTCTCTCCCACATATAAGAAATTTTTTCTTTTGTCTTAAGTACTAATGCAATGATAATCTATGAAATATACTGTGTACTGTAATCCCTAATTTGGTCTAACCATAATCACATTCTGGTGGCTGTGTGCTGAGCCTGGTGCTGGGTTTACACTTGAGGACACACCTAGAAACGTCAGAACTTGCAATTATTGGGTCAGTGTGGGCAGTTTGTTGCTTCAGCAGCATTCTTTGCTACTTTGTCCATGACTGCTACTCGAGTACAGAGTTTTCAGTCTCCAGGATGTTGGTCTCTTGATACCAGTTGGATATTCCACAGCTCTGCCATGTTTGGGCATCTATGCCCAAGCATGGTGAGGCTTGACAGACCTGTCATGCTGTTTGATGTTTCTGTATCCTGACTCCTGTCCCTCTGCCATCCACTTCCATGGGGTACTCCATAATCCAGATTTTCTTTTTAGCAAAACCATTTTTCTCTCTGAGGTGCCAATGAGCAAGCACCAAAAATGAAGAGTTGATTGTAATGAAACAGCCTTTTTCAGAAGCTTCCTGCCGTCTTTCCCTCCTTCCATTTTTTTTTTTTGAGGAAAGAGGGGAGGGGAGGTTGTAAGAGATATTCCATAGCTGAATCTAGTAGGCGAGTTAGGTGGTGGGCACGGACTCTGGATGCCCTGTGCTGTCATTTGGAGGTAGCAGGTCGAGTTAGGGTTAAGGTTGTTCATTCACATCTTTCCATCCTTTTTTTCTTATATTACAAGCAGTATGCTTGGTTTGCTTTGTCTGACTTTCTGCATGGTTTTCATCACTTTTGCATTGATCTCCAACCCCTAAGCTTCTCTTGCCTCTTTGAGACAAATTCCAACTCTGGCTTATGATAGGTCAGTGTGGATCTCAGAGTCCAGGTATGATCCTGAGACACACCAAGGGGGACCCCTATTCAGAAATGCATTGTAATAAAACAAATCTCCTCACTGGTCCCACTGGACTGAGGAAGTTCGTTGTTTTCTGGGTTTGAGTGGACAAGGGAAGCATACCCTAAGCTCAAGCTACATAATAACAATGCGCACAATTTAGATTACGGTAACTACATATGCAGTATAAATTTGCATTATATAAACATTAACTGTATAATAATTTTGATCTCTCTCTCATAACCCCATTTATATATATACTGAACAACCATGGAGAAATTACTCAGCTCTGTCATGCTTCTATCTGAATACCAAATTACTCACCACTTACTCTACCCATGCTCTATTTCTTAAATAAAACTCGTTAATTTAAGTGTATTCTCTATTCACTCTATCTCATGTTTTCTCAGAAGTTCAGAAATACCATATGCAGTATTGCTAATAATTCTTCTTACATGCTCCCTCAACTAACAGTTTTAATACGAATATCAAGTAATCTTACTTGCTATAAATGCTGTATACATAAAAGTTTTAGTATAACTAAATAACTTTAGTATAACTATCTCTATCTTTGTATCTGACGGAAGCCGGTCGGCCGAGCGGACAGCACGCTGGACTTGTGATCCTGTGGTCCTGGGTTCGATCCCGGTCGCTGGCGAGAAACAATGGGCAGAGTTTCTTTCACCCTATGCCCCTGTTACCTAGCAGTAAAATAGGTACCTGGGTGTTAGTCAGCTGTCACGGGCTGCTTCCTGGGGGTGGAGGCCTGGTCAAGGATCAGGCCGCGGGGACACTAAAGCCCCGAAATTATCTCAAGATAACCTCAAGAAGATACATTATACAAGATAACCTCAAGAAGATACATTATACTGTTTGACAATGAAGGATGCTTACACATTTTTAATTTAATTCTTTACCTAAAATACTTTAAGAGAAGTATTCCGAGACTCGCAAACTCACAAAAAAAAAACAGAACTGTACTGAATGATCATAATTATTTTTAAATATTTAAAATATAAAATCTGGTAATCATTCAATTCAAACATGCAAATAGTTGGAAAAGATAATTATTGAGTGAATACAATACCTATATGCCTTCTCACATTGATGTTTGCGTCCATTGAAATGATGCCGAAGCTTATATCTAAGCTGAATGAACTCCCGGGTAGACTCGACAGACCCTGCAAAAACACGTGAGGTCAGTGGCGTATGTTATGACTTTCTCCTATGGAAATAATATACTGAAATTTGATGTAAACTCAATTATAAATGTAAAATCATTTATGAATATTTGAATGGGTATTGAATACCCATTCAATATGGGTAATGGCTAACCTGGTTTATGACATTTACTCCAGTGACTCAAAAACATTTTAAGATTGTTTGGATGGGATGTCTTAAGATCTTTTGGCCTTAGTGCAAGACACAGTAACTCCTTATTCTAAGGCTGTGAAGTGGATCAATATTTACTTATTTATATACAAGAAAGTACAATGGGTTTATGAGAGTACATAGCATTGATGTTTTTACATTTTTATAATCACTAACACGCATAGCATTTCGGGCAGATATACAAGAATAACTCATGGTTTAACCAAGGGTGTAAAGAAACCTTCAAGGAATTGACAATCTCCAGATATCAATGCTGAAAAAACAGCTTGTAGCACTAACATCAGAGCACAGAATGAAACCACAGAATACCAGGAAATCTTGGAATATCGTCCATAAACATTTTAACATGAAGGGTATCTGATAGAAACCAATTAGACAAAAAAATATTATAATGCTATCTTTTCACGATTCAATGCATGGATCTCGTGAAAATCAAAATTGGTTTGATCTTCTAATTTATGGAGTTATATTTGTCCAAACAATGAACCCATCACCCACTGCTGCTTGTGTGGCTTTATTTTATTTATTTATATACAAGAAGGTACATTGGGTTTGTGAGAATACATAGCATAGTATTTACAATCTTGTAAAGCCACTAGTACGCACAGCGTTTCGGGCAGATCCTTAATCTAACATAATTGTAAGTAGGTAAATTCTAGCAGAATTAATAAAATGTTAAATACATTGCAAGAAAAAAAAATGAGATGAGAGAGATTAGTAAGTATATTAAAGCACATTGATATATTAAAGCTCTGATTGATTACATTGACAGCTTGATTGGTAATTTTTTGCTATCTTGAGATGATTTTGGGGCTTTAGTGTCCCCGCGGCCCGGTCCTCGACCAGGCCTCCACCCCCAGGAAGCAGCCCGTGACAGCTGACTAACACCCAGGTACTATTTTACTGCTAGGTAACAGGGGCATAGGGTGAAAGAAACTCTGCCCATTGTTTCTCGCCGGCGCCTGGGATCGAACCCAGGACCACAGGATCACAAGTCCAGCGTGCACCACACTCAACATAATAATAATACTAATTTATTTAGGAACAGTACATACATAGTTGCAGTGTTACAGTACAAACATTGTTAGATTTAAAGATAGAGGTACAGTAGTACACACAGTAGTACATTTAATTCACCAACAACGAGACTCCTCAAGACAGCTCAAGTGATGAACTGTCATCACTTGTCATCACCTTACACGGCAGACATGATTCCAGCGCTGGAAATATCCCCCTTCCAGGCCAGACTCCCACACACACACACCTCCTCCTCGTATCCTGGAGTTCCATTCATGGCTCGCAGCTCTTTAAGAAATGTGATGAAGACGTCTCCCTCGCCACCGCTCATAAGACATCTTAAGACAACTATACACAATCTTCCAGAAAATATCGACTCGCAAACACTTACACTTTATCGAGCCATTCATAGCTACGTAAATGAGGGTGATAATTTGTTACAGGAGGTAGTAAAGTTGATTCTCTCGGCAAAGATATCGAGGGAGGAAGTCTTCGTGGACTCGCAAATGGCGGCCGCCCATCTGTTTGTTTACCTCAAAAGTAAACAAAAGATTGATGGGGGGGGGGGGGGATACCCTATTTAGCCACCAAAAATCATTTATTTTATTATATTTATTCAAGAGTTCTTATATTATTGTAAAGCCTCTAGAACGCATAGCGTTTCTGACAGGTCCTTTCATCCAAATTTTTCCCTGGAATACGACCCGACAAATCGTTTAACCCATTCACTTAATAATGCAAACTGCAACTCTTAAATGCAAACCATGCTCTGAAACTCTCCCTGGACAGATGTAATAGGACCCATTATCACCACACCAGAAATAAATATATCTTTGATATCCCCAGGGTCAAACTTAATCTGTATAAACACTCTATGCAAATTAAGGGACCTAGTCTATGGAACTCATTCCCTAGTGAATTGAAAAACTGTAAAACTTTTGCCTTATTTAAAAGCAAAACCAAAAAGTACCTAATTTCATCTTCTTAGTTTCCTACACTGAGCTTTAAATTTGCTCTGTACCTAGTGTTACCCAATCTCCTAATTTTTATGTAATATCAAACAACCTTATCATTGTGTTCATTGCTGTCTTCTTTAATGTGCTAGCCATATGCTGTATTGTGACTACCAATTTTTGTCAACTACCATTCAAGCTGTCATTGCAACCAATCTTATATTGTTTCTGCTGTATTGTGCCTACCAATTTTTTTGTCAACTACCATTCAAGCTGTCATTGCAATCAATCTTAGCTACCTATGTGCTTTAATATACTGTACCTACAATTTTCTCTCATCTTTTTTCATTTCATGTAATCTGTTATCATTTTTTGTCTATAATTTTTGCAAGTATTTACCTCCTTAAAATTTTCTTAGATTAAGGACCTGCCCGAAACGCTGCGCGTGCTAGTGGCTTTACAAGACTGTAATTACCATATTTGTATCCTCACATTCCTTATGTACATTCTTGTATATGCATAAATAAATAAATAAAATAAATAAATAATAATAATTTATTTAATAATAATTTATTTAGGAATTAGAAATGTGATGAAGTATTTAGGAATAAGACTTCTTGATTGATTTCATAAGAGCCCAATAGGCTCTATTTGATAGGAGTCAAATAGGTTCAAGAGTCAAATAGAGTATATTTGATAGAGCCCAATAGGCTCCAGAATCTGTAACCAGTTGATTGACAGTTGAGAGGCGGGACCAAAGAGCCAGAGCTCCACTCCTGCAAGCACAACTAGGTGAGTACTTCTGGGTGAACAGAGGCTACAGATAAGGATTGGCGCCCAGTCAATCCTTTCCAGCCAGGATACGAATCCAGGCGCAAGTGCTTGCGAAGCACCGGGCGAGTGCTTTACCACTGCGCCACGGGGACTGCATCTACATCTATTGATGTAGAACACAAAGAGGGTAGAATAGCCTAAGCTACTCTATCCTTTTTTTTTTTTTTTTTTTTTGAGATATATACAAGAGTTGTTGCATTCTTGTAGAGCCACTAGTACGCGTAGCGTTTCGGGCAGGTCCCTGGAATACGATCCCCTGCCGCGAAGAATCGTTTTTTCATCCAAGTACACATTTTACTGTTGCGTTAAACAGAGGCTACAGTTAAGGAATTGCGCCCAGAAAATCCTCCCCGGCCAGGATACGAACCCATGACATAGCGCTCGCGGAACGCCAGGCGAGTGTCTTACCACTACACCACGGAGACTCTTTTGAAATGTATTTTATCGCTTCAATAAACGTAATTGAACTTGAAGCCAAGGGTGGGCAAATATATACAACCCGTTCTCGCACTTTCGTATAGTCAATATTGACTTATTAAATACGTGCATGTGACATACTTAACATACTAGTTTACTTTGAAAAGCTTCATAGAAAACACCGACCTTACCCAACCTTCTTAGTATATCAAGATAAGCATTTTATTGCTTCGTAATTACAATTATTACTTAACATATTATAGGTATATACAGTCATGAAATGATTCACGTATATTAGTTTTACTGCTAATTGTCTCATCATTCTAATTTTGTGATATAAATTGTATCTTTACAAAATATCATCTTTCTAATTATTAGTTAAAGGTTTCTCCAAAATTCTTCTCTTTCTCCAAAATAATATTTTTTATTTAGGTTGCCATACGCCACATCAGTCTAACCAGTATTGAAAAGAAAATCTATTTCTATCTATTTCTATATTATACCGATCTATTGAAAAGATCGGTATAAGTTGTTACCAAATAAGTTTGTGATTCTGATATAACAATGTATCTATACTTGCCATGCTGTTACTGTGACTTTTAATACTTTACCGGAATTTACACGAATTTATCTCTAGTGGCCTCGCCGAGGATTTGAAGCCGGCGGCGACAACCAAGAAGATCATTGAAATTGAAATAAGTTTATTGAGGTAAAATACACACAAAGGGATGAGGTAGCTCAAGCTATTCTCACCCCGTTCAGTACATCGTGTTAGTTTAGTTTAGTTATAATAATAATAATAATAATTTTTATTTAGGCAAAGGTACATACATAAAGAGATTTTACAAAGTTTGTTGGCTTTATAGATAGAGCTAGTACATACAATGCCTAAAGCCACTATTACGCAAAGCGTTTCGGGCAGGAAAAAACACTACTGACTAAAGCTTAAAACTAATGGGTAAAAAGAAAAAAATGCGTTGAGTACAAATAAAAATAGAGGTAAAAGAGGGGGGGAACATTGTTGAAAAAACAGCACAAATACAATTATAAATTATTACAGAAAATTACATTAAAACAGCGTTGATTTGTAAAACAAAAAAAAAAAACAAAAAACATACATGGGTTGACAATAGAAGGGTAAGGTAGGTTACATGGAATTTATTAGGTATAGCTTCGTTTTTAACTTAAACTGGTTGAGAGAGGTACTGTCTTTAACATGGTTGGGAAGGTCATTCCACATCCTGGGCCCCTTGATTTGTAGAGCATTTCTGGTTTGATTAAGTCGTACTCTAGGAATATCAAAACTGTATTTATTTCTGGTGTGGTGCTCATGGGTTCTGTTACAACCTTCTATGAAGCTTTTGAGATCAGGATTGGCATTACAATTTAGCGTTTTGTATATGTATAATACACATGAGTGAATGTGCAGTGACTTAATGTCTAACATATTCAGAGATTTGAGTAGGGGTACCGAGTGATGTCTGGGGCCAGAGTTGGATATTGTCCTAATAGCAGCTTTGTGTTGAGTAATTAGAGGACGTAAGTGATTTTGGGTAGTAGAGCCCCAAGCACAAATACCATAGTTGAGATATGGATAGATAAGGGAGTAATAGAGAGTCACCAGGGCAGGGCGTGGTACATAATATCTGATCTTAGAAAGAATGCCCACAGTTTTTGAAACTTTTTTTGATATGTTTAGAATGTGTCCCTGGAAATTCAGCTTGTGGTCAATGAGAATGCCAAGGAATTTGCCATCTAATTTGTTACAAATTTGGGTATTGTTTATTTTGAGATTTATTTGATTAGAGGATTTATTGCCAAACAGAATATAGAAAGTTTTGTCAATGTTAAGGGTGAGTTTGTTGGCAGTTAGCCACAGATGGACTTTATTTAGCTCAGTATTTACTGTGGCATTTAGTGCAAGGGGATCAGGACTGGAGTAAATGAAGCCAGAGTTAATTTATTATGCACCCCATACCCATCTTGTGGGCGGTAGTGGAAAGGGTTACAGAGGCACATCGTGTTAATACATACATAGACACACATCACAAACAATAAACGTATTACCGAACATTCTGAGAGATAAACATATCAGATATGTACCACGCCCTGCCCTGGTGACTCTCTATTACTCCCTTATCTATCCTTATCTCAACTATGGTATTTGTGCTTGGGGTTCTACTACCCAAAATCACTTACGTCCTCTAATTACCCAACACAAAGCTGCTATTAGAACAATATCCAACTCTGGCCCCAGACATCACTCGGTACCCCTACTCAAATCTCTGAATATGTTAGATATTAAGTCACTGCACATTCTCTCATGTGTATTATACATATATAAAACGCTAAACTATAATGCCAATCCTGATCTTAAAAGCTTCATAGAAGGTTGTAACAGAACCCATGAGCACCACACCAGGAATAAATACAGTTTTGATATTCCTAGAGTACGTCTTAATCAAACTAGAAATGCTCTGCAAATCAAGGGGCCCAGAATGTGGAATGACCTTCCCAACCATGTTAAAGACAGTACCTCTCTCAACCAGTTTAAGATAAAAACAAAACACTACCTAATAAATTCCCTGTAATCTACCTCACTCCTCTATTGTCAACCCATGTCTGTTATTTTCTTTTCTTTTTTTTTTTTTTTTAATCAACACTGTCAACCTATTGTATTTGTGCTGCTTTTTCAGTCATGTTCCCCCTTTTTTTATATTTATTTGTATTTGTTCTCAACACTTTTTATTCTTTATGCTCAATTAGTATTAAGTTCTAGATATTAATGTTTTTCTTGCCCGAAACGCATTGCGTAATAGTGGCTTTAGGCATTGTATGTACTAGCTCTATCTATATATCAATCCATTAATGTAACATCACTTGTATGTATATACCTTACCTGAATAAACATCTGAATCTGAATCTGAATATACATTTCTTCCTTTAAGATCATTGAAAAGTTAAAATACTAAAAAAGCTCCCAGTAGACATAGTATAAACGGACTTCGCTAAAGCTTTTCATGAAAGACTGGCAATAGTCTGCAATAGTCAAACTAAGTTTTTACTTCAATTTCTCAAGGAAGAGAAGGCCCGCAAGGCACGCTGACCCTCCCCCTGGACCGGAATAATAATAGCATAGTTAACCATTGCAACCCACGTACGAAAGAAAACGTAATAAAGAAAACGTAAAAGCAGGGGCGTCTTGAGGAAAAGAACGTCTAACCTGAAGGTTAACATGCAGGAAAACAAAAGGTCCCGAGAGAAACATAAATAACACACAGGCCAGACAGTGCAAAAAAGAAAAAGTATCTTTACTGAAGCATAAATAACGGAACGTTATTAAATGCGGAATAACGTAGGTACGGCACAAGTAAAGAAAAGAATCTTGTTACGAAAGTAAAGAAGAGAAAAACGCTTCTTATTCCAAAAAGCGGAATACACCATCATAGAGCTCCTTCCAAGAATAAGCACTCAGTGTGTCAAGACACTGAAAGTGTAAGAGGTGAGGGAGTTTAGGCACTCCACGTAAGCCCCATTCCAGGTCCCCCAAGGCCTGGCGTACGGCTGTGTGGTGGTGCTGGAAGCCAATTCATGCCCGTGCCACCTCTTGGATGGCTTAAATCTTCATCAATCAATGTTGACCAAACTACACACTAGAAATTGAGGAGACGACGACGTTTCGGTCCGTCCTGGACCATTATCAAGTCGATTGAGAATGGTCCAGGACGGACCAAAACATCGTAGTCACTTCAATTTATAGTGTGTGTGTATATATAGGACTTTGATTAAGGCAGTGTCTAGGATGCTCCCGGACGCAGGTTCGAATCCTCGTCACGGCCCTTGTGGATTTGTTTGTAGTGTGTGGTTTGGTCAACATTGTTCAGCCACGTTATTGTGATTCATCATCTTCATCAATCAATCAATCGGTCCAAAAGCCAGTTAGTATTCTAGCTCATTCATTTAGTAGCAACATGGAGAAAATATTCTTCCCTCAATCTTTCGTAGCATAAACTTTCCCATCCGGCGCCTGGGTTCGATCCCGGGCGCCGGCGAGAAACAATGGGCAAAGTTTTTTTCACCCTATGCCCCTGTTACCTAGCAGTAAAATAGGTACCTGGGTGTTAGTTGTCACGGGCTGCTTCCTGGGGGTAGATGCCTGGTCGAGGACCGGGCCGCGGGGACACTAAAACCCCGAAATCATCTCAAGATAACCTCAAGATAGATCCTCTGTGGACCTCCCCTCTTAAGCTCAAAGTCAGCCCCTTTACCTGAGAGCCACTAACACTAGTGGCCTCGATGAGGACAGGAAGCCGGCGGGTTGTCGTAGGTCCCCGACATGCTTATTTTTCCACTTATTATATTTTTCATCCCAAGATTGAAGTTCCTAAGAGGCAAATTCTTTTCTTTACTAATTTTTATTTATACATTTTACATTAAAACATGTTACAGTGTTTAATTAGTAGGTATTACTATATATAATCATTAACATTCTAATATTTTTACAATATTATTCTATTAGAATATCAATATTTCTACAATATTAAATATTAAATTCTAATGTTTAACAAAAACAAAATAATTATATATTGTTAACGATGAAATATCCTAATTATACTCATTATCATCAACTTAATCATAATATATATTGTAAAGAATATTTTTAATAATTTTGGAAGCAACATAATAGTACAAGTAGTTCATTCATGCCATTTGTCAAATATAAAAACACAAATACCCCAAGTCCTTAACTGCTCGCCTCTATTCACTCACCAGTAATTGAAGACCTGGTTGTAAACCAAATGACGGGTTGTGTTCTATGGAACACCTGGTAGTATAAAGTTTAACATGATATTGGAAAGAAACGTTATTTTGAGGTTATCTTGAGATGATTTCGGGGCTTTAGTGTCCCCGCGGCCCGGTCCTCGACCAGGCCTCCACCCCCAGGAAGCAGCCCGTGACAGCTGACTAACACCCAGGTACCTATTTTACTGCTAGGTAACAGGGGCATAGGGTGAAAGAAACTCTGCCCATTGTTTCTCGCCGGCGCCCGGAATCTACTTCGGGACCACAGGATCACAAGTCTAGCGTGCTGTCCGCTCGGCTTCCATTCGTTCGTTCGTAGGAACGTTCAAAGCCTGCTACAGGTGTCAGATGTCGCTACCTCAAGTACCCACTCATATTAAAAAAACACACACATATACACACAAACAGAAAATAATATAAGTACCTTACAGTTTGTAAATACTTCACACTTAAGAAATTCTAAGTACCTCACACTATGAGAAGATTTTAAATCCTTAATTTTAGATCTTTAATCCTAAATTTTCCCCGGAATACGACCCGCCAAACTGTTTAACAACCAGGTACCCATTCACTGCTGGGGGAATAGAGGCTACAGTTAAGGACTAACGCCCTGTAAATCCTCCCCAGCCAGGATACGAACCCATACCAAAGCGCTCGCAAAACGCCAGGCGAATCACTTCGCCACGGGGCTGCTGAACCACTGGATCCTTATCACTGAGCCTGTTGACATTCCTTCTGGTTATTGCTCAGAGTTCCGTCTTATCTTTAGCTTCCAAGATGAGGAAGAGAGGCGCCTCCGGACCCCATCTACAGAGATACTCCGGGATGAAGGCCCAGATCTACAGTGGGAGTTGGTAGCTCCCGCCGGGGCCCTCCGCACCGCCTTCAGCAGAGTGATGGGCAGACGCAGCACTTGGCACAAGATGCTGAAGATATTCTTGAAACAGGTGATCTCAATCAGCCAAGATGTAGATGCTCCGATAATGTGTAGTATGTGACTTCCAGTGCATTTTAGGGTGGTGTTTATTTTGTGCCAAAACGATTCTACTGTCGTGGATAGAATGTTGATGATCATATTCAAAGATGATGCGATTCTTTTGATGTATAACTTGGGATTCCGTGAGGGTCCAGCTCTCCTGGGGTCTAAATCATCTTGTGAAATCTTTTCGAATGGACACTCTTTGTCGCGTGCCATCAGTTTCAAAAAACATTTTTTGCTTTTGGCATCTTGTTCTAATTTCTCCGGATGTGTTTGGAAACTATTTGTTTGTTTTGACTCCGAAGAAGAGACGCGTTTAAATATCGGTTTAGTCGAGTGTTTCCTGGAGAAGGTCAGAGTCTTGGAGAGAGCCCCGAGCAGCCCCGCCGTGGCCACGAAGACAGTCTCCAGCAGAGTGGCGGGAAGACGCACAACCTCTCCCAAGTTCCTGATGATCTTGGCGAAGGAGCTACTTCCTGGCAGGAGGAGCTGGGCCTGCCACGCCATCACCCAGGCTGGTACTCGCCTCAGGTACGCCCTCACCACTGCCTTCGTCGTCCTCGACGGCGCTAAGTTGAGGACGAACAACATAGCTGACCGATACCTCAAGCCGGAGGTGATGTAGCAGAAATATATCATAACGCGTTTGAACAATTTCCTTGGAATGACTTCGACCAGCAAAGATATAAATGCTGCGTTAATCTGAACGATGCGAGCTGTGGTGGATTTAAGCAAGGTGTTTATTCTATGCCAAAATGATGTAAGTGCCATGGATAGAATACAGAGGATCATGCTCAAAGAGGATGCAAATCTCCTTACATACAACTTAAGAGTGAATGTAAAACCGTTTAACCTGAAATCCAATTTCTCTTGTGAAATATTTCTAGATTGACTTTTCTTGTCAATCTTTTCATCTCCTGTCATTAATTTCCATGGAAAATGTGATTTATTTTTGGTAGGTTGCTCCAATTTCCCCGAATATCTTAAATTTTTGTTCATGAGCCTCGTCTCGTCCGGTTTGTTATTGAATGACTGATCGTGCTTAGCAGTCATTATTTGTGTGGTAAATTGTTCCATAAATATACGTGACCTCTTATATTTTCCTTGATTTTCAGATTCATCACTAAATTTTCCGATTTGTTTTACATTTTCCACAGAGTGCTTTGATTCGGAAGGTTTTGGAGATAAATTTTCCATTTTCTGTGCCTTTTCCAAGATATTTTTTTTATGAATTTTATCTTTGGTTGATGATACAAAATTTCTATGTTCAAAATTTTTTCCACTTGTTTCTGATACGCGGGAATATATCTTTTTTTCCAATTTATTTTCTGTATTATCTGAAATTGGCTTCGTTTTCTTAATAGCCTCAGTAAAATTCAGCAAATTGTCAGACTATCTATAATTATCCAAAATACTCGTTCTCCCTATTTATTTCTCTTCTACATTCACTTCCGACCTGTCATAAGTTGTTTTTCACATTTATTGCTTGTAACTTTCTCAAGTATGTAAACTAACTCGTCCCGAGAGTATCCTTGCTTGCCGCGAGGCTTCTGGACAGCCTGGTATACAATAGTTGTTTAGTAATGGTGTATACCAAGTGTTTGCCTATGTTAGGTGGATTTTGGGTTGAGTCTGTGTTGGCCTTTCTTGGAAGGGAGGGAGGGAGGGAGGGTGTGTGTGTGTGTGTGTGTGTGTGTGTGTGTGTGTGTGTGTGTGTGTGGAGAAGGCGTCTGAGCTCACAATATGGAAGCTAGAGGAAAGGTGCAGTGGGAGGAATTAGGAAGGAATAAGATGGCATTCGAGTAATGAAGACTGAAGTACAGACATAGTTATGAGCTAAGACAAACAGTGGGTGGTGAGACAGCAATAGGTAGGAGTGGTCTCAGTGTTATTGTTGCTTTAGATTTAGCTACTCAGATCAAAATGTCCATGTAGCACGGGCTATGGTAAGCCCGTAAGATCTCAGTAGCGATGGCCTGCTTTAGGTGGGCGAGGCGGAGGCACAGCCGTCTCGTCTGGGCCAAGTCTGAAAAGTAAGACAATTCAAGATTAATGATCATTTTCTTGTTACAGGAAGACTCCTTAAGCAAATCTTAATACATCTTTATCCCTTAATGTACCTTTTGAGAGAGAGAGAGAGAGAGAGAGAGAGAGCATGAGAAAGAACGAAAGAAAAAGTGTAAAGAGAAAAGAGAAGATAAAAGGTAGAACGAGAAAGAGAGAGAAAGGACACTTACAGGGCCATGTAGGAGAGTGTTGCACTCTTACAGGTCATGTAGAAGTGTGTTGGACACTTACAGGGTCATGTAAGAGTGTAGAACACTTACGGGTTCATATAGAGGGGTTCCTCCTCGTCAATAACAGCGTCTCCTTGATAGGGGGCGGGATGTGGGTAGTCCTGATGTTGATAGCCTTGATCAGGATAGTCTTGATAGCCTTGAGCTTGGTAGCCTTGTGAGTAGCCTTGAGCTGGGTAGTCCTGTTGGTAGCCCTGGGCTTGCTGGTCCTGCTGGCCGTAATTGTACCTTGAAGGGGTCTGGCCATAGGCTTGGCCCTGAAACGAGGTCATTTCAAAGTTAGGTCCAATAGGTCAGGTTAGGTACAATGAAGGTGGTATTCGCAGATACAGACACGCACAAACACACATGCACACGAGACGACATGGACAATTACAGAACACAAATGAAATGGGGAAGCAGAGAGCCCCTTTGAGAATAACGAAAGAAAGAACGGAGACACAGATTGATCTACGGACGAATCAGATGGAAGGCAAAACTTAAATGATCGGAAGGAGAACGACAATAAAGGACCGGGTATGAAACTGAACAAGGAGAACACCTTCACAGATAACGCTAGATCCTTAACTGTAGCCTCTGTTCACCAAGCAGTGAATGGGTACCTGGTGGTTAAACGATTTGGTGGGTCGTATTCCGGGGAAAATTAAGATTACGGACCTGACCGAAC